>NC_086444.1:887356666-887673655 GCF_028390025.1 Pseudophryne corroboree | reverse complement strand
TTTCTGCTTTTCTCCAAGATAAAAAGACCCCCTTGGACGAGGAAGTTGACGAGACGCTATACAGACAACGGATAGACCAAAGAAGAAGTTTTGACCACTTGAGATATGGACATTTGATGAACTTTGCCATGGATCCCCAGTTTCCCTAGAATTCTTAAACTTACGCTAGCCCAACATTTTTTGTAAATCTAATGGCATTGACAAAGCTTCTTGCTCACACCTAATGGGCAACACAGCGCAAAGAAGACGACTTTCAACTGATACCGAACAAAACTTCAACCGACAGATGTACATTAACCTGACATAGAATACCACCGCATTTATCGTAATTATGTCTTTTCTTCATTTCTACAACCCTCAGGTAATGACACACATAGTATAGGGAATACAGGCACAGATATCAGCAATCACATATTCCCCCATCCATGTATCATCAACTAAAATGTGCTCCCCATTTTGTTCAAATCCGAAAAGAGCTCGGTAAAGTTTGACAGCCCATCCACAGACCCGTACCACGGGATAAGAAGGAATTCAAATGTATACTTCGCAATACCTCGAAGCTTGATTTACAACACGTACGGCACGATGATACATGACCCCCCAAACACGGATTCATACACACATGCTTCTGCTATCTCACTAGGTCATACCCTCTTCACACCTACTCCTCTCTCCTCCCTTACCCAACCATGGAAATGAATTAACCCCTAACATATATTTTTCTCCTTTTGAAATGTTTTCAGGAAGTGGCAGTTATTATTGACTGCCAAAGGGTGGACTGTCAAAGTCAGAAAAATATCTCTATGCACACTGCCATATTTGCACCTCATTCAGGTCCGTGCTGCGCATGCGTACGCTCTCCCGTACGTGCGCATACTCACAGTCGCGGGCACCCGCAGGCGCATGGTATGCGTATTTACGGTAGAGTTTATGCGATCGTAGCGTGCGACTCAATCATTACATATTTTCACTAATAATGTATTTTGTAGATCATGGTCCCTTTGATAGATTCTGAAAGTTTGGTTAATATAGAATGTTCATGAACAGAGAAATCCCTCTCTGTTTGATACGAAGGGTCAGACAGGAGTAATACAGTGGTGTTTAGTATCCATCGGAAGAATATTTAATTAGAAATATTCCGGTGTTGGTTTGAAGCAGATCAATCGCTCGTGCGAATAGTTATGGACATAAGAAGTTTATGAACATTTACTTTATTTGCACTTTATTACCCATGCGGCGGGAAACCCAGTTTCCCTCCCACCTGAGCAGTTGGAAATAGTCACAGCCCACCTGTATGAATCAACCTATGACCTTTTGTTATAATGCGAAGCCGAATTCCTGTGTCCAATGGACAATGAGATTGTAGGGACCATTGAATTGTATTGTGTGTGGGGCATAAATAGGCAGGCCGACCGTATCCAGTTCACTCTCTTCAACGGTTCTCATTGCTGATAATCGGGAGCTGGATATCGAGGCGCATGCGATCGTTTCCCTTTGTGCGTAAGTTTTCTCCGTAATCATATTGTCTTACTGTGAGCCATCTCTCTCTCTCTCTCTCTCTACTCTTTCTCTCGTATTTTCCTTAAATTGTATTGTATTGTATTTCCTGTGTAGTTATCTGGTTAGTTGGTTTATGTTATATTGTAGTGTATCATTTGTACTGTGATTCCTTTTGCAAGTATAATAGTTATAATACATATAATAGGTTTTGGACCCTAAGCCCAGGTATCTGTGTATTCTTTATAGGGTTAAGTATTCTCTGAGCGTCGGTGACGCACTAGCAGCTTTGTAGTTAATCAGGTTACACCAGGTTGCACTTACACTCTGTCTCTACACTAAGGTATACTGTATATTTTGTTGTTAAAGGTATAGATATAAAGGTTTTAACGTTGTAAGCGTCTGCACCGCTGGTGATCTCCTCGTGGTCCCGAGCGTACGCTACGCTATAGCGAATCATTACGTTAGTCGGCAGCCAATAGCGTGTCTGCCTGTGATCACTGGACCGTAAGCGAACGTGACGCTTGAGCGTCTCGACTACGGTTGAGCGATCGCTACACAACTTGCGTACCCTTACGGTACTTCTTACGTAGATAGCGTACAGTGTTCTTAGACCTCTTAAAGTGTTTTATATACGATAAATATTTAGCTTTATCAGAAGGCTGGATGGACTGGAGGAACAGAGGGGTTTCACCGTGAGTAGACAACTCTGGAAACAACTTTTCCCCATGAGAGCACATCCATAGTTTGCCAATCTATGCGAGGATTGTGTCTTATCAACCACGGGAATCCTAGGATCAGTTCATGAGAGGCTTTAGGAATTACAAGGAAAAAGAGATGTTTTCCGAATGAAGAGCTCCAACCTTCATTTTGAGAGGAATAGTACGAAAAGATATAATCCCCTCAGGAATGTGACTACCATCCACCGCAGTAACAGAAATAGTACGATCCAGACGGACCGTTTGTATTCCAGATTGTTTAACCAGAGCTGATGTAATGAAGCTTTCGGTGGCTCGGAGTCGAGTAGTGCAGGGATGAGAAGGACGGAAGAAGGGAGCTCCAGGTGAGTTAACAAAACAGACTCTTTCTTGGTAAGTAATTCTGGGAATTCTCCTAGCTTAACCTCTCCGGCACAAGCTAGGAGCGGGCGTTTCCCGGACGTTGTTTGCAGGATTTAACAAAATGATCGGATGCGCCACAATACATGCATAAGTTCCCTTGTCGCCGTCTCTGGCGCTCTTCGTTGGAGAGACGGGAATGATTGATCTGCATAGGTTCCTCTGTAGTTGGAGATGGCGGTCTTGGTGGCGGGATGACTCGAGGCCTGGGATGATCTGACCTCAATATCTCCAGATAGCATTCTCTGTACCTCAGATCTAATTTATTACACAAAGAAATTAGCTTATCCAATTTGTCTGGTACGTCCTGCGTCGCCAGGTCATCCTTGATCTTATCGGAGAGACCCTTCCAGAAAGCTGCAATGAGGGCTTCTTCATTCCAGTTTAGTTCAGAGGAGAGGGTACGGAATTGGATTACGTACTGACTAACAGTACGTGTGCCCTGACGTAGGCGCAGGATCTCCAATGAAGTGGCAGAGGTCCTGTCTGGCTCGTCAAAGATTTTACGAAAGGTGGCTACAAACTCCGAATAGTTAGAAAGGATGGGATCCGCTCTCTCCCACAACAGTGAAGCCCATTCCAACGCTTGCCCAGTAAGCAGAGAAATTATGTAGGCTATCTTGGTTTGTGCTGATGGGAAATTAGCTGACTGCAGCTCGAACTGAATTTCGCACTGGTTGAGAAATACGCGACATTGTTTTGGATTTCCATCAAACTTACTGGGTGTTTGCAAATGCAACCGTGGAAGTATTACCGGCACAGGAGGAATTGGAGCTGGAGGCACTAATGTGGGAGCGGCCGTAGATACTTGGGGTGCCATCATGGCTACAAAGAGAGAGTCGAGGCGATCAGACATATTCTGCATGAACTGCACAATTTGAGATTGTGTGGCCTCCGGCTTACTCAAACGTGACCAAATGTCCGCTGTGGAATCACCTCCTGAAACCTGATCACCCGTCGGATCCATGGGGCCAGTGCTTACTGTCACGCTTGGCTGAGTTTGAGGATCCGGCAACTGAGGTTTGCTCGGGGAAGTGATTGCCTGCGGATGAAGAAGACGAGGGGGCTAGATATAGTTCCTTTGCATGGGACACGAGACCACTGAAGAACGTAGGCAGGACTAGAAGGCAGGTATGGTAGTTAACAGAACTGAAGACCAAGAACTGCAGACTGGTAAGTGGTGTTTCTGAACAATGAGACTGAACTGCAGACTAGTGAACTGTGGTTTGGAAGACGAGGCTGAAGAGCACGGATTTGCAAACTGTGCTTGAGAGACGAGGCTGTGGAGCACGGACTTGTAAACTGTGCTTGAGAGACGAGGCAGAAGAACACGGATTTGCAAACTGTGCTTGAGAGACAAAGCTGTGGAGCACGGACTTGTAAACTGTGATTGAGAGACGAGGCTGAAGAGCACGGATTTGCAAACTGTGCTTGGGAGACGAGGCTGTGGAGCAGGGACTTGTACACTGTCTTGAGAGATGAGGCTGTGACCTGAGACTCTTACTGGGTCGGGGTTTCCAGGAACGCTCTCACAAACGGCAGTAGGTTAGAGACGGCAGGGCTGCAGCAACAACTAAATGATGGCAGAGCAAAGCCAGGGAGTAACCAGGACACGGAAGGAATCCTAGGAGCACAGGCCTATAACACCTACAACGTAGTAGTAACTTGAAGCACTGGCGCCCCTGTCATAAACCAGACCCTTTTTATAAGGAGAGGTTTCCCTGGATTGCTGGATACAACAGGAAGCCTGCACCATTGCTCAGATTTGGTCTCCAACATGGCGGCTCCCTGTAATGCAGACCTTCTTGCTGGTGCCTAGACACTCCCTTGTCTCTGGCCTCACAGCAACTGATCTGAGTGAGATCCGCTGCAGCGGCATCCCGCCACCGCGAGCGGACCCACCACAGCCGCCTACCCATCACAGCAGCCCTCCTCCGCTGCTGCCCACAAGCCGCCCGCACGGCAGACCTCGCGGTCCCGGCATCCCGGTAAGAGCCCGGACGCTGACACCATCACTTTTTCCTTTAGCTTTTCCTTGAGACCGAAAGGGCCAAAAAGCCGTAACTTTAGGTTTCAAATTGTATGTGGAAGGAAACTTGACCTTCTTGGAGTCTGCTTCTGACTCCAGAATATCTGTCAATTCTTTACCAAAAAGAATATCTCCAGAAAAGGGCAAAGATTCCAAAACCTTCTTAGATTCTGAATCAGCTTTCCACGTACGTAGCAAAATTGCTTTGCGAGCAGCTATTGTTGAAACTGATGCCCTGGAGGCAATAGTACCCATATCCAATGCTGCTTCTTCCACGAACATTGCAGCCTGTTTTATATGAGCTATATGGGACTTTTGCTTTCTAGAAGCTATTGAAAAATCCCCCTCCAATGCATCAGCCCAGGCAGCCACTGCCTTTGCCATCCAAGCTGAAGCCATGGCTGGCCTTATGACTGCCCTAGACAGGAAAAATGTTTTTTGTTTTAGAAAACCATCCACTCTCCTATCCGTGACATCATTTAATGATGTTGAAGGCAAAGGTAATGTAGATTTTCGCACTAATTGAATTACATGCGTATCTACTTTAGGAGCCACCTCCCTTTTTAAACAATCTCCAGCTGGAACAGGATAATTGGAATTCCATTTCTTAGGAATTCTAAACTTCTTATTGGGCATAGCCCAAGCCTCTTCCATAATTTCCGTCAGCTGATCTGACCCTGGAACTCAGTCTTAACTGTTTTGGGACGTTTAAACACAGGTGCCTTGGTTTTTAACACATGCTCTGCTGAATCCTTTAAGGATAGAATGGCTTTCATTGCTTTAATTAACTCAGCTATATCCACTGAGCTGAGACCTTCCTCCTCCTCTTCGTATGCCGAAGTAGAATTTATTGAGCTTTCATCTTCCGATGAATCCTCATCTGAATCATGTGTAGCCTGTGAGGGTGAAGATTTACGTACCACCGTCTTATCAGCTTGTTTCTTTTGAGAGGCTGCTGCTGGAAGTGATACACCATAGGTGGGAAGCTGCATGTAAGGGTTAATAGTATAACCTATCCCTGGTACAGGAGTTGGAAGAATTATCCGTTCAGCTATACTGGATAAAGTCTGTGCAAACATAGCCCAAGGTGGATCCATCTGCACCTGAATCTGCCTTGTATTTTTCAATAACCCCTGGTGAAAGCTAAAACAATTTACACACAAACCATCCTGAACCAGATCTTGAGAGGATAACACAGCTTTGCAAGACAAACATGATATGAGTGTTGGTGTTGCTGTGGGTGTACCTTCCTCACCTTTGCTGCTCTTAGACATGATAAATAATCAACACTTCCACAGTGTACTACACAATTTGTGACTGTAATCACTTTAAACTTCTTAAAGTGACATACAATCCGACCCTACCCATGCACCAGCATTGAGGATCGGAATAAACAAACTGACACAAATATAGTAAAGTCAGCAATCACACTAGCAGTCAGTCACATGTTATACATTAGTATAATAAGCAATATGAGCATATCATCAACTACAACTACATTTTAAGTATGTAGGAGAACATATTACTGCATCATGTTTAAACAGATCTAACATATTCAGACGCAATTGCGAAAGAAACAACAGTAAATGTATACAGACTCATATGCAATAGGCACTTATCTAACTATTCATACTCAAAGGGTAGATAGAGACGTAGTGCTGTATAACCCATACTCAGTAGAGTGGGATCAGGGCCGGCGACAGGGGGGTCAAAGGGGACAACTGTACCGGACCCCAAGGGTCAGAGGGGGCCCCAAGGATATGCCACTTAGTGACCGTCAGGGATGTGAGCCGTCTTGTCCAAATAGGGCAGCGAGCTGTAGGTGGTGTGGGCGCAGCCTCAGAGTAAACAGGAGGGCGGGGGTAGCAAGTCTGCGCTGTATAGGACTGAGACAGCTGGCCATGTGGAGAGTGCCAGGGCTCCCTAAGGGCTCAGTACAAAATGAAAAAGGGGGTGTGCTCTCTCTATAATGGAGCCTCAGAGTGACAGGAGCCTCTTACACACAGTCATTATGCGGCACAAGTGTGCACCTGCTATTCCGGGTCCCTATCTGTTGCAAGCAGCTATGGGACATGGCAGCAGCTCCGCTGGGCAGGATTCCTGTGCCCTGTGCTGGCCTCCTCTGGTGGGGTGTGAGGGCCACATGGTACCTGCTGTGTGGTGTGCGGGTCTGGATAGTGGAAAGTGCAGCGCAGGTGAATCTTTCCCCGGGATAAGAGTGGATTGGTGAGGGTATATATTGCTTTGGCATAGGGCAGGGGAGCTGGGAATGCAGCATGTAGTCATTGGAGACAGACAGACTGAGGGAGCCACAGCTGGGTTGGACACATGTCCCCAGCATGGACGTTATTTGTGAGAATATTCCAATATGCCATATGCTGACTTTGCACTAGTCGTGTCTTGGATGACATTAAATAACTTTATGCTATGAATGGAGTGCTGGTCTTGTCTGCAGCATAGCCCCTGCTGGAGCCTCTGTGTGTGGATATATATATATATATATAAAATTAGATGGGGCCCCACAGATATCACTGTACGGGGCCCTGAGATTTCTGTTGCCGGCCCTGAGTGGGATACAGGGAAACTCACCTCGCTTCCAGGACCGATCAATACGTTAGCGAACGCTGAGTGGATCCAGACGCTACTAGTGTACACTGCTGCTCCATGAACCTATAGTGAACACAGACGCTCAGTGAACACCGATGCACTAGTCATAACGTCGCCTATGCTGCGACTGGGTCCCCTTCGTGTACAGCGTCTGAGACGGAAGCGGGAAACAGTTCAAGGCGGGAGAAACTGGTCATGAACCGGGGGGAGGGGTGACCAGGAGAGCATCTGACTCCCCACTGCTGACATCAACCCTAGGGATCGCTGCCTCATACTATGCCTGGAGTCTCTGATCCCTAAGGCCTAGCGCTGGTGCACCCGAGGTGGCAGCCGCGTCAGCGACTGTTTGGTGGTCTCCTCCCAAAACAGTGCATCTGTGGCCGTATTCCCCTTCTAAACATAACCGATGCCTTACCTTCTCCCCGTGCTCCGGCCACAGCCTGGTAATGTCTGCTGGACCTGCTAGTATATCCGACACAGACGTCCGCCGAAACAGCACTGTACTTTTGGGTAAGCGTTGTCACGACCCAGCGGAGAGTTGTTGGAGTGGCTCTTTCTAAGGTATGTATAACACACTGTTTAGAAAGATCATTCAAGAAAAAATAGTAAGACTATAAAAATAAAATAAGCAAGCTTAGGGCTGCTAAAAACCAGCAGCCCTCTGACCATGGTCCGGCTCCTGCCGCACCAAACAAAAAAATGATTTGCCTGAGCAAGGAGGCGGGGATATATGGATGGGCCCGTT
Source organism: Pseudophryne corroboree (assembly GCF_028390025.1). Classification (NCBI taxonomy): domain Eukaryota; kingdom Metazoa; phylum Chordata; class Amphibia; order Anura; family Myobatrachidae; genus Pseudophryne; species Pseudophryne corroboree. Next base: position 887,665,659 of record NC_086444.1, on the reverse strand, counting down.
TCATGCTGGGAGGCCGGAAAAGCTTTGACCGATTGGTGCAAATCCGCTGTCGCTTCATCATATCCCATTATTATCCTGTAAATAACTTGTGGACACTGCCAGAGAAAATTTAACTTTTCAGCCACTGAGGAAAACACTATGGGGGTCATTCCGAGTTGATCGCTAGCTGAAAATGTTCGCTGCGCTGCGAATAAGTGAAAACCGTCACTTCTGTGCATGCGTATGCGGCGCAGTGCGCACGCGCAACGTACTTTCACAACGGCCGATGTATTTTCACACAAGGGCTAGCGAAGCTTTTCAGTCACAATGGCCGCTGCAGAGTGATTGACATGAAGTGGGCATTTCTGGGTGTCAACTGACCATTTTCAGGGAGTGCTCGAAAATACGCAGGCGTGGCTGGGCGAACGCAGGGCGTGTTTGTGACGCCAAAGCAGGAACTGAATGGTCTGAAGTGATCGCAAGCGCTGAGTAGGTCTGAAGCTACTCAGAAACTGCACAATATTTTTTTGTAGCCGTTCTGCGATGCATTCGTTCGTATTTCTGCTAAGTGTTATGTGTGCAGCAGCTGCAAATCTGTCAGTTCTGCTTTCTGCATTGATTAGCACCTGGATCCGGCTGCTCCCTTCTGTTGTCCTTGTTTCCTAGCAACTGATCACCTGGACCTCATTACCTGCAACTTCAGCCTGACTATCATGTGATTGGTCTGTCTCCCTTTAACTAGGGAGTATCCACATACCACTGTGCCAGTGATAGAGTTCAGTATCAGAGTGTGTCAGGTTCTAGTCTGGACTCCTTAGAGCCTGTTTCTGTGTGCTCAGCACGTGGCCATTGCACGCTGTGCAAGTTCCCAGTCTCCTGTGTCCTGGTTACCTGGTTACTGGTCCCAGTATTCCTGCATCCAGTTCATCTTGGACCTGTATCTACTACAATTATATATCCAGTGTGTCCTTCTGCCTTGGAATCCCTGCTTCAAGATATCTGTGCACCATTCCAGCCAGTCTTGCATCTTGCCTCAGTAATCCTGCACCTGTCCAGTTTTGCAAACAGCAGTCTAATCACACAGACCTTTCTGCATGTTGATCTCCATTAAGTACCTGCAATTCTGTATCCAGACTCCAAATAAACTCCTGTGAATCCTGCCAAATTCCAGCTCTGCAATCCAGAACTTTCAGCCTGCAAGTTTGTTTCCCTCTGTGTCCCAGTTCAGCTCTCATCAAACCTCTGCCATTAGCCCTGCTGTGTCAGTCACTCAGCAATTAACCCCTGCCTTACCAGCTGCATTTCTCCAGGTAAATTATCCTGTTTACCTTGTGGACTCCTGTGCAGATACCAGGTGACCCAGGCAGAGGGCCGTGACCTGCACATCAGGGTCAGCGAAGCCCAAATCCCCTTGCGGGGGTTCCCTGGTGAACACCCCCCGGTGTGTTAGACTCCGCGCCACTGCTCTGGGTCACGCCAACCACCTGGTATCTGCTTCCAGAATACAGGTGCTTCCAAACACCATAACATTATCAATAGCCATTTACTGGAGAATAGCAAGAGGGGTCCAGCTCCGGTCCAGGCAAATTTAGTCCGGTCCAGGCAAATTCACTCCACTCTGGGCAATCCAGGAAAATCCACTCCGGTCCAGGCACATTCAAGTGCAGTCATGTCTAATCCGGTCCAGTCTTCCACTTCAATCCAGAATCCAGGAAGTGAATCCGGTCAGATTTTGCACAGCAAAGTGAAAGTCTGTGAAGATATGCTTAATCTTTTATCACAAGCCTTCCTAGGGCTCACAATTCGTGTAGATGCTCTGCAGCAACAGATTCCTGCATGCAAAAAAAAATCTTTCAAATCCAATCTTTGTCAGTCTTGTGGACAAAGAGAAAAAGGCACCTCTCAAGATGACTGTTCATTGGGGGTAATTCTGAGTTGATCGCAGCAGCAAGTTTGTTAGCAATTGGGCAAAACCATGTGCACTGCAGGGGGGGCAGATATAACATTTGCAGAGAGAGTTAGACTTGGGTGGGTTATTTTGTTTCTGTGCAGGTTAAATACTGGCTGCTTTATTTTTACACTGCAATTTAGATTTCAGTTTGAACACGCCACACCCAAATCTAACTCTCTCTGCACATGTTATATCTGCCCCCCTGCAGTGCACATGGTTTTGCCCAACTGCTAACAAATTTGATGCTGCGATCAACTCAGAATTAGGCCCATTATCTCCTCAGTTTGCCAGGAGTGGGAGTCCTGAACAACTGAGGATGTTCCAGTCTCTTTTACAGCAATTGTCTAAACCATGTTCTGAATTAAATAGTTTACTTTCAGAAACGATTGGAAGTTCTTCGAACACCATGAGAGTCGCTTCCGTACGTAATGAAGCAGAAGAGGTCGCCGACTCTGGTTCCCCTAGTTGTGGGGTAACTCCTCCGGAGGTGATGGAAAGGAGATTCCAGAGTTTGCGGCGCCCCAAACTTTCTGAGGCTGAGCGCCAGCGACGAAAGGAGCTCCTGCTTTGCATATACTGCGGAAACGCTAGTCACTTCATAAAGGACTGCTCCCTCCGCAGGTCAGGAAAAAGTGACAACTCTCGACTAATTAAGGTCCAGGCCGATAAGTCCACTCTAACGGTCATTTCAAACTCCCTAAGTTCCAATGAAGGTGCCAAAGGTTCCCAAAAGGACAGTCCAGCCTACAACTGGGGTCCCTTTACCCGACGCCCCAAGCTAAGATTTGGGAACCAATTGAGGCTTTGTAAATCCCTCTATTCCGGGGTAAACCCTGGTTCTTCAGCCCTAGGAAGTACATCCTACACTCCAGCCCCAGGTGGGGGCTCAGAGTGTCCAGCCCCAGGTGGGGGCTGAGTGTCCAGCCCCAGGAGGGGGCTCTGTCTCACGAGCCCTAGAGGAAGTATCTGATGTTCCGTCCAATGTTCAGACCCCAGATGGGGAGAGCTATGTTCCTGCCTCAGAAGATGAAAACCTTTCTTTATCTTCAAATGAGGCATCCGACTTCATGATCAATGATTTGATCCCTGGAGGGGAAGTTGATATCCAGGCCTTTGGAGAAGTACTCGATGTGTCTGCTTATGGCTTGACCCCAGGAGGGGTAGCCGATATTTTGACTCCAGAAGGGAAGTCCAATGTTAGGACTCGAGAGGGGATATGGGATGTCCAGCCTTCAGAAAATTTGTGCCAGGTGCCGACCCTAGGAGAGGAATCTCATGTATGGATCCCAAGAAAAGAGTCCACTCTACCGACCTCAGGCATGGGGTACGATGTTCGGAATCCAGAAGGAGCATCCAAGCCTGGAGCCCCTAAGGGGGCATATGATTGCATAGTCCTAGAAAGAGCATTGGATTTATCAGTTCCTGAGAGTGCATCAGATCTACCTGAAGCCCATGAAAGGAAGGTTCCTCTGAAGGAGGGAGTTCCAACCAAGATCCCTGAAAGGAGGGTGACTCCAGTTGAGGCCTCTGAAAAGAGGATTCTAGTCATGACCCTTGAAGAAGTAGCTCCTGTTGTGACCTCAGCAGGGGAAATTCCAGCCGAGACCTCAAAAGTGGTGATTCCAGCCAAGATATCTGAAGAGAGAATTCCGGTCAAGACCCTTGAAGCGGAAAGTCCTATTGAGATTTCAGGGGAGGAAATTCCTGTTGCGACTCCAGAAGGAGACATTTCAGTCAGTACCCTAAGAGGAGTAAATGTTGTTGAATCCCTTGAAGGGAGAATTCCAGCCGTGACCCCAGGAGGGGTGGTTCATGCTTTGTACTTAGAGAGGACTTCTGAAAAAACTTCTGATCTTGCTTCCAACCCTATAAAATCTGGGAAGAAACTCCAACCACAAAGTTCACAGACTCCTTCTAAAGACCAAGATCCAGATCCAGCTCTCTTCTATGGAAAACTGGAACAGTATCACAAATTAATGCTACAGATTATGGAGACGGCTCCACTCTGTACCTCTCCGGCAGAGATTGTCTTACTAATTCTTATGTCTTTCAGAGGGAAGGCAAGAAAATGGGCTAACCAGTTAATTGAGTCCAGTGATCATGTTCTGCAGAACGTTGATGCCTTCAGCCGGGCGGTGATCAGGAAGTTTGGTGGTCCTGAGTTAGTACCTTCTGAATCCCCTGAGAGTTCTAGGTATTTGAGCAAGGATTCGGGTTCTAACAAGAAAAATCAAGTGTCTAAGGATTGTCAGTCTCAGGTTGTTCACAGCTCAGTACCATCTTCACCTAAACCACAAGTCCGGATATTAACTGCTGGCTATGCCTCTCTGTCTCCGTCCTGTGAAGTTATGAATAAGCATGTCCCACAATATCCAGTGTCCATCCAGTCGGTCATGAGTCCTGCATATGCTAAATCTTGCCATGCTACTTCTTCCGTACCATCTACAGGTTGAGTCTCCCTTATCCAAAATGTTGGGACCAGAGGTATTTTGGATATGGGATTTTTCCGTATTTTGGAATAATTGCATACCATAATGAGATATCATGGTGATGGGACCTAAATCTAAGCACAGAATGCATTTATGTTACATATACACCTTATACAGCCTGAAGGTAATTTTAGCCAATATTTTTTATAACTTTGTGCATTAAACAAAGTGTATGTACATTCACACAATTCATTTATGTTTCATATACACCTTATACACACAGCCTGAAGGTCATTTAACACAATATTTTTAATAACTTTGTGTATTAAACAAAGTTTGTGTACATTGAGCCATGAGAAAACAAAGGTTTCACTACCTCACTCTCACTCAAAAAAGTCTGTATTTCGGAATATTCCGTATTTCGGAATATTTGGATATGGGATACTCAACCTGTATTACAAAGAAAACCGTAATCCTTCCCTTGGATGTGGACTCCAACTCAGATTACAACTCTGAAGCCGATGAAATTCCTTTGGTTGAAGGTACCTTCAGTTCAGATAATATATTTGGCATTACTGTGTTCAAACCTAAACAACCTGGGAAAAAGAAAAAGAAGAAGTCTCGTCGGAGGAATTGAGTCTGTCTTGTCAATTCTTGTTCTTGTTTTGTTATTAGTTCTCCATGGTCCAGGTGGAGTATCCGGTGTCCACCCCTGAAGAGGGGGGTACTGTTATGTGTGCAGCAGCTGCAAATCTGTCAGTTCTGCTTTCTGCATTGATTAGCACCTGGATCCGGCTGCTCCCTTCTGTTGTTCTCGTTTCCTAGCAACTGATCACCTGGACCTCATTGCCTGCAACTTCAGCCTGACTATCATGTGATTGGTCTGTCTCCCTTTAACTAGGGAGTATCCACATACCACTGTGCCAGTGATAGAGTTCAGTATCAGAGTGTGTCAGGTTCTAGTCTGGACTCCTTAGAGCCTGTTCCTGTGTGCTCAGCACTTGAACATTGCACGCTGTGCAAGTTCCCAGTCTCCTGTGTCCTGGTAACTGGTCCCAGTATTCCTGCCAGTCCTGCATCCAGTTCATCTTGGACCTGTATCTACTACAATTATATATCCAGTGTGTCCTTCTGCCTTGGAATCCCTGCTTCAAGATATCTGTGCACCATTCCAGCCAGTCTTGCATCTTGCCTCAGTAATCCTGCACCTGTCCAGTTTTGCAAACAGCACTCTAATCACACAGACCTTTCTGCATGTTGATCTCCATTCAGTACCTGCAATTCTGTATCCAGACTCCAAACAAACTCCTGTGAATCCTGCCAAATTCCAGCTCTGCAATCCAGAACTTTCAGCCTGCAAGTTTGTTTCCCTCTGTGTCCCAGTTCAGCTCTCATCAAACCTCTGCCATTAGCCCTGCTGTGTCAGTCACTCAGCAATTAACCCCTGCCTTACCAGCTGCATTTCTCCAGGTAAATTATCCTGTTTATACCTTGTGGACTCCTGTGCAGATACCAGGCAGAGGGCCGCGACCTGCACATCAGGGGCAGCGAAGCCCAAATCCCCTTGCGGGGTTCCCTGGTGAACACCCCCCGGTGTGTTAGACTCCGCGCCTCTGCTCTGGGTCACGCCAACCACCTGGTATCTGCTTCCAGAATACAGGTGCTTCCAAACACCATATCACTAATCTAAGATACACTCCAAGAGGGCGGCGGCTTAGTGTTTGCACGGCTGCTAAAAACTGCTAGCGAGCGAACAACTCAGAATGACCCCTTATGTCTGGCACAAACCCAACACATCCCATCACCCCAAGAACACAATCCTCACAGTGAAACATGGTGGTGGCAGCATCATGCTGTGGGGATGTTTTTCTGCAGCAGGGACTGGGAAACTGTTTCGAGTCGAGGGAAAGATGGATGGTGCTAAATACAGGGATATTCTTGAGCAACATCTGTTTCAGTCTGCCTGTGATTTGAAAATGATAGAAACGAGCGCTAAAAAACTGAAATGTGGCACCTGTAAAGAAAAAGTAATATTAAAATAATGAAACAATGTTTACAACTCCTTTAGGAGTTAGACTGGGTAAACACAGTCCGTATACAGAGTCCGTTGTAAATGTGTGGTGACCCTGCCTCTCCCTACGTAGCGGCCATGTGATGTTGTCCGTGTCCCGACCAGACTGCGCTGGTGTCTTTTGTTAGGATCAACGTGAACTGCTGCGTCCAGCGGTCACGAGTCTCAGCGGGTGACGTCACGGCAGGGCCGCCGGCTGGGAACCGGATAGCGGGTAGCGCACTTGTAACTCCCGGTGCTGTGTTTCCTGCCCCAATGCGTTTCGTGCGTCTCAGCGCACTTTTTCAAGGATGGCAAACAGATTTTCCTAGTTCCTGTGCCTGTGATTTGAGACTGGAACGAAGGTTCACCTTCCAGCAGGACAATGATCCGAAGCATACTGCTAAAGCAACACTCGAGTGGTTTAAGGGGAAACATTTAAATGTGTTGGAATGGCGTAGTTAAAAACCAGATCTCAATCCAATTGAGAATCTGTGGACAGACTTGAAGATTGCTGTTCACAAGCGGAAACCATCCAACATGAAGGAGCTGGAGAAGTTTTGCCTTGAGGAATGGAAAAAAATCCCAGTGGCAAGATGTGGCAAGCTCATAGTGACTTATCCAAAGCAACTTGCAGCTGTAATTGCAGCAAAAGGTGACTCTACAAAGTACTGACATTAGGGGGGTGAATAGTTATGCACGCTGAAGTTTTCTGTTATTTTGTTCTATTTGTTGTCTGCTTCACAATAAAAACAAACAAACAAACAAACAACATCTTCAAAGTTGTAGGCATGTTCTGTGAATGAAATGATGCAAACCTTCAAACAATCCATTTTAATTCCAGCTTGCGAGGCAACCAAACATGAAAAATGCAAAGGGGGGAGGAGGGGGGTGAATACTTTAGCAAGGCACTGTATATAGGGCCTGATACAGAGTTGGACACTCTTTTCATTGATGCAGTTATGAGAAATATTCTACTGCTACAGGAGGTGTCCGAGGACAAAAGGGGCCTCCTGACAGCATCTGTGATCTGAATTTTTGTGTTCGAAGATGACCATTGTGAGCCTTTGGCCACCTGAGTACACCTCAGCTTACTCAGAATGACTGGCGGAACTGTTCAGCTGGGGTCAGTAAGTTTGCATTCTGGGCTCGGCATGCCTACAAAACAGGGCCCACGCGCCCCCCATTTAGAACATCCACGTCACTGCTCCTGCTCTGCCCCACCCACCAACGACATGATTGACAAGCTGCTGCTAAGGGGGGAGGGGGGGGGAGTGGCCTGCAAGCGTCTCACAGAAGGAGACCAGAGCATGTGCAGGATAGGTCTTAACATCTGGATATGTACAAACATTCCAAATTTATATAGAATGCAGTCGGGAGTGCATATGTAACAAAGTGATAAGGTGATGAAACAAGGAGAGGTGACTGAACCTGTAGTCACAGGCATTTGCAGCCTCTCTACATATGTTTTCCTAAATATAACTATAAATATCATTAAAAATGCAATGCTAATGACTTTCTGCACAACCACCTTCCAGCTGTATGGCCACCTTTTTTGGTTTTAAATGAATGGTTTTACTTTCTCCATTTTCATGCTTACCTTAATCACCTTTGAATCTACTACTTCACTTATCAAGTGACTTCATCCTGGACTACTTTTTCCCTGGAGAGTCTCCTTAATCTCTGAATTCTGTTGTATGGTCTGCTCTGTATTATTTCTTGTGATGCCTACCATACTTCTTCATGGTTCCACCTAAGTATATATTTGCATCCACTAGTTCCTTCAAGTCCATAGTCCAGAACTCACTCTTTGACCACCCTGAAGGTAAGGCTTGCCTGTTTATTTACTCATTTGCCACCTTTCGTGTTTGCAATTGAACTTAAAGCTCTTAGCTGGCTTCCAGATTCTGATTGCATTTCTCTTCACCCCTCACAAGCTGCTAAACTGCCTTGTCCTACCTTTGTTTGGTCACTCCACTTCACCTACCTCCACCCATTCCCAGCCTGGTCACCGTTGGCTTTTCTCACCTGTTCTCTTGCGCTCATTCCCCCAGTCCTCTTGCCCCACTGAGGACACTCAGCAATTTCAACCACTATCTACTCTTTCCTTTATTATACATTAAGAAGGTCAGTAATCTTTCATTGCCACAAAATATTTTCTAACAAAGGAAACCAACAAACTATTTACTCATGTCCTTATTACCCACCGTGATGACTAAAACATTGTGCAAACTATAGTAGATTAGCTATTCTATACACTAATTTCTCATTATTTAAGAAAAAAATGAAATGGCTGATATTGCTTTCACCTACATACATTTATAACCTCATATATACATACTCTCCACGTACTTCTCTTCAATGACCTTCACATCTCCTCCTATATTTCTAGCCTCATCCCTTAGGAGGCTACAAAACCACAGTAGTACATAGCTCTCCCTCTATGGAACTCTCCACCATACCAATTAAAACTGCAACCTTCAAGGACGTTGAATGCGTATTTAAAGTCACATCTACAAGTAAAATCTCTATTTAATTTTCATCTTTACTACTATTCTCTCTAAGACTACCTGCTTCTTACTCTCACCTTCCCCCTTCTATTTCCGATGTACCTCATGTATATAGATTTCTCCACACCTCTTAAGGTACATTGCAGTTCTAACAATTAAGATGTAAAATGGTGCCAATTGCTGCATGTATGGGCCCCAAATGATATTTGATCTTGATCAGTAATGCATTGGAATCAAATACAAATCACCACTACTAAACAATGTGGTGAGATAAATACTACCCTATGCGTATGGTGGCAGATTTGACAGCAAAAATTTCCAGTAACCACTATCAATGTATTTAATCTGATTGCCTACAGTGTGAGAAAGATGGCTATTCATGTCTACACCCCACATGGGTTATGATTCAAGTAAAATGTATCCACAAAGTTGTTTGATACATTGTTACAGTTAACTTTTTGATACGTGGAAAAAAACCTCAGAAGATCCCTATGGAAAGATAAAATTATAGAAAGAGTTTGAGAAAATAAGAATTTACTCACCGATAATTCTATTTCTCGTAGTCCGTAGTGGATGCTGGGGACTCCGTAAGGACCATGGGGAATAGACGGCTCCGCAGGAGACTGGGCACACTAAAAGAAAGATTTGGTACTACCTGGTGTGCACTGGCTCCTCCCTCTATGCCCCTCCTCCAGACCTCAGTTAGGATACTGTGCCCGGAAGAGCTGACACAATAAGGAAGGATTTTGAATCCCGGGTAAGACTCATACCAGCCACACCAATCACACCGTATAACTCGTGATATTCTACCCAGTTAACAGTATGAATAACAACTGAGCCTCTCAACAGATGGCTCAACAATAACCCTTTAGTTAGGCAATAACTATATACAAGTATTGCAGACAATCCGCACTTGGGATGGGCGCCCAGCATCCACTACGGACTACGAGAAATAGAATTATCGGTGAGTAAATTCTTATTTTCTCTAACGTCCTAGTGGATGCTGGGGACTCCGTAAGGACCATGGGGATTATACCAGAGCTCCCAAACGGGCGGGAGAGTGCGGATGACTCTGCAGCACCGAATGAGAGAACTCAATGTCCTCCTCAGCCAGGGTATCAAATTTGTAGAATTTAGCAAACGTGTTTGCCCCTGACCAAGTAGCAGCTCGGCAAAGTTGTAAAGCCGAGACCCCTCGGGCAGCCGCCCAAGATGAGCCCACCTTCCTCGTGGAATGGGCTTTCACTGATTTAGGATGCGGCAAACCAGCCGCAGAATGCGCCAGCTGAATTGTGCTACAAATCCAGCGAGCAACAGTCTGCTTAGAAGCAGGAGCACCTATTTTGTTGGGTGCATACAGGATAAAAAGCGAGTCAGTTTTCCTGACTCCAGCCGTCCTGGAAACATAAATTTTCAAGGCCCTGACTACGTCCAGTAACTTGGAATCCTCCAAGTCCTTAGTAGCCGCAGGCACTACAATAGGTTGGTTCAAGTGAAAAGCTGATACCACCTTAGGGAGAAACTGGGGACGAGTCCTCAATTCTGCCCTATCCATATGGAAAATCAGATAAGGGCTTTTACACGACAAAGCCGCCAATTCTGACACACGCCTGGCCGAAGCCAAGGCCAATAACATGACCACTTTCCACGTGAGATATTTGAGATCCACGGTTTTAAGTGATTCAAACCAATGTGATTTTAGGAAACTCAACACCACATTGAGATCCCAAGGTGCCACAGGAGGCACAAAAGGGGGCTGAATATGAAGCACTCCCTTTACAAAAGTCTGAACTACAGGCAGTGAAGCCAGTTCTTTCTGGAAGAAAATCGACAGAGCCGAAATCTGGACCTTAATGGAACCCAATTTTAGGCCCATAGTCACTCCTGACTGTAGGAAGTGCAGAAAACGACCCAACTGAAATTCCTCTGTGGGGGCCTTCCTGGCCTCACACCACGCAACATATTTTCGCCAAATGCGGTGATAATGGTTTGCGGTTACTTCTTTCCTGGCTTTTATCAGCGTAGGAATGACTTCCTCCGGAATGCCCTTCTCCTTTAGGATCCGGAATTCAACCGCCATGCCGTCAAACGCAGCCGCGGTAAGTCTTGGAACAGACAGGGCCCCTGCTGTAGCAGATCCTGTCTGAGCGGTAGAGGCCATGGGTCCTCTGATAACATTTCTTGAAGTTCCGGGTACCAAGCTCTTCTTGGCCAATCCGGAACCACGAGTATCGTTCTTACTCCTCGCCTTCTTATTATTCTCAGTACCTTTGGTATGAGGGGCAGAGGAGGGAACACATAAACCGACTGGTACACCCACGGTGTCACTAGCGCGTCCACAGCTATCGCCTGAGGGTCCCTTGACCTGGCGCAATATCTCTTTAGCTTTTTGTTGAGGCGGGACGCCATCATGTCCACCTGTGGCCTTTCCCAACGGTTTACCAACAGTAGGAAGACTTCTGGATGAAGTCCCCACTCTCCCGGGTGTAGGTCGTGTCTGCTGAGGAAGTCTGCTTCCCAGTTGTCCACTCCCGGAATGAACACTGCCGACAGTGATATTATGTGATTTTCCGCCCATCGGACAATCCTTGCGGCTTCTGCCATCGCCATCCTGCTTCTTGTGCCGCCCTGTCGGTTTACATGGGCGACTGCCGTGATGTTGTCTGACTGGATCAGTACCGGCTGGTTTTGAAGCAGGGGTTTTGCCTGACTTAGGGCATTGTAAATGGCCCTTAGTTCCAGAATATTTATGTGCAGGGAAGTCTCCTGACTTGACCATAGTCCTTGGAAGTTTCTTCCCTGTGTGACTGCTCCCCAGCCTCGAAGGCTGGCATCCGTGGTCACCAGGACCCAGTCCTGTATGCCGAATCTGCGGCCCTCTAGAAGATGAGCACTCTGCAGCCACCACAGTAGAGACACCCTGGTCCTTGGAGACAGGGTTATCAGTTGATGCATCTGAAGATGCGATCCCGACCACTTGTCCAAGAGGACTGGACTGGAAGGTCCTTGCATGGAACCTGCCGAATGGAATTGCTTCGTATGAAGCCACCATTTTTCCCAGGACTCGTGTGCAGTGATGCACCGATACCCGTTTTGGTTTTAGGAGGTCTCTGACTAGAGATGACAGCTCCTTGGCTTTCTCCTGCGGGAGAAACACTTTTTTCTGTTCTGTGTCCAGAATCATCCCCAGGAACAGTAAGCGTGTGGAAGGAACCAGTTGTGACTTTGGGATGTTTAGAATCCAGCCATGCTGTTGTAGCACTTCCCGAGATAGTGCTACTCCGACCAGTAACTGCTCCCTGGACCTCGCCTTTATTAGGAGATCGTCCAAGTACGGGATAATTAAAACTCCCTTTTTTCGAAGGAGTATCATCATTTCTGCCATTACCTTGGTAAACACCCTCGGTGCCGTGGACAGTCCAAACGGTAGTGTCTGGAATTGGTAATGACAATCCTGTACCACAAATCTGAGGTACTCCTGGTGAGGAAGGTAAATTGGGACATGCAGGTAAGCATCCTCGATGTCCAGGGATACCATGTAATCCCCCTCGTCCAGGCTTGCAATAACCGCCCTGAGCGATTCCATCTTGAACTTTGATTTTTTTATGTATGTGTTCAAGGATTTCAAATTTAAAATGGGTCTCACCAAACCGTCCGGTTTCGGTACCACAAACAGTGTGGAATAGTAACCCCGTCCTTGTTGAAGTAGGGGCACTTTGACTATCACCTGCTGGGAATACAGCTTGTGAATTGCCTCTAGTACAGCCTCCCTGCTCGAGGAAATTGTCGGTAAGGCCGATTTGAGGAAACGGCTGGGGGGAGTCGCCTCGAATTCCAGCTTGTACCCCTGAGATACTACTTGAAGGATCCAGGGATCCACCCGTGAGCGAACCCACTGATCGCTGAAATTTTTGAGGCGGCCCCCCACCGTACCTGGCTGTGGAGCCCCACCGTCATGCGGCGGATTTGGAAGAAGCGGGGGAGGACTTTTGTTCCTGGGAACCTGCTGCGTGGTGCAGTTTCTTCCCCCTTCCTCTGCCTTTAGACAGAAAGGACCCGCCTTTTCCCCGCCTGTTTTTCTGGGTCCGAAAGGACTGTACCTGATAGTACGGCGCTTTCTTAGGCTGTGAGGGGACATGGGGTAAAAATGCTGACTTCCCAGCTGTTGCTGTGGAAACAAGGTCTGAGAGACCGTCCCCGAATAACTCCTCACCTTTATAAGGCAAAACTTCCATGTGCCTTTTAGAATCTGCATCCCCTGTCCACTGCCGAGTCCATAAGCCTCTCCTAGCAGAAATGGACAATGCACTTATTCTAGATGCCAGCCGGCAGATCTCCCTCTGTGCATCTCTCATGTACAAGACTGAGTCTTTTATATGCTCTATGGTAAGCAATATAGTGTCCCTGTCCAAGGTGTCAATATTTTCTGACAGGGAATCTGACCAAGCAGCAGCAGCACTGCACATCCACGCTGAAGCAATAGCTGGTCTCAGTATAACACCAGTGTGTGTATATATAGACTTTAGGATAGCCTCCTGCTTTCTATCAGCAGGTTCCTTTAGGGCGGCCGTATCCGGAGACGGTAGTGCCACCTTCTTAGACAAACATGTGAGCGCTTTATCCACTCTAGGGGGAGTTTCCTAACGCGACCTATCCTCTGGCGAGAAAGGGAACGCCATTAGTAATTTTTTTGAAATCACCAATTTCTTATCAGGGAAAGCCCACGCTTCTTCACACACTTCATTTAATTCATCCGATGGGGGAAAAATTATTGGTAGTTTTTTCTCCCCAAACATAATACCCTTTTTTGAGGTACCTGGGTTTATATCAGAAAGGTGTAAAACCTCTTTCATTGCCTCAATCATGCCACGAATGGCCCTAGTGGACATTAAATTTGACTCATCGTCGTCGACACTGGTATCAGTATCCGTGTCGACATCTGTGTCTGCCATCTGAGGTAGTGGGCGTTTTAGAGCCCCTGATGGCCATTGAATTGCCTGGGCAGGCACGGGCTGAGAAGCCGGCTGTCCCGTATTTGGCCTGTCGTCAAATTTTTTATGTAAGGAGTCGACACTTGCACGTAATTCCTTCCATAAGTCCATCCACTCAGGTGTCTGCCCCGCAGGGGGTGACATCACATTTATAGGCATCTGCTCCGCCTCCACATAAGTCTCCTCATCAAACATGTCGACACAGCCGTACCGACACACCGCACACACACACAGGGAATGCTCTTAAAGGAGACAGGACCCCACAAAAGCCCTTTGGGGAGACAGAGATAGAGTATGCCAGCACACACCAGAGCGCTATATAATGCAGGGACTAACTGAATTATGTCCCTTATAGCTGCTATAATATTTACTGCGCCTCAATCTGTGCCCCCCCTCTCTTTTTTACCGTTTTCTGTAGTGTAGACTGCAGGGGAGAGTCAGGGAGCTTCCTTCCAGCGGAACTGTGAGGGAATAATGGCGCCAGTGTGCTGAGGGAGATGGCTCCGCCCCTTTTTCGGCGGACTTTTCTCCCGCTTTTTTCTGTATTCTGGCAGGGGTAATTACCACATATATAGCCTCTGGGGCTATATATTGTGGTTATTTTGCCAGCCAAGGTGATATTATTGCTGCTCAGGGCGCCCCTCCCCCAGCGCCCTGCACCCTCAGTGACCGGAGTGTGAAGTGTGTATGAGGAGCAATGGCGCACAGCTGCAGTGCTGTGCGCTACCTTGGTGAAGACTGAAGTCTTCTGTCGCCGATTTTCCGGACCATCTTCTTGCTTCTGGCTCTGTAAGGGGGACGGCGGCGCGGCTCCGGGAACGAACACCAAGGACGGGTCCTGCGGTCGATCCCTCTGGAGCTAATGGTGTCCAGTAGCCTAAGAAGCCCAAGCAGGTAGGTTCGCTTCTTCTCCCCTTAGTCCCTCGTTGCAGTGAGCCTGTTGCCAGCAGGTCTCACTGTAAAATAAAAAACCTAAAATATACTTCTTTCTAGGAGCTCAGGAGAGCCCCTAGTGTGCATCCAGCTCGGCCGGGCACAGAGATCTAACTGAGGTCTGGAGGAGGGGCATAGAGGGAGGAGCCAGTGCACACCAGGTAGTACCAAATCTTGCTTTTAGTGTGCCCAGTCTCCTGCGGAGCCGTCTATTCCCCATGGTCCTTACGGAGTCCCCAGCATCCACTAGGACGTTAGAGAAAGAAAGATAATAAGAAAGGAAGATCATGAAAGTCAGAGAGACAGACGGGGGGGGGGGTAATTCAGAGTTGATCGTAGCAGCAAATTTGTTAGCAGATGGGCAAAACCAGGTGCACTGCAGGGGGGATGAGGAGGCAGATATAACAAGGGCAGAGAGTGTTAGATTTGGGTGGGTCATTTTGTTTCTGTGCAGGGTAAATACTGTCTGCTTTAGTTTTACACTGCAATTTAGACTTCAGTTTGAACATACCCCACACAAATCTAACTCTATCAGCACATGCTATATCTGTCGTCGTCTCCCCCCTTGCAGTGCACATTGTTTTGCCTATCTGCTAACAAATTTGCTGCTACGATAAGGTCTGAATTAGGCCCAGAGAGAGAGAGAGAGAGAGAGTGAGTTTGACAGAGTTGCTCATCATTATGCTTGGACATTCTGCTTATACTGTATACTGCTTCAAATCACTAAAAAATGCAAAACAGAATCTGCTGTCAGAAATCAAACAATGATACAATATTAAATTAAATATTACGGCTTTTTGTGTCTTTACATCAGTTCACAAAAAAAGCCTACTAATAAGGAAACATAGCTCTTACATGCAACATAGCTCTTACATGCATTTTCCAGACACGAAATGCCAAATTTGTCTGTATAAAGGCTGTATTGTGGGATTTGTGTGTATTTAGTAGGCGCAACAAGCTCTCTACTGACTGAGACGGGCAATGTGCAAACTTGCAAATAGTAGCTGTGGCCAACTAAAATTTAATAAAAGGTTGTGATAGACATATTTAAAGTTGTTTCTGTAGTTTTTATATACAGATGGGAGTATCTGCAAGATGTTTTATGGGAAAACAAAACAAAGCAGAAAATCAGACTCCTTCCCATTCCAAAAAGAAAAGAAATAGATTGCCTGCTTGAGAGGTGGACGCTAACTGCATACGATTGTGTGATTATTTGTTACTGTGCATGCGCAAACGACCTTAAAACCCCTACAGTGCATATGGAGATGCTGGTATCAGACATGGCGAGGCAATACCATGGTGTTCCTGGGCGGTACCTGAGAAGTGGCCTGAAGTAACCAAGAAAAAATGTGTTGTAGGTATGGGCATGTTATAAGAGTGTTGCTGGTGAGTCAGCGAAAAACGGATGCCATAGGGCAGGTGCAAGTGTCGATGTTGCACGCAATGGTGACGTGTCCAGAACCCCCAGCCAAGTTACACTGTGCATGCCAGGTGGTGAAACTGGGCATCTCAGAGCTTGCACATTCTGGCGCTTGCATAATTTTGCAATTACAGCTTCGGCAACAGTCGCTACAGCCCAGGAGATCACATTAAGACAGTGACCACGACCACAGGCATACTTCCAAAGCAGATGACATAAAAGAAACATGATAAACCATGGAGCAAAGCATGTTTTGTATGTTGCTCAGGGAGTGTACACTTTAGGATGATATCGGCACAATTTTCCACATCAGAAAGACAAATCATGCTGATTGTCTAATGTGTACCTGCAATTGTGCACTCCTGCGGATCGTATGTGACATCCTCCAGACGGCCGTGCTAGATGGCGAACTGGAAGATATTGTGTGCAACCCAATGGATTTTAATGAAGGATGGAATGAGATGTTGCACCGTCCTTCATTACATCATCCAATGTGTATGGACAATCTGGCATGGTCTAGGACAAATGGAATTCAGCCCATCAGCCTAACTGTAGACCCTACTCACACTAACAGATCTCATGTACAATGGGGAAAGTGTTTTTATGCCAAGTGTTAGAGTAGTATCAGTGAAAATACAACCAGAGGGAATCCAGGAAATGAAAAGACTGGGAAAGATAAATAAACTAACACTACTGATGGCACCCTCCCAGGCACACAGCAACATAAAGCAGAAACAAATAAATAAAGCCCATCTACTCTATGCCAAACTCCTTCGTAAATCTACTTTTGTAAATTAACATTGCAGTTGTACAGCAGCAAGATTATATCCACAATTCATTTGTGCATATCTAATTTTTTCTATTAAGTAAAGAACCTAACTGTGATGTTCTCAGGGGGGTATATTTACTAAGGTCCCGATTTTGACCGAGATGCCGTTTTTTCTTCAAAGTGTCATTTCGGTAATTTACTAAGCAAAAATCTCGGCAGTGATGAGGGCATTCGTAATATTTTGGAAGTCCTAGGAAAAAAATCACGAATCAATACACCATCGGTCAAATACGCCTGCAATTTGGTAGAAATCGGTAATTTACTAAAAAAACAAATCACAAACACTGCCGACAATAGCCAAACACTGCCGTGCTGAAATACAATTCGTGAAAAAGTGCTAAAAAAAAACAGACCTGCTTTTTTATCCCGTGTTTGGATAGGCATGCAGGGATCCATGAGATCCGTGCATGTTTATCAATGGGAAGGGGATGGGAGTGTTTATTTTTTGAAAAAAAATTGCGTGGGGTCCCCCCTCCTAAGCAAAACCAGCCTCGGGCTCTTTGAGCCGATCCTGGTTGCAAAAATATGGGGGGGAAAATGATAGAGGTTCCCCCATATTTAAACAACCAGCACCAGGCTCTGCGCCTGGTCCTGGTTCCAAAAATACGGGGGACAAAAAGCGTAGGGGTCCCCCGTATTTCTGAAACCAGCACCGGGCTCTACTAGCCAGATACATAATGCCACAGCCGGGGGACACTTTTATATAGCTCCCGGCGGCCCTGGCATTACATAACCAACTAGTCACCCCTGGCCGGGGTACCCTGGAGGAGTGGGGACCCCCTTCAATCAAGGGGTCCCCCCCTCCAGCCACCCAAGGACCAGGGGTGAAGCCCGAGGCTGTCCCCCCCATCCAAGGGCTGCGGATGGGAGGCTGATAGCCGTTGTGTAAAAAAATTTATATTGTTTTTAGTAGCAGTACTACAAGTCCCAGCAAGCCTCCCCGCAAGCTGGTACTTGGAGAACCACAAGTACCAGCATGCGGAGGAAAACCGGGCCCGCTGGTACCTGTAGTACTAATACTAAAAAAATACCCCAATATTCATTTTTTTCCAAACGGCTATCAGCCTCCCATCCGCAGCCCTTGGATGGGGGGGACAGCCTCGGGCTTCACCCCTGGTCCTTGGGTGGCTGGAGGGGGGGGACCCCTTGATTGAAGGGGTCCCCACTCCTCCAGGGTACCCCGGCCAGGGGTGACTAGTTGGTTATGTAATGCCAGGGCCGCCGGGACCTATATAAAAGTGTCCCCCGGCTGTGGCATTATGTATCTGGCTAGTGGAGCCCGGTGCTGGTTTCAGAAATACGGGGGACCCCTACGCTTTTTGTCCCCCGTATTTTTGGAACCAGGACCAGGCGCAGAGCCTGGTGCTGGTTGTTTAAATATGGGGGAACCTCTATCATTTTCCCCCCCATATTTTTGCAACCAGGATCGGCTCAAAGAGCCCGAGGCTGGTTTGGCTTAGGAGGGGGGACCCCACGCATTTTTTTTTTTAATTTAACACTGTTTTTTTTTTTTTAATAAAGGTGCACAATGAAGCCCAGCACGGATCTCTCAGATCCGGCCGAGATTCATTGTATTAAAGTCGGCAGTGTTTTACAAGTCACTCACGTAAAACACTGCCTAAAAAAACGAATGACATCGACATCGGTAAAACCGAAAATGCAGAATACGGCAGCTTAGTAAATTAGTCGTACTAAATTCAAAAAGTTGCATATTTACACTTTCGATGTCATTCGTGATTGAACTTTGACCTCAAACGGGAAAATACGATTTTTAGTAAATATACCCCAGAGTGTGGAGAGCTCACATTCCTTATAAGCTTCAGTTGCACTAGCAAATTCACCATGGGTTAAGTCTGTACAATGCACATGGGGGGAATCCAATTGCATGCAGGGTGACTGACTGTAAGCAATTTAATTGCCTTGTGACATCAACGCACTTTTTGCCATCCAGTAACTCATCTTCTGCAATGCATCCTCTTTTATATTGTGTCATGATATCAATCCAGATATCATGCAAATTTATCGTTAAGAGTGGATATCCCTCCGAATAACATGAATAAATGCCACAGGGATTGCATGTAGAGGATATTTTTATTGAAAATGTAAAACACTACTTATCCTTGGTTTTGAAATATACTCAGATACATTTGTGATTCACATTTTATTTAATATAATATTTTTATTATTTCTGTGTCACAAAACCAAAGTTCGGGATCTACTAACATACTACTTTATTAATCTCTCCAAAGATACACAATTAATTTGCATATTTCCTTACATCTATCTATGGCTATATTTGCAGAACATCTTATATTTAGAATCCAGGAATATTCTCCAAACTAGATTTATTTTGACCCACTTACTTTTTGAACATCTCACTTAGGAAAAAGTATCCCTGAAATAAATTGTTTATATTGACCCCATTATACCAAAATAAACTCTGAATGTTTATAGAAAAATAATGTAACATATATAGATTTTATACATTGTGGCACCACACCTTCCAGAGAATAAATACACCAGAAAGAATAAAAAACAAATGTAAATTAAGTCAGCAGTCACTGACTGACCTCCATGTCCATATTAATGCAAGGATATTAATATGCTTACACCCCTACCTCTGTAAGTATTCATTAAGATTATCGTTTTTACAGGGTTTCTTTTTTATTCCAAATAGAAAGTAAAAGGATTAGGGAAGAAACATAAAGAATATGCATATACACACGTGCTGAACGGGTCTACAATGGAGGTACTGTAGTCTTTCATTGTCATGTACCTTTGGAATTTTTAAAATGATGTCGACGGTCTTTACTTGTTCCTGCTTTACTAGACTTTTCTAATACTTTTATGTCAGGCCTGGTAAGAGACAGACTATGGCAAATTTCATTGCACTCTTTATGTTGAACATTGAAGAACATGTATATCCCGTCACTTCCAAAATTTAGACAGGTGGCTCCTGGTGTATCCTTAACTGAATGGATCTGTGGGTCAGTGAGGTAAATGAGTGCTTCTCCTTTGTCACTTCCTGTTACCCAACCTGAAAAAATACAGAATGTTGTATTATTTGGGGATATTGCAGTTAGACTGTTGCTTGGCACAGCACATTGACAGCTATCTACTTAAGTGCAAAACTGGGGGCCTGTAATTCAAATGCTGTTTTGTGAGAACATTGTTGGTCATGTCAGCAAGTGTGGAAAATATTATTTTGTGGGACTAGCTGTGATATTTATACCCTAACTGCTGTTTCTGCTTGATTTTAAGTATCATGGCTATGTAACAATAGCCTAATAAATGACATATTACAGAAATATCCTGCAAAAGGCTAATTAGCACCTCAGACAGCAGTCCCAATTAGTCTCAAATAGGGATTGGGGGTTGGGCAATATGTACCAAGCTCCAGAAAGCTTACCTTAGGTTAATGCCATCTTCACATTGCGTTAAATACTTTGTACCTATGAAGGCATTCATGCAGAAGGATCTTGCAATCCCGTTCCTGCAACCTCTGCTGTTCTCCAAAATTTATGGGAAAATTATGCAGCACACATTCTATTTTCATGCCTGATCCCCTTATATCTTTCCAGCAGCCAGGAAAGGACATTTTTTCATAACATACTGAGTTTTGTTTCCCTCACTGAGTAGAACATTAATTGTCTTTAAGAACTTTTTCCTTTAGCTCAGTCTCAAAAGATATTTGATTCCACCTATCAAGCCTAATTATTATAAACCAGTGATGACCTGAATTGTCTCTGGCTGCCATAGGTAAGAGGAGCTTTACCACTTCCACAGTCAATCTTTAGTTCCTGAGTGCATGCATGTGCCAGGGAAAGCCTGGACTTGTACTGTTTGTTACACATTTATGTAAAAGAAAAAAAAAAAAAGGAAATAAACCTAAAAATAAATATATAATTATTTTTTTACTATAACAAAAAAAGCCGAAACAAAACAAGGGGAAATGCTTTATTGAATAATACTTTGTCTTATTTTCTAATACTAAACCACAGCTATTGCCAATCTGAGAGGTCGATATCTTCAGGACAGTGGCAGTATCCATGATTAATGGGTTTCCCAATGCATGAGCATGGCTTTCACCAGTAGGGCATCCTTTTTTAACTAGGTAAAAGGGGGATTTTTCCATATAAAAAGTGGGTTATTTTAAATTAGGAACCTAAATATCTAAAATTGTAAGTGAAAATTGTATGCAACTACACCAGCAACCTAGGATATGTGCAATCCCAAAAGTATATGGTAACACCTGCCTAATTATAAATGTAAGAAATATTAATAAAAAGAAGAAATTACTCTGTTGCGCATGCAGTGGGTTTGTGATTATTCACACCCCCCCCCCCCCCAACGGGCTAAGTTTATTCTATTTGAGATGGAGACAGCTCGATCTCCGTCTTTAAAGTCAGGGACAAAACTAGGATCTTCGGCACCCAGGACAAGGCAGTAAGTGCGCCCCTGATCTCCCGCATGTGACTATATATATATATATATATATATATATATATATATATAAAACCACCATAAGGGCAAAGGGCTGGTTGCTGCTATACAGCTTCTTATGAGGGGGGAGATAGCTAGGCATTTATTTGGGCTACAGATGAAGAATAAAAAAAACATACATTGATACATATGCAAAATCACACACCTCTACACATACATACTGTCCCACACCAAAACACATATGCACACACATACATTCACTCACATACCTGTATACATACATATAGAGAGTCACATATGTATACATACAGTGACACACAAGCACACATATATGTAGGCACGCACCTATTCATGTACAGTCACACACATGCACACATTCATACAGACACACATATATAGTAGTCACACACACATGCAGTGCACCTTCCCTTTGTCACACTCACTATTTAGGGTCTTCTGCTGCTGCATAGTGAGCTCTCTGTCTCCCATGCTGCTGGCTGGACTGGCACTGTGTACAGTGCCGTGTAGCCCCGCCCCCTTACGGCTAACTTCTTTTCCAGCTCAGCACTGCTGCGATAATTAAAGGCAGCAGGGGGGAGGCTGGGGAGTCAGCCTGATCCCTGTGCCCCCTCTTTATCCGGCTCTGCCGGGGCGGGCACAACACACGACTGCATAGAAGAAATTGAAAGTAAACTACAGCTCCCGCTGCAAGGACTGCTGGGAGCTGTAGTTTATTTTCAGTTTCATCACAGCAATGCTTTGTGCCCGGCTCATTAGGCAGCCGCAGCAGCTAGTAGAGTCTGGAGCACAAGCTCCAGACTCTATGTGCTCCAGACTCTACTAGCTGCTGCGGCTGCCTAACGAGCTCTAAGAGACCGATGCGCATAGGGAGGGGGGTGTTAGGGGGATAAAACTGATTGTGACGGCGCCCAGGTCACATGCCCCCTAGCTCCCCCTAGTTGCAGCCATGCTAAAGTGACGGCTGCAGCAGCTCTGCAGACAGAGAGCTCTATTCATCAGAGCTTTCTGTACTTTGCCACGCAGGCAAGGAGACGGCCGAAGCGGAGCTGCTCTTCCTCCGCAGAAGCAGCTGGCACTCGGCTGGGGGTAGGGGAAGGTTGCAGTCACACTATGTGCTACATATGTCTATATATGTGTGTAGCACATATCTGGAAACCCCGCCCACTAAATCCTGTGTTTGCCCCTGTTACTCTGTTAAATATGAATTTTAAATGTGATAAATACAAACAGAAAATACAAATACATTTCACAACTTATCCCCACGCAAAATAAGACTCACCTCTAGTCTCCAAATCTTCAAATGTTCCTTGAAAACTCACCTCTTTAGTCAAGCTTATCAAATTCCGGACCCACCCACATAGCCTTCAATGCCTCCCTATCTAATTACATTGTCTCTGTACAGTCCACATAACCTCACATATTTAATCTTTCTTCACTTTCACACCCTCCTGACCCTTGGCCAACATTGCTAGGTAACCTATCATACAGCCTATTAAGAACCTTTGCAATCTGGTGGAGCATTATACAATATGTAGCACTTATCCTTGTGTATCAATGCCTATTTCCCTATAGATTGTAAGCTTAAGAGCAGGGCCTTCCTACCTCTATTAAACAAAAAGAAAATGGGGTTGTACTGCTAGGTGCACTAAACAAGAATAAAATTTTACTTTTATTAATACATTGTATTAATAAAAGTTAAATTTTATTCTAGTTTAGTGCACCTAGCAGTACAACCCCATTTTCTTTTTGTTTAATAGGTGTTACACATGGTTGTCTTAGGTAGCACCCCCGACATGAGATTATAGGATTTTTCCAGATATTATAATCAGGGTTTTGTTTAGATATTCCATATGGCATTTGGAGAGTGCAGATTTTTCTCTGTTTCTTGTTGTCGGCCTTCCTACCTCTATGCCTGTCTGTTTTTACCCAGTTTTGCTCTGTTACTGTTGTTCCAATTGTAAAGCGCAATGGAAAATGCTGCGCTATATATGAAACTGCTAATAAATAAAAAATAAACTTACCTTGTAAATCCACCACTATATCAGAGAAATTAGAAAACTCATAGGCAAAATGTCCAAAAGCCAAACCGTACTTTGTAGCTTCATATTGCATTCTCACAGTCTTGGTGTTATTGGTAAGTTTTACAAATTCTCCAAGAATATAAGGCTCCACACTCACACATCCCTTAATGCTGCCGCCTTCTGTAATCTGAAGCAGTACAATTAGTGACAATAAAAACAAATGGCCATACCAAAAATACAAGACCTCATCCAAAACATAATAATATTTCACATCTGTGACATACATGAGGTCTAAACGTTTATTATTTACCCATAATGCCAGCACGTTCAGCTACATGTCACTATTTATTTACATGGTTGAATTGCTGTAAAAATATTGAAAATCTATTTATTGAAGGCACCATGAGCGTGTTGCAGATACACATTTCCAATAAACACAGAGGCTGTTCCATACCTTATATATTCCTAATATAACCAAAGACTGACGGTAGAAGAATATGCAAAAGAAACTAACTTTTTTCACAAGCTCTAAAGGGGAGGGATGAGATTGAAATAGGATTGCAGGGAGCTAGTGAAAGGTATAGGGATAGGGATGGACCATATGGGTGGTTTCAGAGAGACAAGGAGGGTCATTCCGACCTGATCGCACGCTGTAGTTATTCGCAGCGCAGTAATCAAGTCGCTACTGCGCATGCGTATGCACCGCAATGCGCAGGCCCATCGTACGGGTACAAAGCGGATTGTTGCTGAGCAATGGATTTAACGAAGAATCCATTCGCACAGCCGATCGCAAGAAGATTGACAGGAAGAAGGTGTTTGTGGGTGGCAACTGACCGTTTTCAGGGAGTGGTTGGAAAAATGCAGGCGTGTCCAAGCATTTGCAGGGCGGTTGTCCGACGCTAATTCCGGCCCCGGACAAACTGAAGTGATCGCAGCGGCTGAGTAAGTTCAAACCTACTCAGAAACTGCACAAACTGTTTTTGTACTGCTCGGCTGCACAGGTGTTCGCACACTTGCAAAGAGAAAATACACTCCCCCAAAACTCTCCCTGTGGGCGGCGACTATGCGTTCGCACGGCTGCTAATAACAGCTAGCGAGCGATCAACTCGGAATGACCCCCAAGGTCCAAGTACTGGTGAATGTGGTGAAGGAGATTGACAGAGATTATAAATAATGCCAGGGCTGGCTATAAGGATTCCCACAAAGCCCAAAGATTCTTAAAGGTTAACAAAGAAGTTACCAAGGATGCTAGTTATATACTCCACTAGGTATGTTTGCCAAAATAATATAACGCGCATTGTTAAAGTAGGAGGGTGAAAGTGTACAAAGATGCAACGACATGACTGTACTAAAAATATATCTAATCAGTTAACACGTTATTTGGTGACATCTGGAATGAGCAGTATTTTCAGAATATTGGTGATGGTAGGGATCAGGTTTATAATATCTGTTGAAGTTTGGTGCAGAAAACCTCATTGCCCACAATATTTCCAGTACATGTCAGGTGCATATACTCCCCTTCCTCACTAAAGACTGATTCCCATATCACTTCTAGTACCTTCTAATCATTTTAAAAAGACAGTAGCACATTGCAGACTATCAATATTAGAACCTTTGAGGAGTGGTTGTGGTAGACTTTCAAACTGGAAACTGAAAAGGGGCTTTGTGGAGGGGCAATTTTAAATGATGAAATAAAAGTATTTAAGCTTCATGTATTAGTGTAATTGTCCCTAAAGAAAATAAGAATTTACTTACCGATAATTCTATTTCTCGGAGTCCGTAGTGGATGCTGGGGTTCCTGAAAGGACCATGGGGAATAGCGGCTCCGCAGGAGACAGGGCACAAAAAGTAAAGCTTTAGGATCAGGTGGTGTGCACTGGCTCCTCCCCCTATGACCCTCCTCCAAGCCTCAGTTAGGATACTGTGCCCGGACGAGCGTACACAATAAGGAAGGATTTATGAATCCCGGGTAAGACTCATACCAGCCACACCAATCACACTGTACAACCTGTGATCTGAACCCAGTTAACAGTATGATAACAGCGGAGCCTCTGAAAAGATGGCTCACAACAAATAATAACCCGATTTTTGTAACTATGTACAAGTAATGCAGATAATCCGCACTTGGGATGGGCGCCCAGCATCCACTACGGACTCCGAGAAATAGAATTATCGGTAAGTAAATTCTTATTTTCTCTATCGTCCTAGTGGATGCTGGGGTTCCTGAAAGGACCATGGGGATTATACCAAAGCTCCCAAACGGGCGGGAGAGTGCGGATGACTCTGCAGCACCGAATGAGAGAACTCCAGGTCCTCCTTAGCCAGGGTATCAAATTTGTAGGATTTTACAAACGTGTTTGCCCCTGACTAAATAGCCGCTCGGCAAAGTTGTAAAGCCGAGACCCCTCGGGCAGCCGCCCAAGATGAGCCCACCTTCCTTGTGGAATGGGCATTTACATATTTTGGCTGTGGCAGGCCTGCCACAGAATGTGCAAGCTGAATTGTATTACACATCCAACTAGCAAAAGTCTGCTTAGAAGCAAGAGCACCCAGTTTGTTGGGTGCATACAGGATAACAGCAAGTCAGTTTTCCTGACTCCAGCCGTCCTGGAACCTATATTTTCAGGGCCCTGACCACATCTAGCAACTTGGAGTCCTCCAAGTCCCTAGTAGGCGCAAGACACCACAATAAGCTGGTTCAGGTGAAACACTGACACCACCTTAGGGAGAGAACTGGGGACGAGTCCGCAGCTCTGCCCTGTCCGAATGGACAAACAGATATGGGCTTTTTTGAGAAAAAAACCACCAATTTGACACTCGCCTGGTCCAGGCCAGGTCCAAGAGCATGTTCACTTTTCATGTGAGATGCTTCAAATCCACAGATTTGACTGGTTTTAAACCAATGTGTTTTGAGGAATCCCAGAACTACGTTGAGATCCCACAGTGCCACTGGAGGCACAAAAGGGGGTTGTATATGCAATACTCCCTTGACAAACTTCTGGACTTCAGGAACTGAAGCCAATTCTTTCTGGAAGAAAAATCGACAGGGCCGAAATTTGAACCTTAATGGACCCCAATTTGAGGCCCATAGACACTCCTGTTTGCAGGAAATGCAGGAATCGACCGAGTTGAAATTTCTTCGTGGGGCCTTCCTGGCCTCACACCACGCAACATATTTTCGCCACATGTGGTGATAATGTTGTGCGGTCACCTCCTTTCTGGCTTTGACCAGGGTAGGAATGACCTCTTCCTGAATGCCTTTTCCCTTAGGATCCGGCGTTCCACCGCCATGCCGTCAAACGCAGCCGCGGTAAGTCTTGGAACAGACATGGTACTTGCTGAAACAAGTCCCTTCTTAGCGGCAGAGGCCATAAGTCCTCTGTGAGCATCTCTTGAAGTTCCGGGTACCAAGTCCTTCTTGGCCAATCCGGAGCCATGAGTATAGTTCTTACTCCTCTACGTCTTATAATTCTCAGTACCTTAGGTATGAAAAGCAGAGGATGGAACACATACACCGACTGGTACACCCACGGTGTTACCAGAACGTCCACAGCTATTGCCTGAGGGTCTCTTAACCTGGCGCAATACCTGTCCCGTTTTTTGTTCAGACGGGACGCCATCATGTCCACCTTTGGTAATTCCCAACGGTTTACAATCATGTGGAAAACTTCCCCATGAAGTTCCCACTCTGCCGGGTGGAGGTCGTGCCTACTGAGGAAGTCTGCTTCCCAGTTTCCATTCCCGGAATGAAACACTGCTGACAGTGCTATCACATGATTTTCCGCCCAGCGAAAAGTCCTTGCAGTTTTTGCCACTGCCCTCCTGCTTCTTGTGCCGCCCTGTCTATTTACGTGGGCGACTGCCGTGATGTTTTATCCCACTGGATCAATACCGGCTGACCTTGAAGCAGAGGTCTTGCTAAGCTTAGAGCATTGTAAATTGCCCTTAGCTCCAGTATATTTATGTGGAGAAAAATCTCCAGACTTGATCACACTCCCTGGAAATTTTTTCCTTGTGTGACTGCTCCCCAGCCTCTCGGGCTGGCCTCCGTGGTCACCAACATCCAAAACTGAATGCCGAATCTGCGGCCCTCTAGAAGATGAGCACTCTGTAACCACCACAGGAGAGACACCCTTGTCCTTGGATATAGGGTTATCCGCTGATGCATCTGAAGATGCGATCCGGACCATTTGTCCAGCAGATCCCACTGAAAAGTTCTTGCATGAAATCTGCCGACTGGAATTGCTTCGAAGGAAGTCACCATTTTTTTACCATGGCCCTTGTGCAATGATGCACTGATTTTAGGAGGTTCCTGACTAGCTCGGATAACTCCCTGGCTTTCTCTTCCGGGAGAAACACCTTTTTCTGGACTGTGTCCAGAATCATCCCTAAGCACAGGAGACTTGTTGTCGGGATCAGCTGCGATTTTGGAATATTTAGAATCCACCCCTGCTGTTGTAACAGTATCCGAGATAGTGCTACTCCGACCTCCAACTGTTCCCTGGACTTTGCCCTTATCAGGAGATCGTCCAAGTAAGGGATAATTAAGACGCCTTTTCTTCGAAGAAGAACCATCATTTCGGCCATTACCTTGGTAAAGACCCGGGGTGCCGTGGACAATCCAAACGGCAGCGTCTGAAACGGATAGTGACAGTTCTGTACCACGAACCTGAGGTACCCTTAGTGATAAGGGCAAATTTGGGACATGGAGGTAAGCATCCCTGATGTCTCGGGACACCATATAGTCCCCTTCTTCCCGGTTCGTTATCACTGCTCTGAGTGACTCCATCTTGATTTGAACCTTTGTAAGTGTTCAAATTTTTTTAGATTTAGAATAGGTCTCACCTAGCCTTCTGGCTTCAGTACCACAATATAGTGTGGAATAATACCCCTTTTCTTGTTGTAGGAGGGGTAATTTAATTATCACCTGCTGGGAATACAGCTCGTGAATTGTTTCCCATACTGCCTCCTTGTCGGAGGGAGACCTTGGTAAAGCAGACTTCAGGAGCCTGCGCAGGGGAAACGTCTCGACATTCCAATCTGTACCCCTGGGATACTACTTGTAGGATCCAGGGGTCTTGTACGGTCTCAGCGTCATGCTGAGAGCTTGTCAGAAGCGGTGGAACGCTTCTGTTCCTGGGAATGGGCTGCCTGCTGCAGTCTTCTTCCCTTTCCTCTATCCCTGGGCAGATATGACTCTTATAGGGACGAAAGGACTGAAGCTGAAAAGACGGTGTCTTTTTCTGCAGAGATGTGACTTAGGGTAAAAACGGTGGATTTTCCAGCAGTTGCCGTGGCCACCAGGTCCGATGGACCGACCCCAAATAACTCCTCTTCCTTTATACGGCAATACACCTTTGTGCCGTTTGGAATCTGCATCACCTGACCACTGTCGTGTCCATAAACATCTTCTGGCAGATATGGACATCGCACTTACTCTTGATGCCAGAGTGCAAATATCCCTCTGTGCATCTCGCATATATAGAAATGCATCCTTAAATGCTCTATAGTCAATAAAATACTGTCCCTGTCAAGGGTATCAATATTTTTAGTCAGGGAATCCGACCAAGCCACCCCAGCTCTGCACATCCAGGCTGAGGCGATCGCTGGTCGCAGTATAACACCAGTATGTGTGTATATACTTTTTATGATATTTTCCAGCCTCCTGTCAGCTGGCTCCTTGAGGACGGCCCTATCTATAGACGGTACCGCCACTTGTTCTGATAAGCGTGTGAGCGCCTTATCCACCCTAAGGGGTGTTTCCCAACGCGCCCTAACTTCTGGCGGGAAAGGGTATACCGCCCATATTTTCTATCGGGGGGAACCCACGCATCATCACACACTTCATTTAATTTATCTGATTCAGGAAAAACTACGGTAGTTTTTTCACATCCCACATAATACCCTCTTTTGTGGTACTTGTAGTATCAGAAATATGTAACACCTCCTTCATTGCCCTTAACGTGTGGCCCTAATAAGGAATACGTTTGTTTATTCACCGTCGATACTGGATTCAGTGTCCCTGTCTGTGTCTGTGTCGACCGACTAAAGTAAACGGGCGTTTTAAAACCCCTGACGGTGTTTTTGAGACGTCTGGACCGGTACTAATTGTTTGTCGGCCGTCTCATGTCGTCAACCGACCTTGGCGCGTGTTGACATTATCACGTAATTCCCTAAATAAGCCATCCATTCCGGTGTCGACTCCCTAGAGAGTGACATCACCATTACAGGCAATTGCTCCGCCTCCTCACCAACATCGTCCTCATACATGTCGACACACACGTACCGACACACAGCACACACACAGGGAATGCTCTGATAGAGGACAGGACCTACTAGCCCTTTGGAGAGACAGAGGGAGAGTTTGCCAGCACACACCAAAAACGCTATAATTATATAGGGACAACCTTATATAAGTGTTTTCCCTTATAGCATCTTTTTTATATATTTCTAACGCCAAATTAGTGCCCCCCCTCTCTGTTTTAACCCTGTTTCTGTAGTGCAGTGCAGGGGAGAGCCTGGGAGCCTTCCCTCCAGCCTTTCTGTGAGGGAAAATGGCGCTGTGTGCTGAGGAGATAGGCCCCGCCCCTTTTTCGGCGGCCTCGTCTCCCGCTCTTAACGGATTCTGGCAGGGGTTAAATATCTCCATATAGCCCCCGGAGGCTATATGTGAGGTATTTTTAGCCAAAAATAGGTTTTCATTGCCTCCCAGGGCGCCCCCCTCCCAGCGCCCTGCACCCTCAGTGACTGCCGTGTGAAGTGTGCTGAGAGGAAATGGCGCACAGCTGCAGTGCTGTGCGCTACCTTAAGAAGACTGAGGAGTCTTCATGCCGCCGATTCTGGACCTTCTTCTTGTTTCAGCATCTGCAAGGGGGCCGGCGGCGAGGCTCCAGTGACCATCCAGGCTGTACCTGTGATCGTCCCTCTGGAGCTAATGTCCAGTAGCCAAAGAAGCCAATCCATCCTGCACGCAGGTGAGTTCACTTCTTCTCCCCTAAGTCCCTCGTTGCAGTGATCCTGTTGCCAGCAGGACTCACTGTAAAATAAAAAACCTAAGCTAAACTTTTCTAAGCAGCTCTTTAGGAGAGCCACCTAGATTGCACCCTTCTCGGCCGGGCACAAAAATCTAACTGAGGCTTGGAGGAGGGTCATAGGGGGAGGAGCCAGTGCACACCACCTGATCCTAAAGCTTTACTTTTTGTGCCCTGTCTCCTGCGGAGCCGCTATTCCCCATGGTCCTTTCAGGAACCCCAGCATCCACTAGGACGATAGAGAAATCGGTATTATTCCTGGAGGTCAGAAAACTGCGAAGTACACTTTACTTTGGGAATTGATTTAGAAATAATATACATATTTCAGACCATTGGAGAGCCACACACGTTGAGTGACACTGTGGTAAGGAGAAATTACAACACAATGGAAAGGAAGATGGGTCTAGGTTCCTAGTCTTACAACAACAGGAGCACATACTGTAACTAAGGATCACAGCATAATTCTGATAACATGCTGTGAAAAGTCACAAGACAGGGGACAGCCAGAATATGGTATTAATAGGAGTCATTTCTTGAGCTGCAGACATAAATACATTATTGTTTATTGTTATATTGGGGTCAGCACAAGAACTGCTGGGAGCTTTATAGATTGAATTTCCATGGCTGAGCATCCACAAACAAGCCTGAGATCACCATGTGCAATGCCAGGTGGAGTGGTGTAAAACACACTGCCAATGGATTTAGGAGTAGAGGAAATTAATTATCTGGAGTGACAAATCAAGCGTCAATAACTAGCAGCCAGGTGGACAAATCTTAGTGCAGATGCCAGGAGAATTATTCCTGTACAAATACATATTGCCATCTTTAAAGATTGGTGCAGGAGGAATAATGGACTGGGGCTGTTTTCAATGTTTGTCCTGGGCTTTCTAGCTCCACTGAAGGGAATTGTTAATTGTTACATTCTAGAGAACTGAATGCTTCCAACTTTGTATCAACAGTTTGGAGATGGCCCTTTACTGTTTCAGCATGATCTTGCCCCTTTGCACAGTGCAAGGTCCATCAAAAACTGATTTTGTGTAGAAGTAGTTGACTGGCTTGCACAGGACCATGATCCCAACCCCATCAACAACCTTTGGGATGAAATTGATTTCCAACTGTCAGCCAGGCCTCACTGCCCCACACCAGTGCCTGGTCCTCACAAATGCTCTAGTTGCAGCAACTATGGAAATCTAATGTAAAACCTTCCCAGATGAGTGGAAAGCAGGACCAGCTCTAACTTATTGGTTCCTTGGTCTGGGTATAA
This sequence comes from Pseudophryne corroboree, assembly GCF_028390025.1. Taxonomy (NCBI): domain Eukaryota; kingdom Metazoa; phylum Chordata; class Amphibia; order Anura; family Myobatrachidae; genus Pseudophryne; species Pseudophryne corroboree. The sequence continues at coordinate 887,633,787 of NC_086444.1, read as the reverse complement.
GATGTTCACACCCAGTTGTGCTTGCTGATGTTCGGCTGTCCATGCAGTGTACTTCCTGTCCATAACCTGACAGCACAGCTAGACTGCAGGAACATAGTAGAGCACTTCCCCTTTCACTTATCCACTGTGACTGGATAATACTGTCACCATGTTCTACAAACACTGAGAATCTAAATACAACCTAGTTTAATATCAGAAATGCCACAAACGCTAGTAAACTGTTGTACTTATGGTTTATTTGCTATTATATTCTCTCCTTTTTGTCTAGTTTCATGCACTTTATTATACTGTAGAGATTTCTAGAAATGGTGACTTATAACCCTAGCTTACTGTGAAGCTCTTACCAAAAGAACAGCAGAGGGAATATAAAATATCTGAGTGGGAATGTTCATCTCATAGAGTCTTTTGTTGAATTCTGTCACATAATACTGAGCAGTCATCTGACGCTCAACATCGACGAAATGATACAGCAGCTCCTTGTGCTTTTTGTATGCTTTCCCAACATACCTTCAACAAGAAAAATAGAGGTCAGACAAACCGATAAATACATTCTGGTTTCAAGTGTCTCAAGTGATTCACTATTACATTCCCCATAATTAATATAAATTTGTCAGAAAACAACATCATAACACTGTGTGTTACTACTGATCCCATGGTTACAGCGGCTGATATGATTTTGTGGGATACAGGTCTATGTATTTTCATAAAGTGCATCATATATTATTAAGGTAATAAAGCCTTACCTGGGGGTAAATGTAATAGGGTTCTGAGTTGCTGGAGGTCCGGGATTTCATCTGAGAAAGGACAAATTAAGTGGCAGTCATTTACATGGCACAACTAACCTGGTTTTGCCTTGTAAATGAGGGTTCGGTATGATATCCCGCCAAACGGGATGCCGAATGTGTTTATACCGGTATTGGCATCCCAAGTGGTGAAATGCTGGCAGGGGGGGTGATCGCAACTAAGCCGCTTGCTGGCTCGCTGCACTTGCCACGCTGCGGGCTTCGCTCGTCACATGTTCTATTCTCCCTCTATGGGTGTCATGGACACCCATAGAGGGGGAATCACCTACCTAGCCAGAATACCGGCGGCAGTATGGTGCCCCTGTCGGGATCCCGGCATCTGTATTGTAATCACCGGGATCCCGACGATCGCTATGCTAACCGCATACCGTAAATGATCGCCGCTTTAAAAATATGGGCATTCTCGCCCCAAGTCGCACACCTCCAGTAACTCAGACTCTATTACATTTACCCCATGCTATTCAAATGTTGTATTATCAAATGAGAAGGAAAAAAATACCTTCCCAAAGTCTCATCTTGGTGTAGAAAGTAGATCCAGAAAGCTTTTCTTTGCTTTCCCTCATTTTTAACATCCACATCATCCCCAAAGTGCACGACTGTTTCCTGGGCAGTCCACAGCTCAGATTTTTTGGAAAATTTCAGAAGCAGAGCATCTGCATACAATATAGGGATATAACTCAGATACAGTACCAAAAGAAAAAGTTGAAGCCACCCTTGTTAAATGTGAACAGATCAGACAGGGTGATATAAGAAGTGTCAACAATAATAAATGTGAAAAGTTGGGTGGTAGTGTATATATTATTATTATTATTTTTTTATTATTTAGATCATTCCTAGGATTGCCAAAATATCCCTTGAATCCGGGACACCTACAATTTACACAGGTTCTGTGGCTGCCTAAATTCAAACCTGCATTTCACCAGCCAGAGAACCTGTGTAAATCATAGGTGTCCCGGATTCAAGGGATATTATGGCAAACCTAATCATGCCACAAAGTGGCAGCAGTACTGAGTAAACACAGAAACATTTCCCAGAACATAATCTCATAACGTATTATTGTGGTTTTGTTGGCAGAACAGAATCATCTGCTAGGCAACCTAAGTTCCTCTCTGAGGCCTCAAGAGAGGACTAGTTCACCAATCAGGTGGTCTGCATTATGCTGAAGGTTGACCCTATACAAAAGGAGGTAGGCTGGCTCTACACCCTATTCATTTATGTGAAATTATGATACAGATAATATTATCTACCCTTGTGATACGCTAATAAAGATGTTGGCCCCCAAAATCTTGAATTCAGGAGCTATGTTTACTGTGTCTCACTAGTAACAATAGAAGCAGAAGACTTTCTACAAGTAGTGTTTGCCAACATGCAGCATTTCTGAATCCGTAACCTTAGTTCTATGCATGGCTACTAGGGCAGTGATCCTGGCTGGACTACTGCAGATAATCATTAATGTATTACTACCCAGGGGTTTTCAGTGTGAAATTTGTCTTTTCAGTATTTCTCCAGACAATACTGAAAGCAGCTGTTACTTATTAAAATGTATGTAGAAGATAAATGGGGTTGTTTTTACCAAATTTGATACAGTTCTAAGAACAGGATCTTGTTGTTATCTACAATTCATCAAATTCCAAAATAACTTTTGCCGCAGGAAATCAGCAAAATAACTTATTCTGTAAAAAAATAGACACCGATATTTAACTATTTCCTGCAGTAACTTATTGTGGGCAGTTTTTAGCAAAGCTATTCAATAATAGCAAATGCAATGACTCCTGTTTAGTGTATAAAGGGATTGAAGCACACAGTTCTGAAAAGTGGGTGCTTACACACCCATAAAAGTGATATTTGGCAGAAACTAATACAGGTTGAGTATCCCATATCCAAATATTCCGAAATACGGAATATTCCGAAATACGGACTTTTTTGAGTGAGAGTGAGATAGTGAAATCTTTGTTTTCTGTGGCTCAATGTACACAAACTTTGTTTAATACACAAAGTTATTAATAATATTGTATTAAATGACCTTCAGGCTGTGTATATAAGGTGTATATGAAACATAAATGAAATGTGTAAATGTACACACACTTTGTTTAATGCACAAAGTTATAAAAAATATTGGCTAAAATGACCTTCAGGCTGTGTGTATAAGGGCCCTCATTCCGAGTTGTTCGCTCGGTAAAAATCTTCGCATCGCAGCGATTTTCCGCTTAATGCGCATGCGCAATGTCCGCACTGCGACTGCGCCAAGTAAATTTGCTATGCACTTAGTAATTTTACTCACAGCTTTTTCATCGGTCTGGCGATCGTAATGTGATTGACAGGAAATGGGTGTTACTGGGCGGAAACTGGCCGTTTTATGGGCGTGTGGGAAAAAACGCTACCGTTTCCGGAAAAAACGCAGGAGTGGCCGGAGAAACGGAGGAGTGTCTGGGCGAACGCTGGGAGTGTTTGTGACGTCAAACCAGGAACGACAAGCACTGAACTGATCGCAGATGCCGAGTAAGTCTGAAGCTACTCAGAAACTGCTTCGAGGTGTGTAATCGCAATATTGCGAATACTTCGTTCGCAATTTTAAGATGCTAAGATTCACTCCCAGTAGGCGGCGGCTTAGCGTGAGCAACTCTGCTAAAATCGCCTTGCGAGCGAACAACTCGGAATGACCTCCAAGGTGTATATGTAACATAAATGCATTCTGTGCTTAGATTTAGGTCCCATCGCCATGATATCTCATTATGGTATGCAATTATTCCAAAATACGGAAAAATCCGATATCCAAAATACCTCCGGTCCCAAGCATTTTGGATAAGGGATACTCAACCTGTACATCACAATATTGTCAAAATAACAGTTGTAAGGCTTACTTTGCTGCTAAACATACAGTATTTGCCATTCTAAGCATGAGACTACTGTGTGCTGCCTGTGTGCACTATTTACCATATGTATTATAGCGCAAGGGCCAACAGTAACTTGAAAGCTTCATATCACCCAATAAAGGCTAGATTTCAATTGCAAACAATAATTAAAGTATGTATCAGTAAAACAAAAACAACAAAACACTGCAAAACATGCAGAAATTATATATAAAGAAATTGTTAAATATATTTCAGTAAAACTTCAGACCTATAAACACAAGCGGCTTGACAAATCCCAGCCTCCGCTGTCTGCAAATTCCGACTGCAAAAAGCTCTCTGATAAGAGGGTCTATGCGTGACGGGGATTGCGTTTTCAGAGCGTATAGTGATGTGACCACAGGGCAGGGGGAATTGTTTGTCTGGGGGGTGGCTTGCCTGGGGGTACCCACTTAGTTGTGTTGTTGTGGTTAGCTCATTAATGTGGCCATGGGGTAAGGAAGGAGAGGGATTGTTGTTTGCCTGGGGAGTAGCTGTGCAGCAGTGTGGCTGCGGAGGGTTGGTTTGGCTGGGTGGTGGTGGTGGTGGGGTGGGGGAGTTGCTTAGTAATGGGGGTGTTTCAGTTATTGGGGGGGGGGGGGCACAGGACGGTGGTCTGACTCCCACATTTGTACCGTCTCCTACATTTTAGAAAAAAGGGTCAAGCCCTGATATATATATATATATATATATATATATATATTATATATATATAAAATAGTTATGTATACAAAGTTTATATATGCACAATATTTTTTTTTGTACTTACTGTATGTTTTATGTGACTGCTGGAAGCTAAATACTCCTGTATCCTTTAGCCTCTTCAGTAGCCATTCATGATTTACGCCTGAAAGAAGTCTTTCATAATCTGTGGCATCTAGTGAACAAGCTTGGCGCATCTGCTCAGTAATTTCTGGTTGAAGAATAACAAAGGAATTTACACTTGAATTTAATGAATTTGATTCAGACAAACTTCTTGAAAATTGACTTAATTTGCTCCAAGAACTGGATCCATTGCTGCTACTGAAGCTCAGACTCCATTTATTATCTCCTTCCTCGGTGGTTTCACATGGCTCATCACTGCTCCCTGCCATTGCCTTGCTATTTCCAGAAGATGTTAACAAATTTACCCCACTATTCTGCTCTTTTAGGGGGATTTTGGCAGTTGAACTTTCAATAGACCATTGTTGGTTAAGGAACTGCTTTTGGAACCTGTCTTCTGTTGCTAATAACTTGTCTTCAGAAAAGGAGGCCAGATTATTATGGCTTATCACAGACACAGATGGAGCTGCTGGTACAGACGGATGAATTTCAATAAGTGCATCATCTGTAGCATCTTTTGTTTCTCCTTCTATGTCAATTCCATGAACCAACCTTTGTCCTGCAATATGACCTGATGGACCTGAAGGTATTGGCATGTTCCCATGTACTTCAATGTCTACATCATCTGTAGAATATTTTGTTTCATCTTCTATGTCAATTCCATGAAATAACATTTGTCCTGCAATATGACCTGATGGACCTGGAGGTATCTGCATCTTCCCATGTACTTCAATGTCTACATCATCTGTAGTATCTTTGGTTTCACCTTCTACATCAATTCCATTAAATAAACTTTCCCCTGCAATTTGACCTGATGGACCAGGAAGTTTAGGCATATTTCTCTGTACTTCAATGTCTACATCATCTGTAGTATCTTTGGTTTCACCTTCTACGTCAATTACATGGAATAACCTTTGTCCTGCAGCAGCACTTGGATGACCTGGAGGTTTTGGCAAATTCTCATGTATACCAATAAATACTTCATCTGTAGCATATAGGGTTTCTCCTTTTACGTTATTACCATAACTTCCTGTAAAATCACCCTTAAAATCATTTCGTTTTCCTGATACATTGCTCAGTTTATTCTCAGTGACAGATTCTGTCTCAGTCAAAGGGTCTACAATTACAAATGACTCATAATCTGAATAGTGATCATTCCCCATTTCACATGACATAGTAGACACCAATTTATTGGTAGCTGAAATTTCATTATTTCCAGTAATAGAGATTGACTGGCTTGCATCATTTGTCCGGTTTGTTTCTCCAGTTTGTTTTTCACTGAACAGTGGACAATTAGATTGGTTATCAGAGCTCTTGCCTTCTTGAACTGAGAGACCCTGAAAAGGGATTTCAATTCCGTTATTTGTTTCTAAATTAACAATCTCACCTATTTTAGCTGAAGAGCCAGGATTCTCCACCTTACTACTGTCATCGGTTATGTGAGGCTCTTTTTCATTATGTTCTGGAATACATTCCCAACTAAAAGAGGAGTTTGACAAGCTGGAGCTGTAACGTTTGTTAAGTGACCTTCTAACATTTTTACTACTGTCCTCATCAACGGAGTGACTTATTGCATCAGACCGCACAAACTTTCTTCTCTTGCCTGATTTGTCACTTGAGCGATCATGGTCTCCAGCTGTTTGGATGGGAGAGTTGTCTATTGTACTGACAGTATCGCTAGTCTTTAATGCAGTGACACAAACTCCTGATTTTACGTCCATTGCAACATGGTTTCTGCAATTCCTATCAAACACGTCACACACAGAGTTGTGATGCTGAGAATACATATCCAGCAGTTTATTAAACCTGACTTTTCCGATAACAATATTTTTGTCTACACAATCTCTGTAGCTGTCGGGCACATAAGAACGGTTATCTGAGGTTTCGATTGGCTGTACTTTGAAAAGTTCTTTTATGGAGCTTACAAGAGACATAATATAATTGGCCAAGTCTGCTTTGTCATGTTTGTCTGGTAAAATATTATACTTTGCCAGCTTCTCCATGGCTTCACTATAAATCACATTCACGTCTTCATTTTGGGCAGTCTCACCGTTAAGCCATTTGTGCACATTTGCAAGACAAAAGGCTGCCTTGACAAAGCTGTATAGCTCCTGCTTACTTGTCACATGGTCACCTTTTTTCTTGGTAAGGAGCCCAATCTCAAATGATTCCTTAGCTTGAGAAAGATAGTAAGATCTCTTATCCACTGTACAGTCTTTTGACAAGCTATACGACAACAAACATGTGCCACGGATGTTCTGCAGAATTAGTAAAATAAATACATGTAAATAATTAGAAGGAATACATTAATACATTAGTTGTCCCAAGGCAAGGATCCCACTAATGAGGCCAATGCCCATGTTTCAGAACACAAGAGGTAACGCACAACTGTATAAAGTCAAAGCAAACTGCACAAATTATGCTGTATGAGGGTTTCATTTGAAATGTGGTAAGGATAGATACTGTATGTATCAGATTTGATTTAGTGAAAACAAGAAATCTGTTTTCCACAATTAAAACGTGTTGGAATGAGGATGTTGTAGAGAAGGTGACAGAGTGAGTTGCTTTAATTTAAAACACAATTGTTAAGAGAAAATGCATAGTGGTACCTTAAAAAGTAGCAAGACAGGGGAGAGTTTGGTCCACTACAATGTATTTTAACTAGCAAATCCGCATAGTATCACTCACCATTAAAGAAATGGATGCACAACAGACAGCAAATGTAAACGCCTAATGAATATACAAATTTTGTAATGTATGAGAGGCTAAACATTCTGTTAAATATTACAGATTTCAAAATGTGTAATGAAATCCAGGCAACAGAAGGGTATCACAAGTCTATGGACTGTTACCTTATAAAGGTATCAGAAGTCTATGAACTGTTGCCTTACTTGTGAATCAGAAGTCTACAGACTGTTGCCTTATAAGGGTATCAGAAGTCTATGGATTGTTGCCTTATAAGGGTATCAGAAGTCTTTGGACTGTTACCTTATATGTGTTTAAGAAGTCTATGTACTGTTACCTTACTGTATATGTGTACCAGAAATCTATGGACTGTTGCCTTATATGTGTATCAGAAGTCTATGGATTGTTGCCTTATATGTGTATCAGAAGTCTATGGACTGTTTAGTTAATTAGGGCTACTATATATACACAAGTTTCATTAGGACCTTCAAGGTCTTTCTCTTTGTAAATCTATGGACTGGATTTCTTAATTTCAGAAAATTCAGCATAATAATGCCTTAAGAAAATAAAGCGACATAAAGTTTGTGTCTAGCATTTCTGCTTCAAAAATCAATCAATCAATCAATCAATCAATCAATCAATGCTCCTAATAAAATTAACAAACCCCTATAATGCACATACAGTACATAACAAGTTTCTTTTAAATTTAGGGGGAGATGCATCAAGCTTTCTCAAGAACGATGAAGTTGCCCATAACAACAAATCAGCATCCACCTATCTTTTTATAGAATGTACTTGATAAATGCTAGCTAGAAGCAGATTGTTTGCAATGGACAACTTCTCAGCTTATCCACTCTTTAGAAATCTTCATACATCTCCCCATTAGAAAAGGCAACAAGCAAATAAAGTATGGGGGGAATTCAATTAGCCGTGGTAAATTACTGAAGCTAATTGATCCCCAGGGCGAATTCAATTAGCACAGACCGCTGGCAGTATCGTGGATTTTTTCTGCACCTGCCTGAGGCAGGAGAAAATAAATCCGCGATAACGGACCTGTTTTCACGGCTGCAATCGCGAAAACAAATGGATCCGGGAATTCATCCCGGATCCATGTGTATTTTTGTGCGAAAAGGTGTCAGAGTCCTCTCGAAAAAAAATGTGCTGCTATCACCATTGGGCAATAAATAGTGGTTAAGTCCCGTTTTACTTGCAAGAGACTTGAACGTGATCAATTGAATTCCCCCTGTATGTTTATGCAATTTACACAACCTACATTTGTAAAAGTAAAATAAAATATTTTATTGAAAAATATAACCAGGTTGAAGATAAATACCAAGTTGGTGAGTACAAAGAGGGGTGTGTATAGACTGTAAGTTGCTGCCAGTTTACAAGCTTCTGCTGCTGACAGTAATTTGTGTTCAAACTTTTCCAGTAGAGTCTGTCAATAAAAACATAGTTACATTGTTAGATCCGCACAACATCTTGGTAGCAAAAAAATTACAGAAAATGTATAGCAGGATATAAAGAGTGGTAAAATGAAAATACAATAAAGCATACATATATAACAATATCTTAATTCATGTTTGTACAGAATTGCAATAGCAATTTTCTCAGCTACAGATCTGCTAATGTTTTAGCAAGTGGAACTGCCACCAGCAGTGAAAAGAGACTCCTACCAGAGCCATCCAAACGCATTCTTAATTGTGTACACATTCTTCACCTACACGCAAAAACGAGGAGCTATGGGTAGGTCTGTGGCTATGCAAGCTGAACACAGCAGTAGCGGCACATGTTTTAGCAGATACAAGCTCACAGCTGTCGGCAGACATTTCCCCCCGAAAACGGCCATGACACGTCTGCCCTTGTTGTACCAAACACTCCCCGTAAACTCCCAGTTGACAGCTCCAAACAGTCACTTCCTGTCAATAACTTTGCGCTGTAATCTTCATTGCGAGCGAGATCGTAGCAGCACCTTCACGCATGTGCACTGCAATTGCGGCACATGCACTGTGTGCCGATGATTGCTCCATCGCATGGTAATCGGCCATTGCGTACAGACATGAATTAGGCTTAATACGCGTACAGTGTAAGCCTGGGAGAAGAGGCCAATGGCTCCTAGTGCGTGCAAGGATAGACCTGGAAGAGGAGACAGGCTGTCAGGGTATGCATGGGAGCGGAAGGTGGAGGGGTGGTGAACAGCAAGGAGGGTGGCAAAGACTAGTAAAGAAGGGCGGCAAAGACTATAAAAGAAAACGTATATTTTGCACCAGCTGTACAATTATCTTGCACATTCTAAAACTAAATAACACCAATATTAGGGGATTCTGTACTGGAAAAAGACTCAGGGGTTCACATAGATAACAAATTAAGCAGCAGTACCCAAAGTAGGAGTGCAGAAAAGAAGGCAAATAAGATATTAGCATGCATAAAACGGGGAATTGATGCAAGGGACGAGAGAACTATACTCCCATTATATAAATCACTAGTGAGGCCACATCTTGAATACTGTGTGCAATTTTGGGCACCATATTACAAAAAGGATATCCTGGAGCTAGAAAAGGTTCAGAGGCGGGCGACCAAACTAATCAAGGGCATGGAGACGCTGAAATACGAGGAAAGGCTTGCAAGGCTAGGCATGTTTACATTGGAAAAGAGGAGACTAAGAGGGGACATAATCAACATCTACAAATATATAAGGGGTCAATACAGAGAGCTTGGGAGGGACCTGTTTTCTATAAGATCAGCACAGAGGACACGTGGTCACTCGCTTAGGTTAGATGAGAGGAGTTTCCACACATTGAGGCGAAAAGGTTTTTTATACAGTAAGGACAATACGTGTTTGGAATTCCCTGCCTGAGAGAGTAGTAATGGCGGACTCAGTCAACACCTTTAAGAATGGGTTAGATAAATTCCCATTGGATAAAGATATTCAGGGTTATGGTGCGTAGGCACGCATTATAGTTAATATAACTAGTCCTAACATAAAAATAACTAGTCCTATAATAAGACTGCATAGGAGACTGCAAATAGGTTGAACTCGATGGACAATTGTCTTTTTTCAACCTTAGTTACTATGTTACTATGTTATATTTGCCCATCTTCTTAAGTTGATGAATAAAAAGTTAGTTTGATTTTAGGTAACCTTTATACAATACAATATTGTAAGTGTTTTACATCTTTTATCCAAGTGAAACGAAAAACTCAATATTAGAAATAGGACAGTATCTGAAGAAAACAGAGAAGGAATATAACGACTGCAGATTCCTTGTGAAAGCACACACAAAAATACACTGTTCAAAAAAATAAAGGGAACACTTAAACAACACAATGTAACTCCAAGTCAATCACACTTCTGTGAAATCAAACTGTCCACTTAGGAAGCAACACTGATTAACAATCAATTTCACATGCTGTTGTGCAAATGGAATAGACAACAGGTGGAAATTATAGGCAATTAGCAAGACACCCCCAATAAAGGAGTTGTTCTGCAGGTGGTGACCACAGACCACTTCTCAGCTCCTATGCTTTCTGGCTGATGTTTTGGTCACTTTTGAAAGCTGGTGGTGCTTTCACTCTAGTGGTAGCATGAGACGGAGTCTACAACCCACACAAGTGGCTCAGGTAGTGCAGCTCATCCAGGATGGTACATCAATGCGAGCTGTGGCAAGAAGGTTTGCTGTGTCTGTCAGCGTAGTGTCCAGAGCATGGAGGCGCTACCAGGAGACAGGCCAGTACATCAGGAGACGTGGAGGAGGCCGTAGGAGAGCAACAACCCAGCAGCAGGACCGCTACCTCCGCCTTTGTGCAAGGAGGAACAGGAGGAGCCCTGCCAGAGCCCTGCAAAATGACCTCCAGCAAGCCACAAATGTGCATGTGTCTACTCAAACGATCAGAAACAGACTCCATGAGGGTGGTATGAGGGCCTGACGTCCACAGGTGGGGGTTGTGCTTACAGACCAACACCGTGCAGGATGTTTGGCATTTCCAGAGAACACCAAGATTGGCAAATTTGCCACTAGCGCCCTGTGCTCTTCACAGATGAAAGCAGTTTCTCACTGAGCACATGTAACAGACGTGACAGAGTCTGGAGACGCCAAGGAGAACGTTCTGATGCCTGCAACATCCTCCAGCATGACCGGTTTGGCAGTGGGTCAGTAATGGTGTGGGGTGGCATTTCTTTGGGGGGCCGCACAGCCCTCCATGTGCTCGCCAGAGGTATCCTGACTGCCATTAGGTACCGAGATGAGATCCTCAGACCCCTTGTGAGACCATATGCTGGTGCGGTTGGCCCTGGGATCCTCCTAATGCAAGACAATGCTAGACCTCATGTGGCTGGAGTGTGTCAGCAGTTCCTGCAAGACGAAGGCATTGATGCTATGGACTGGCCCGCCCGTTCCCCAGACCTGAATCTAATTGAGCACATCTGGGACATCATGTCTCGCTCCATCCACCAACGCCACGTTGCACCACAGACTGTCCAAGAGTTGGCGGATGCTTTAGTCCAGGTCTGGGAGGAGATCCCTCAGGAGACCATCCGCCACCTCATCAGGAGCATGCCTATGCGTTGTAGGGAGGTCATACAGGCACATGGAGGCCACACACACTACTGAGCCTCATTTTGACTTGTTTTGAGGACATTAACATCAAAGTTGGATCAGCCTGTAGTGTGTTTTTCCACTTTAATTTTGATTGTGACTCCAAATCCAGACCTCCATGGGTTAATAAATTTGATTTCCATTGATAATTTGTGTGTGATTTTGTTGTCAGCACATTCAACTATGTAAAGAACCAAGTATTTAATAAGAATATTTAATTCATTCAGATCTAGGATGTGTTATTTTAGTGTTCCCTTTATTTTTTTGAGCAGTGTATATATTTTAAAGTAATAAAGGATAAAAAGGACATTTTTGCATCCTAAAAGTAGACTTTAAAATAGATTTCGAAAACTATACATAGTGTACCACGAAAATATTTTTTTACACCTATTACAGATTCCATTGCTAAATATTATCTTCTTATGTATAACTGAAAATCATGTCAGTAAACTCTTAGGGCCTAATTCAGACCTGATCGCAGCAGCAAATTTATTAGCCAATGGGCAAAACCATTTGCACTGTAGGTGGGGCAGATATAAAATATGCAGAGAGATTTAGATTTGGGTGGGATGTGTTCAAACTGAAATCTAAGTTGCAGTGTAACAATAAAGCAGCCAATATTTATCCTGCACAGAAACAAAATAACCCACCCAAATCTAACTCTCTCTGCAAAGGTTTTATCTGCCATACCCTCAGTGCCCATGGTTTTGCCCATTAGCTAACAAATTTGTTGCTGCGATAAGCTCTGAATTATGCCCTTAGTGAAAAAAGTACAGATAACAGATAGAAAATGATCACCTAGAACTAATACTGTTTCGCCCACTTCCTGAGTGGAAATGGTAGCACATCCTCCACAGAAAAAAGTAGCATATATTTTTTAACCTATATGGCGTAACGTTTAGATAGACAAAAAAATTTTTTAAACAAGAAAAACCAACAGAATCATTTGCCAAAATATTTTAATAGGGACTAAATCTTCAAAACGTTTTAGGGTTTAACTGCAAACTATGGGCCTGATTCAGATGCGGTTGGAGGTGCTATCACGGCTGCTTCCTTGGAAGCAGCAGTGATAGTGCTGTATGGTAATGCAGCAGGAAGCATCTATTAGAAGCAGATGCCCATGAGGCAGCAATGGATCACTGACTCACCATTGGACAACTTGCAGCACCCACTACGGAGAACCCTGGCCTCTTCCCTCCACCTAAATGGCTCCAACCATATCTGAATTAGGCCAATATGCATTAGACATATTTGCCTAATTTGGAAAAATCATTTCAAGGAGGCTGTGCAAGTAAGGCGGCATATACTTTCCACTTAAGGGGATATGTATTACATGACTATTGGGACCATCTGTATCTCCAGATAAGGCTTTTACAAAGGTTGCGGAGCACCAGAGCCGGGAGTAGATAGGAGCCCACTGCCCAGAGGGAGGACGTGGTATTATTTCTGCTTTCTAATAGCATGGCCATGCTTAAACAGCAATTGCTAAGTATAAACCGGCAATACAATCTATAATTATGCATCCATATTAACTTCTCTTGCTTGGCAAACTAACAACTAGCCATTAGAACTCTTACTACATCTTTTGGAGACTATTCCTTAGTATATGACCATCTGCGATACAGGAATTAATATTGCAACATTATATTCAATCAAGGAATGTTATTACCTTGCTACTAATCAGTAGAAACATCATTTTGTTATATTGTGTGTATTGGTATTGTTATATTCTTCCTGTGTTTGTTTAATCACATATATTGTGTGTCTTGAGAGGTGAAATATAACATCTGCCTGCTATATAATTAAGACAGGGAATTTTTATGATTAACTGCTGATCTTTAGTCGTGCCAGTATAGGACAGTTGTTTTATTCTTTTTTTAAACTTATATATCTTATTACAAAAATAAAAACTAATTGCATTTTAATATTGTTAAATTGTCAGCGCTTTTCTAGTCTTCTTTTTTTAGTATTATTTGTTTGTGAAGGGCAGGGTGGTCCCTTTAATTTAGGAGAGCTGCAGACATATTTTTCATTTAAATTACTGAGCATTCAATTGGCGCCAGGAGGTACTTTGTACCTTTATACTATTTCCGGATATGTATTACACCAGTGGGGGTATTTAGTACTGGCCATGCAAGTGAACACCACCTATAGTACTGGGTGCTACAAGTCACAGAGGCCACCATCTTGTCGCCTACTCCCCGGGCCCTGCTCGGCTTTCCTGCTCCAGGACCACTTCACTAGCCCACATCAGCTGCCAGCTCCTGTGGCTGCATCTGGAGAGGTATCAGACAGACAGGTTTTCAAATGCAATGTTGATCACCATCCTGCCGCCCACTACCCTACCTGGCCGCGCTTCACCTACCAGGTCATTGAGACGAATCGCCCCCACTGCGCAGGGACGAGCATTGCACCATTCGCATCTGGCAGTAAAGGCTGTGGTGGGATACAATTGGACTAGCAGCTTCTTTTGCAGTAGGCTGTTTTATTTCATGAGTAACGTTTTAACACTGCCCTCACCAGTTTAGACACCTCTCGGGTGGGCTAGGATGCGGTGGTGGTGGTGGTGGTGGGGGGGATGGGGGTAGGGTTAAACTGCGCACAGGAGGGATTAGTGTTAAGCACCCCCGGAGGGAGGCTATGTTTAGGCTCTAAGGGGGAGGGTTAGGGTTAGGCTGTGTGGCAGGGGAAAGGGGGGGGGGGTTAGGGGACATGGGGAAACAGTCTTACCGTCCCCTCTGTCGGGATTTCAACTCTCAGGATGCCGCTGTCGGTATTCTGACCACCGGCATCCTGTGCGTCGGCAAATCATACTGAATCCATCCTATTATACACGTATCAGTTTTCACATTATGCCTTGGACCCTTGTATGGCTTATCTCTCACAGTGTAACTTTAGCAGTGCGCCCGCCATGGCTTTCTCACCTGGTACGCTTGTGGATGGAATAAAAAAAATACATAGCTTTGATTGTTTTGTTAGGGCTCTATTTTTAGCATTAGGATGCTGCAACCACCCATTTTGTGTCCTCTCTTATTGGTGTGACCTATTCCACCCAGGGTAATCCTACGTAGTGAGCCCAAGATGGCTGCCTCACCTGGTACCTTTTTTGGGTGGAGTATATAACCCATAGAAGTTACTACCAAAAATGTCTGCACCAACCTTGCCTTCATTGCGCTCTCTAGGTTTCCTTTTTTTTTTATTTCTGTGTGGTTTTTCTACTTTCTGTAATACTAAGACGGACATTTACTAAGCAGTGATAAGAGTGGAGAAGTGGCCCCATCAACCAATCAGCAGCTCTGTATAATTTTATAGTATGCAAATTCTAGATGTTACCTCACTGCTGATTGGTTGCCATGGGCAACTTCTCCACTGGCTTACGTCTCTGCTCTTATCACTGCTTCGTAAATGTCCCCCTAAATCCTCTATAACATATGCTATGTCTTCGATGCCTGTTAAGCGTCTTGAGTGCTATGGGAGAAATAGCGCTATATAAATAAAATTATTATTGTTAGGTATGGGTGGCAGAGGATGTATACATGCTGTACTATGGCAGTAGGGAAGATAGCAAGATTACATTAAACAGATAATGTTGTACAAGCCGGCAGTTTGGGAACCACAGCAGATATCCAGCAGATTAGGCTACATTCCCTCAAGTCCAGGAGGTTTCACAAAATTTTAAGACTCTCCCGGACATTCTAGAAGAGTAAAAAACTATCATTAGGATTTGGCCCTATACAGGAATGAATAAACCCATAAAATACATGGTGACATCAATGATGAAGTGTCTAAATGATGAAGTCTTAGCTGTCCTTGTATTTCTTGGAAGTAATAACTGCAGCATCAAAAAATCATAGGGAAATTCAGAATTCAGTCCTATAGGCTTGTCTAGCCATGGCTGTTGGTAAAATCCTTACCCATTACAGTAACTAAATCTTACAGAATGCTTATTATTTTATTTAGCACCAAAATGATAGTTATAAAAAGTAGAAAAAAGTACAATATGTGATCAGATGCAACACAGTGCACTTTTGGGGCATAATATTATTATCCTTTATTTATATGGCACCACAAGGGTTCCGCAGCGCCCAATTACAGAGTACATAAACAAATAATCAAAACAGGAAAACAGCAACTTACAATTGAAGGCAATATAGGACAAGTACAGGGTAAATAAACATAGCTACAGCAGCAGACAACACTGACATAAGTATCAGGTGGCAGAAGACTGCTGGATTTGGTGCAGTTGAAGATTATTAAAGTAAGAAAAAAGGATAAGCTCATGAGGGAAGAGGGCCCTGCTCGTGAGAGCTTACATTCTAAAGGGGAGGGGTAGACAGACAGGGGTGACACAGATGGGGTACATAAAGAGAGTGGAACAGAGGGTTAGGATGAGATTTAGCTGGGTTTGGTGAAGAAGTGGGTCTTGAGAACCCATTTGAAGATTTGAGGTGGAGAGTCTGAGGGGGAGAGGTAGGGAATGTCAGAGAAAGGGAGCAGCACGTGAAAAATCTTGGAGATAGGAGTGGGAGGAAGTAATCAGTAGGCAAGAGAGTCGGCGTGTATTAGCAGAGCGAAGAGGACGGGTGGGAGTGTAAAGGGAGATAAGGTCAGAGATGTAAATGGGAGAGGAGTGGGTGAGGGCTTTGTAAGTGAGTGTAAATGTAAATATAATTTATATGGATATTGTTTTGTTCTCAGATGAAAAGGGTGTTGGAATAGAATGGGAAATCTTGAAGAAGAGACACACACACACACACACACACACACACACACACACACACACACACACACACGTTTAAAATGTATAGCAATGGTGTGTAATGACAATGTAAAACCTACCAAGCCCACGTTACTGTTTTTTTTAAACCTCTGGTAGTCCTCCTCACTCATGGATATGAAGATGTCTGCTAAAACACCAAGGGAAGTCGATATTCCCTTAAAATGTATACAAAATCAAAGAAAAAATGGTGAAAAACAACGGACAGTAGTAAATTGGAACAATTATCACTTTATATGGTATAATATATCCCATTGTACAAATTCTAATGTTGTTATTTGTAATGTATATATGTTCATGATGAACACACTCTTCTGTCTTCTGCGGTTATATTCTATGCATTAATACTGCTGCAGGCAAAATACAGCTCTCCAGAAGCACTTCCATCATGACTAAAAGGAAAATTCTCAGTTAGCCCTGTTGTTAGTGATGCTGAAGTCCAGTGCCACAATTCCCACATTTTATGCATCTGGATGATCTGTGATTGAATAGAATGTCTTCCCACCCAGTGACCAGCTGCTTAGACCGTGTGAAGACGCTATCTGGTGTCCTGGTGACACAGTGTGTGGAAACATGCAGTCAAAGCAGCTGTAGTTGTAATCCGGATCTTTACAATCCAACCCATCTCTCTAATAATGTCAGGTCATTTATATTTATGCTAAAAGTACCAGAACACAGATTCTTTTCAGTAAACTAAACTGAAGTCCTTACAGATCAGAGACTGACATCTATAATTATGTGAAGATTACAAAATAGGTACTAATGAACATTTGCAAATATATATGTGTTTATCATTAATTCATATATATGAGATCTCCAATTGGGAAGCATTTTTCCTATTTAAGCCAGACGTTCTGCCAGTAGCAATACTGAAGGAAACATGTGGGTACACAAATAGACAGAAATAGTGGAATTAGCTGTAGTCAGGAACTCACAAGGTTACATATGATGTCGCACATATTTACTCCGATCCTGGTTCTCATACCTAGATATTTTTGAATGGTACATGATGCCATTTCATACAGAACCCATTTGTATTTGGTATAAGGGTCTCTGACATTATTGGTGTCCCTTTACTAAGAAATGGGAAGTGTTGCATTGTTACTGCACAATGGCCCTCATTCCGAGATGATCGTAGCTACGATCATTCACACTGACATGCGGGGGGACGCCCAGCACAGGGCTAGTCCGCCCCGCATGTCAGTGCCGCCCCCCCCCCCCGCAGAAGTGCAGCAGTGATGCCTTTGCACTTCAAGAGTAGCTCCCGACAAGCGCAGCTTTAGCATGCTGGCCGGGAGCTACTCGTCGCTCCCTGGCCCGCAGCGGCTGTGTATGACGTCACGCAGCCGCTGCAGGCCACTCCCCGCACGGTCCGGCCACGCCTGCATTGGCCGGACGGCGGCCAGACGCCGCCGTTCCGCCCCCTCCCGCCCAGTGACCGCCTCTGCCTGTCAATCAGGCAGAGGCGATCGCAGCCCAGCTACGGCCTTCGGCAAAAAACTGCTAGCGTGCGATCAGATAGTTGCCGCCGACAGGGGAATGTATTTTAGCTGTGCAAGTGTGCGAACGCATATGCAGCCGAGCAGTACAAAAAGATCTTTTGCAGCTTCTGAGTAGCCCAGGACTTACTCAGCCGCTGCAATCACTTCAGCCTGTCCGGGACCGGAATTGACGTCAGGATCACTCCCTGCAAATGCTTGGACATGCCTGCGTTTTTCCAAACACTCCCAGAAAACGGTCAGTTGACACCCACAAATGTCTTCTTTCTGTCAGTCTTCTTGCGATCGGCTGTGCGAATGGATTCTTCGTAAAACCCATTACACAGCAACGATCCGCTTTGTACCGGAGTGACGCGCCTGCAGTTCTGACCTGATCGCAGCGAAAAAAGCTAGCGTGCAATCAGGTCTGAGTTACCCCTAATGTCTGCAGGCAATGTAAATATATTTAAGATAACTCTTGTAATTGATACATAATTCAGAATTTAGCAGGAAGAGGCTGATGATGCCATTTGCTTAATTATAAAGATTAATCACATTATAAGCAAAGCGTATTTCCTGCTGGAATGTTGATCTTATGTCAATGAGAGTTCCCCGAATAGGAATGACTGGTTACTTCTATTTTGTACAATGGCCACAAATGATACTGGAAAATAGTTTTTATTGTGTTCAATATTAAGGTCAGCAACGTTTTTTGCAGAGACGACCTGTGACGGACCAATAATGCTCTGTGCTAGCTATTTAGTTGTTTTTTTATATACTGTACGTACATTGTTTAAGATACTTTATTTATACAAAACAGAACTAATGGCAATAAGAAAAATGATCTATTTCTGATGGACAAATTGCTTAGAGCAAGGGATGGGTTTTACACTGCCCGTGCAAAGGGAAGGATTAGATGTTCCTTGTTTCTCTACTGCAACTTGTCCAGACTATAATAATTGATCAATTACTTAAAACAGTAATTAGTGGCCAAGATTACTCAGCAAGCTAAAACTTCCTCATTGCATCGTATTATCAGAGGGGAGAGCAAAGAGCCGTATGATTGCACTAGGGACCGGCCTGTCATTAAATCCTTTGCTTTTGTGCCTCACTGGTAAGCTATCACTTTAGCTCTTAAAAGTAAAAGATTACAGTGGTGGAAGGAACACACCAAACTACTCCCACCTTTCTGATGTTCTACCATGAATAAGAGTCTACAAAGCAGCAATCACAGCACCACTAGCAGCGGTGCAGTAATATCTACCTTTTTGTCAGGTATGGGGAGTTCAAAAAAACCAACAAGAGAGGTCCAGATCAGCTCAGCTGCCTCGTACCACATGCCTGCAGCAAAGGAGAACAATATCACAAACAATTAATACATAGTTGATCACTTTTTAGAATAATTTCCGGGGAGCTGGGAGAATACAGCTACGCTGGTCATGAGTAATACTAACACATGGTTAAACCAAAATGACTGAGGTAATAAGTCACCTGTGCTCAAGCATGGATATACTTAACACCTGGACTGTTAGTGTCCCTTGAGTATAAAGTTTGAGAAGCGCTGACTTGCTCCAGTGGACTATATTAATCTGTAGTTGCCTGGAGTCCGCAGGCAAACAATCGGGGAGTCAGGTGGAAAGGTAGTATAAAGGAAGAACGTTTGTACAAACAGGATTACAGATACATGGAGGTTTCCAATTAGCTAACAGGGGGCCTAGAGAAGTGATAAAGCAGTGATAAGTGCTAGGTAATAACGCACCAGCCAATCAGCTCCAATATGTAAATTGACAGTTAGGAGCTGACTGGCTGGTGCGTTATCACCTTGCACTTATCACTGCTTTATCACTTCTCCAGGCTTAATACATCTGCCGAACAAAAAGAAAAATGGGGTATGGCACTGCGCTAACAGACTATAAATCCTGCTTTACTATAAATGCTGCTTAGGGAAGAAGTGCAGAATCACTACCTAATTCTGCTGTTGGGATTGGAGTGTAGATAGGTTTTTTTCCCCAGCGCAAAATTAGTAAAGATGACAGACACGTAAATAAAAAACAGTTTGTTTTATTCTGAAGATTCCATTTCTTATAATCATTAAATAAAAATAAAAAAGAAAAATATAAAAATGAAAACTAAAAATGTAAAATTTTTTTCTCCTTTAAAAGGAGTACATGATAAATAGTAGTATGATTGGAACTGTATGTACAGTATATGAATTTGTCGGTAAAGGTAATAAATATGTATAGTTTATAGAAAAAACCCTCTATAGGTACCTATGAAAAAATAGGGAATATAGATTGCCATTCAAACGAATGTGCAAATTGTGAAACTTCTATAATGATATACAGTAAAACATAGAAAATGTTGTACTGCAAAAATTATTTTGCAATATGTAGTGTAGTAGTTGTGTCACCTATTACCGGTAAACAAACAGACAGACTACATTTAAACATAAAAAACACATAACATATACTGGATGCCCGTAAATAATCCAAAGTATTCAAAAAGAAGGGCTATATGTATTATTTGTTGTCTTTATCTAGATACAGAGAAAGTGCACCTTCTGGCGACTTAACCTCTCTGATTTACTTCAGGTTCTGTAACTCCCGGCAGGCACAGAATTCGCAAGTCCATGTGTGACTCAGTCTTAATTAGTCTTGCGGTGTCAGTAATCACTTGAATATTAATATGACTCAATGGTATCAAAGTTCAGGTGTGTCTTACTGTTTGCTGTTATCCAAATCTTTGATGGTTCAAGGTGATGTTCCGGTTGTGTTGTCCCCCAAAGATGGGTAAAGTCGGAGTCCGCCGGCGGAGGTCCTGCAGAAGCCGTTTTCAGCGCTGAACGGCAGTGTGCAGGATCGATTTGCTCTGTGATCGACGCGTTTCGCCTTGGAACAAGGCTTCCTCAGGAAAACAGATAAATCTCTCCAGACTTTCTCCCGTCTTTTAAAGGGGGTTTGTGTATGACGGCATCGCATCGTACTTCCGGTGTTGAATGCGTTCCATACCGATATGATATCCTGTGTTTGCGTTCCAAAGTAAATGTGTGTCACATATTTCCTGGATACCTTGCGTTTCATAATGTTTTAGTATCCTGCTTTTGCGTTCCAACTAGATGTTTAACTTCCGGTATCGGGTAAAGGATTTTATACACTACGCAAATATGTGGTTTTTTCCATTATTCCACTTTGTAATTAGGGTATAAAAGTTACGTTGAGCTTTATTGCTGGATTGTATTAATAATACCCACATTCTCAGTACTTCATATAGCAACAATAATATGGACGAACATAAACAACACACACATAACAAACAAATGGTTCTCATCTATATATTAAAATTGATGTGGTGTACGGAAGTTGTTATAATATGGATTTTGGCTCTGAGTGGGAGGATATCCAAATCTGGTAATCTAATCATGGGATTAATAATGAGAGGAGGGGCAACAGTATCAATGTTTGAAAAATCAAGTGAAATTTGAAAAAAATATAAATAAATAAATAAAATAAATACTAAAATGAAAATAAAAAATAAAATTGAATGTGAAAATTACATTGTGTTTATGATAATAAAAATTACTAAAAATAAAGAGCAGTTATGCAAATGAATAGATAAACGATACAAAAATAAAAATAAAAAATAGATTCTGTAAATAATTATTGGGAAAGAGTATGTTCCTTCAGAGGGTCTTGTTTATTAACAAACTCTATTTTATGTTAAGAACGGGTTAAGATTGAAATCGACGTTCAGCCCTTTGGGTGTTAATGTTCCCATTTTATAAATTAATTTGGTTTCTTCCTTTATGAGATAATCTTCTGGTTTTCCTCCTCTCCAGGGTATGGTGATTTTTTTCAAACCTATGAATTGTAATATGTGCGGATTGGCATTATGTTTCTCTTGGAAATGTACGGGAATACTGTGATCTTTCTTTTTGTTCCTGATATTGCAGAGGTGTTCTTGAATCCTGATATGGAGCTTTCTCTTCGTTTGGCCTACATATTGTAGGCCGCAGGGACAATAAAGTAAGTATACAACGCCACTGCTTATGCAACTTATTCGTTCCTTGATCTTATATTCGGTCCCATTTGAGAATGAAGTGACGGATTCGACGATTTGGATGGAATTTGGTCTTGTTTTTCTGCAGGCTGTGCAAGTACCGCACCTTGAGAAGCCTTTTCTTCCTTCTTCTTTCTTATCTGTTGTTTTTTGGTGACTTTTGACCAATATGGATTTTAAAGTTGGTGCTCTTTTATATACAAACCGCGGTTTCGGAGGTAATACTTCTTTGAGGATCTCATCCGAAAGTAAAATGTGCCAATGTTTCCGGATGCTGTACTCAATTTCCCTGTTTTGGGTTGAAAAAGTGGAGATGAACAAGGCATCTTTCATTTTGTTGGTTTCTTGTTGTTTATATTTTAAAAGTTCTGTGCGGGGTAACTGCTTGATGTTATGTTTGGCCTCTTGTAGGGCTGCCTTGTTATAATTCTTTTCCTCAAAATTCTTGATAAGTATTTCTACTTGAGTATCAAGGAAACGGATTTTGATACTCAAGTAGAAATACTTATCAAGAATTTTGAGGAAAAGAATTATAACAAGGCAAGACCAAATTCCATCCAAATCGTCGAATCCGTCACTTCATTCTCAAATGGGACCGAATATAAGATCAAGGAACGAATAAGTTGCATAAGCAGTGGCGTTGTATACTTACTTTATTGTCCCTGCGGCCTACAATATGTAGGCCAAACGAAGAGAAAGCTCCATATCAGGATTCAAGAACACCTCTGCAATATCAGGAACAAAAAGAAAGATCACAGTATTCCCGTACATTTCCAAGAGAAACATAATGCCAATCCGCACATATTACAATTCATAGGTTTGAAAAAAATCACCATACCCTGGAGAGGAGGAAAACCAGAAGATTATCTCATAAAGGAAGAAACCAAATTAATTTATAAAATGGGAACATTAACACCCAAAGGGCTGAACGTCGATTTCAATCTTAACCCGTTCTTAACATAAAATAGAGTTTGTTAATAAACAAGACCCTCTGAAGGAACATACTCTTTCCCAATAATTATTTACAGAATCTATTTTTTATTTTTATTTTTGTATCGTTTATCTATTCATTTGCATAACTGCTCTTTATTTTTAGTAATTTTTATTATCATAAACACAATGTAATTTTCACATTCAATTTTATTTTTTATTTTCATTTTAGTATTTATTTTATTTATTTATTTATATTTTTTTCAAATTTCACTTGATTTTTCAAACATTGATACTGTTGCCCCTCCTCTCATTATTAATCCCATGATTAGATTACCAGATTTGGATATCCTCCCACTCAGAGCCAAAATCCATATTATAACAACTTCCGTACACCACATCAATTTTAATATATAGATGAGAACCATTTGTTTGTTATGTGTGTGTTGTTTATGTTCGTCCATATTATTGTTGCTATATGAAGTACTGAGAATGTGGGTATTATTAATACAATCCAGCAATAAAGCTCAACGTAACTTTTATACCCTAATTACAAAGTGGAATAATGGAAAAAACCACATATTTGCGTAGTGTATAAAATCCTTTACCCGATACCGGAAGTTAAACATCTAGTTGGAACGCAAAAGCAGGATACTAAAACATTATGAAACGCAAGGTATCCAGGAAATATGTGACACACATTTACTTTGGAACGCAAACACAGGATATCATATCGGTATGGAACGCATTCAACACCGGAAGTACGATGCGATGCCGTCATACACAAACCCCCTTTAAAAGACGGGAGAAAGTCTGGAGAGATTTATCTGTTTTCCTGAGGAAGCCTTGTTCCAAGGCGAAACGCGTCGATCACAGAGCAAATCGATCCTGCACACTGCCGTTCAGCGCTGAAAACGGCTTCTGCAGGACCTCCGCCGGCGGACTCCGACTTTACCCATCTTTGGGGGACAACACAACCGGAACATCACCTTGAACCATCAAAGATTTGGATAACAGCAAACAGTAAGACACACCTGAACTTTGATACCATTGAGTCATATTAATATTCAAGTGATTACTGACACCGCAAGACTAATTAAGACTGAGTCACACATGGACTTGCGAATTCTGTGCCTGCCGGGAGTTACAGAACCTGAAGTAAATCAGAGAGGTTAAGTCGCCAGAAGGTGCACTTTCTCTGTATCTAGATAAAGACAACAAATAATACATATAGCCCTTCTTTTTGAATACTTTGGATTATTTACGGGCATCCAGTATATGTTATGTGTTTTTTATGTTTAAATGTAGTCTGTCTGTTTGTTTACCGGTAATAGGTGACACAACTACTACACTACATATTGCAAAATAATTTTTGCAGTACAACATTTTCTATGTTTTACTGTATATCATTATAGAAGTTTCACAATTTGCACATTCGTTTGAATGGCAATCTATATTCCCTATTTTTTCATAGGTACCTATAGAGGGTTTTTTCTATAAACTATACATATTTATTACCTTTACCGACAAATTCATATACTGTACATACAGTTCCAATCATACTACTATTTATCATGTACTCCTTTTAAAGGAGAAAATTTTTTTACATTTTTAGTTTTCATTTTTATATTTTTCTTTTTTATTTTTATTTAATGATTATAAGAAATGGAATCTTCAGAATAAAACAAACTGTTTTTTATTTACGTGTCTGTCATCTTTACTAATTTTGCGCTGGGGAAAAAAACCTATCTACACTTTAATACATCTGCCCCAATGTGTCAACTTGAACCGTTTTAGCATTTAAAAAATCACTGGGGGAAATATGGCTATTGTAGGCATTGACAGAGAAAAAAAATCCACAGCAATAAAAAATAACAAACCACTTAAGACACAAAAAAACAAGACAAAGTT
Source organism: Pseudophryne corroboree (assembly GCF_028390025.1). Taxonomy (NCBI): domain Eukaryota; kingdom Metazoa; phylum Chordata; class Amphibia; order Anura; family Myobatrachidae; genus Pseudophryne; species Pseudophryne corroboree. The sequence goes on along the minus strand of NC_086444.1, from coordinate 887,608,842 downwards.
ACTAATACTGTAATAATTCTATATAATATGCCATCAGCTATAAGAAAACATAATGAAATCAAGTATACAATAATGCTTTACCTAATTTCTGTAGGATTTGTCCTCGGATCTGTATGCACACAGACTGAACTAGAAGCCTGTCACTATCTTCAGAATATTGCCATGTACCTGTTAATTAAGAGAACAGGTCAAAGTTACCTCAGTATGCACAATCCCACAAATGTGAAATGCTGTGAAAATGTTATATGATCAAGACTGGGAAAAACAAATAAACATATTTCCCAAGTGGTGATCAGATGACCTACAAATCAAAATTTCCATAAATTTGTGGATGCAACGCTGTTGAATACTATTTTAACAAATTAGTATAAATCCAGGAACCAGCACACCGGTATCAAAGAAGCAGATCTGGATGATGACAGACCACATCTTACAAAGCAGCCCTGAAGCATTTATTACAACAATACTTGGTAAGCGCTTATTACTCTCACCTCTATTCACTTTAGTACAGAGATAATAATACAGGTTGAGTATCCCATAATTCCGAAATACGGAATATTCCGAAATGCGGACTTTTTTGAGTGAGAGTGAGATAGTGAAACCTTTGTTTTTTGATGGCTCAATGTACACAAACTTTGTTTAATACACACAGTTATTAAAAATATTGTATTAAATGACCTTCAGGCTGTGTGTATAAGGTGTATATGAAACATAAATGAATTGTGTGAATGTAGATACACTTTGTTCAATGCACAAAGTTACAAAAAATATTGGCTAAAATTACATTCCGGCTGTGTGTATAAGGTGTATATGTAACATAAATGCATTCTGTGCTTAGATTTAGGTCCCATCACCATGATATCTCATTATGGGATGCAATTATTCCAAAATACGGAAAAATCCGATATCCAAAATACCTCTGGTCCCAAGCATTTTGGATAAGGGATACTCAACCTGTAGTAAACATAATAAATAATAACATTAATACTGGAAATAACTGTAAATGCTGCCTTTTGTTCCAAATATGGTTATTCATCTTATACTGGATAAATAAAACTGGGAGGCTATTACATTTAAGCCTAAATGCACACCTACAACAAACTCCCATGACTGTACTATAAAGATAAGTTTGTAATGCTACCAATTTTGTAAACTAATGTGTGGTACAACTCGGCGGATGCATCACTTATGCCCTTTTCAGACAGAAATCCTGTCAATTACCTGACATTTCAGTGCCGAATCGTTTTGCAGGTCTTTGCCTGACCCCCCCTTTCACACACAGAAGCAAATCACTGCGTCAGGAATTTCTACCTGGTAATTTGCGGATCAAAACGGGTATTTATGTGTGAAAGGGTCAACCCGGGTCTCCAACCTGATAAATTCTTGGGTCGAAGTCTCAGGAATTTCAACCTGGGTTGACCTTTTCACACAGAAAAAGTACCCATATTTTTCAACAAATTACTGGGTAGAAAGGCTTCATTTGGCAATTTAAATTTCTGTGTGGAAGGGGTAATACGGACAAATTTGCTAATTATGCGGCTTTGTATAAACACCTATCGGCCGACCACAGGAGCCACTTGTGACGTCAAGGTCACTGGTTCCTGCGTCCAGCATATGTGTAAGGCACATGTGCACCCTATATCTTTCAGATATATCGCATCTGTGCTGCATGGTTGATGCAATATATCTGTAACGCCCCGGTTCAAAGTTATATTGTGTGTACACACTTTGCCGACGGTCGGGAACATATATTGAACATTGGCTATAAGAACGATATATCTATCGTTCACTGTGTACCAAGCATAAAAATGTTTTTTTCTTCAAATGTTTTTTTCTTTTTTTTTATTACAAGACTGTCAGGGTCTTGGAGTTTCTGTACTTAGATATTCACAATCCTGTGAATTGAAATTCAAGACACAATAACTGCATGTTCAAATACATATTTACAGAGCTACAGTAGTGGAAACTCTTAGCTGGGGGAATGGAAGAGGATGGAGTAGACAGAATTGATAGAATATAAAATGGGAAGCGTTGCCTCAACGGGAAAGTCAGTCAGATGTATGTCATGTGGTAGCAAGAGGAGTGGATTTGTACAATGTAATAGATATAGGTATCTTAAAGTAGAAAAAGGATTGCACAAATTCCAGAAAGACCTTACTAAGTAGTTGGTGATTTCCGCCATGTATTCCATGCAATACATTGCGTGGAAGGTGGAAGCAGAAGTAACACGTTGTAGTAGCTTGACTTCACATCGATTAGACCTGGGGAATTTCTATTTTTAAATTTGCTGTTGTTAAAAAGTCAAAGGGATGGTGCAGTGACATTCTGTCACACAACTACTTCATCACAGGGACTCCCTCTCACCTGTTGCTCCATTGTTGCTTATCAGACTGCTTAATATATATTCTGCTTTCAAAAGCTTTCCTGTAGATCAAAAATAAAATATGTATATATATATTAAGGTGAATGTTGTTTAAATAATTGTTTACCACATAAAAACTACCTTGCAAAACTATTCTATGTTATTTTAATATAGAATTTACAACTAAAAAATAAAAATAAAAAAAAAGAAATCAATATATAGGGTCTGTTCGGAAAGTAATTAGATTTCACGCCACGCAAAACAGGTGCATGGCAGCGCTGTAGGGAGTCTCAGCGACACATTCCCGGTGGTGAAAGTTGCCTGTGAGTCTTTACAGTGTATGGATCCAGCTGTAAACAAAGTTTCCTTTTTTACCTCGGACGAGGTTTGAGATGGAGCGTACCATCGAGCAACAATATGCGATCAAGTTTTGTGTTAAACTCGGGAAATCGGGTAGCGAGATGCTTGCCATGCTTCAAAAAGCCTTCGGGGAGGAATCCTTGTCCAATGCGCTAGTTTACCACTGGTTTAAATTATTCGAAGAGGGCAGAGAAGACATTAAGGACGAACCACGGTCTGGACGACCTTCAACAAGCCAAAATGAGCAAAAAATGGACAAAGGGGGTAATTCTGAGTTGGTCGCAGCAGGAATTTTGTTAGTAGTTGGGCAAAACCATGTGCACTGCAGGGGAGGAAGATATAACATGTGCAGAGAGAGTTAGATTTGGGTGTGGTGTGTTCAATCTGCAATCTAAATTGCAGTGTAAAAATAAAGCAGACAGTATTTACCCTGCACAGAAACAAAATAACCCACCCAAATCTAACTCTCTCTGCACATGTAATATCTGCCTCCCCTGCAGTGCACATGGTTTTGCCCAACTGCTAACAAAATTCCTGCTGCGATCAACTCAGAATTACCCCCAGAGTGCGCAATGACTGTCGTTTGAGTGTTAGAATGGTAGCAGGAAGGTTGGGACTTCCAAAAACTACTGTGCAAGAGTTCTTGACAAACGAATTAGCGATGCGAAAAGGTGTGTGCCCGATTGGTTCCCAAGGTTTTGACTCATGATCAAAAAGACAAGCGTGTGGCGATTTCCCGCAAACTTTTGGAGCGTGTGCAAAGTGAGCCTAACTTTTTTTGACAAAGTGACAGGTGACGAAACTTGGATCTTTGAGTACGAAGCAGAGACCAAAATGCAAAGCACAGAATGACACACACCATCGTCACCTCGCCCCATAAAGGGCCGAATGAGCACATCAAAGACCAAATCCATGCTCATTGTCTTTTTCGACTCGAAGGGTGTGGTCAACAAGTAATTTCTACCTACTGGCCAAACTGTCAACGGTGCATTTAACACGGGAGTGCTCAATCGGTTGAGAAACAAGGTCCTCCGCGTCTGATAGGAGATTGCCGCTACCTGGGTCCTTCATCACGACAATGCGCCAAGTCACACATCACTGCAAGTGAGGGAGTTTTTGGCCAAGCACAACGTGACAACGCTGCCTCAACCACCTTACAATCCAGATCTGGCCCCGGATGACTTCTTTTTGTTCCCCCGGATCAAACACGGCCTTAAAGGACACAGTTTTCAGACCGCAGACAAAGTGGAAGAGGCCGTGACAAGGGCACTCAAGGACGTTCCGGTTAATGCCTTTCAGGAGGCGTACCAAGCCACGGTGTATCAATGCTCAAGGGTCATACTTTGAAGACTATTAACCCTATGTAACTGAAAGTTCAATAAAAATTTTTTTTGCGGATTTAGTCTCATTACTTTCCGAACAGACCCTGTATACCCTGAGTGCCGCCTCTTATTCTTCATTTGTGTTAATACAAGGGTTTTGCCCTGAGGAGGGCACCGGAGCAAGTTACACCCATTTGGGGAGGCCAAGAGTGCCGGAGTGATGTGTATATATATATATATATATATTTTGAAACAAGAAGCCCGGCACTCCCTTAAACAGCAACGTGCCTCGGTGCCCTCAGTAAGACTTGGATACAGAAAGAACAAAAGACTGCGGCACTCAGGGACTGGTGTAATATCAGTATATTAGTCAAAAAATTACACCCATCGACGTTTCGGGGATTTAACCCCTTTATCAAGATGTAAGATCTCTGCTGAGCTGTGCACGGGCAGACTGATGTACACCAATTTCCCTTCCTTCTTCCTGAGCACAGAAAACCAGGGACAACTAATCACTAGCCTAGATTCAAAACCCTTCTTTTAAACATAATGAAACAGATGCATACAATACAAGTCAACACAGCATCATGGTCTGCATACTACACAGCACCAGTCATCAGTGTATAGTATATCTGGCCATATACCTAAAGATTTATTGTCCAATCTGGTTGGTTGGAATGAAAATCTGGTAATGAATGGGAGAAAATGGCAAATGACCATTTGCTCTCAAACACTATAAAACTGACAAAAAAGGACATTCTGACAAATTGGTTAAATCCATTTGATGTAAACCAATTTGTCTAAATTACCGTTTTTGTCAGTTTTCTAGCATTTTGGAGCAAATGGTCAATTGTAATGTGCTGCAATACTTTACCAGATTTTCATTCCAACCAGCCAGATAGGACAATAAATCTTTAGGTGCATGGCCTATATCATGGAATCCTGAATAACATCTTCTCAATCTCCATTATATGTTGACGAGGTTGGTGCAATAAGTAAGGTAAGGTAAGTAAGGTGACCTCTCACATGTGTAATGTTCTTTATTTAATTCTAATCAGCAACTGAAATTCATTGCCAACTTGTCGAGGTGTACGGTGATAACGTCATGTCATGAAAACAGGTTTGAGCTTGATGCACTGCCTTTGATAACGGCAAGATAGACGTTCAAGATGAGCGGCGATCTGGTGGCCAAGCACATCCACTACAGGCAGTGCATCAAACCCAAACCTGTTTCCGTGACATGGCGTTATCACCATAAACCTTGACAAGCTGGCGATGAATTCCAGCTGCTGATGTGCACTTTAGATACAGAAATCTGATCCCACTACGCCTCTCAATGTTCAACCATGTTTCTGCCAGCCCCACCATCTTACAACTGATGTTGGGACAGCATGACTGATATGAGGTGCAGTCTAATCTCTGTGGGAGGGAGCAGTGTTCTACATGATCTGGCCTGGTAGGAAATTAGAATGAAATAGAGAACACTACACAAGAGGTATTGTTACCTTACTTATTGAAACACTTTCATATTTAAGTATATTTTATTTATAAGGATAGGTAACTACCAATATATATTTTCCTTACAAATAGAAATCATGCCAAATCTTGGAAATTGGAAATATAGCTACTACTCTATTTCTTTGTCCTGGTAAAATGGGAACACAAGGGAGTGCAGAAAATAGGTTAAATATATTTCAAAATCCCCACTAGGCTTCATTAACTATCTTGCTGTAATGCTCATCCCCCTCCTTTGCAGGGTAATTTATACACTTTGAAATAAAATAAAAAATCCATATCCTAATCAAAAGCCAGTCTCAAAAATTTGGCTTTGCTTTCAGACCACTGCCCATTTGCATTAGCATTAGCATCTAGCTGGCAAAGTGATGTTGGAAAACATCACCGTCTATATGAAATATGTCACATGACTTTCTTCTTTATCCAACCAGGGAATATAGTGGCCACTGAAAACATTCTGCCAGTTAGAGTTAGTAGATCAGTGGTGTACATAACACGTTATAGAGGGATAAATTGATTAATCACAATACCAGAACCCAGGTAGGGAAGCTAATGGAGATAGGCTTTTCACCCAAGACAGAATAATAATAAAAAAATCTAAAAAAGCTAAATACATAAAATTATCATACAGAAACTAATAAGCAAAATACATGCACATTATGAGTAATACATAAAGAAAAACCTTTGTTTGTTTAGTGGCACTGTTTGTTTAGTCAAGTGGTCCTACTGAACAGGATATAGGAAGAAGCCTTTATAAAATGAATAGATTGTGTTTTGTAGAGGCTGATATAGGAGGCTGGTGATCAAAAGTAAGACAGTTCAGATACCCTGTTTGAAAGCAGCAGGGAATATTTGTTAGGCGACAAAAGCCCCAATTAGTATTTTCCACGCCCTTTCATAAATCTCTCTCTCTCTCTTTTGGCTCAGAAACTCTTTATCCTTTTTCTCCTTTGTTAGAGGAAAGGAAGGCTGGCTCAAGATTTCAAAAGATGCCACTGGGTTCAGAAGAATGTCATCACTATAATGACACAGAGTGTCCTCTTGAAAGTCAAGTAGTTCCTAATTGGGAATAAGCTGAGGAAACAGAGTAAGATCAACTTAGAGTTACGTCACCTGAATTTACAGATATACGAGCTTGCCGTATAACCACCTGTGGCGCTATTGGTGTGGATGGCCACACCTTGTGCAAAGCCTTTGCAACAGACAGCAGTTTTGTGGATGCATCAGCCCAGTATAGAAACCGGTCAATCAGGAACACAATAGCAGCAGCAGTACCACTGTCACCAACCATGATAGAAGTCTTCAAATACACCTATCATCAGAAAGAAATAATAGCAACGTCAATTAGGCATCTCATTAGTACAGCATGGCTTCCATATTATTTTTGAAACTGAAGTCCTCAATGTCATTGTGTTGTTTAATATTTTAACCATTTGTTTTTGTGAGGCAACAGAAATGGACGACATTGTCAGATGGCTGTCTGTTCTAACCAATAAAAGATCTTGTATGAGATAAAAATTTTTTTTAACAAGTTGAGAATTTTACCAAAAAGTTTTGAGCAGTTTTAGAAAACTGATTCGTTATCATCATAATCCTTAAAATGCTGGCAACAAATAATATCCCTCCTACCAGACTACACTACTAAGGGGCTTGAGAGTCACATGCAAAACAGCTGCTTTAGTATAGAGTGCTTGAAAATAGCTGTTGGTACCCACCGATATTTACAGTTTGGCGCATCTATGTGGCTATATCGCCCTTATACATCCGCTTATGAGAGCAATCACTATCCGCACACATCTGAACCAGCTCTATCCATGGTGCAAGAAAGCCATCAGAAATACCAGATCTCTACGTAAGATTATCTCTGAATAGGCCACAATCCATCTACTGTACATGCCCATGGCAGACTTATGTTCAATAGTTCACTTGTCCCATTGCCGCCCAGTTACACTTATTTAGCTGGAAGTGGGTGCCACTCTGAATTGCCAGCAGATCAACAGAGATGATTATTTGCCTCAAATGACCTTATAGATTGCATGTGTGACCATTTTGCATTCAATTCATTGATTTCAATATTCAGTAAAGGTGTAATCCACTCTTCCCAACTGGAAATCACGTATGTGTGAAGGGGAAGGAGACATAACAAAGGTGTTGGAAGGAATTTACCATACTGTCACATGTGAAGCACTGGGCTTTCCCTTAGCTGTCACCTCTCCCCTCCAAACACCCTGCACACCACACGCTCACTGCTGTTATGGAGAGCAGAGGTGAAAAGGAGATGCCTACCAACTTTCCCACAACGGGATAGACATGTGTGCGGGTAGGACAGGGTCCTCAATTCAGGACTGCTCTGCCTAAATCTGGATAGTTGGGAGGAATTTTGTATTTATATGAAATAGGAGTAAGGTCATCTAAAAGGTGGATGTTATTCGTACTATAGCAAAACCATGAGTTGTGTAGGGGTGCATGCTAGTGCAACTCTAAATTGCAGTGTTAAATAAAGCTGCCCAGTATTTGTGTGTTACATGCAAAATCATTATTTCATTCAAAAACACAAATTGCATATGCATCACTTGTAGCACATCATGGTGTCATCAGGTGACAATTTTCTGGATTTGCAGCTAACTGAATAAGCTGGCTACATGAGCCCAGCAAAGCAGAAGGTTTGATTACGCACAGGATAAAAAAATTGCAAAGCAGATTTTATTTTGAACCAATGATTCCTTGAGATTTAGCCAGAATTAATAGTTGAGAAATTAAAGAAGATGATGGTGGTGCATCATGGAATGGAATACTGGTGTTCTCTGAGGGGGTTATCCACTAGATCAGGGGTGGGGAAGCTTTGGACCTCCAGCTGTTGTTGAACTACACATCCCAGCATGCCCTGCAACAGTTTTAGCATGGCCAAAAAGCAAAATGGTAGCAAGGCATGCTGGTTTGTGTAGCTCAAAAACAGCTGGACGGCCAAAGGTTTCCCATCCCTGCACTAGATCATGGTTTCTCAAACTCGGTCATCCGGACCCCAACCAGTTCATGTCTTCCAGGTCTCTTCCCAAAATAGCAAGTGAAATAATTAGTACCACCTTGGGATATTTCAAAATGTGTCAGTGAGTAATGAATACACCTACGGACCTGCTGGGTGACCTGGAGAACATGAACCTGGTCCTGAGGACTGAGAACCACTGCACTAGATGAATCAAAAGAATTACTTTTTTGTGCACTCTTAAATCTAAAGTTTTAAAACATATATTTTTATGGTTTAATTAATAGTTGCTAGCTACATAATATATTGAAAAAGTTATTAAATAGATGGTAAATCACCGATAATTGAGCTCACATTGAGCTCTGATTGAGGCAAAAATCTAAATTGCAAATCACAGAATACATGTTACAAATAATCACAATACAAGTGGGGTTACATTAATCCATCCGCTGGAAAGTAAATCCAATTTCTCAGTCAGGTAAGCAGAATACACGTTGGAGCTGTGCTAATGAGTAAACTGTATGTGACAATCTATCCTTGTGTCAATATAAAAAAATATACCAGAATATCAAATGGATCATATAACATAAGTGTCTCATTAGTACATAATCATGGGCGTAACTATAGTGTGTGCAAGGAATGCCATTACTATGGGTCCCAGAGGCTTAGGGGAGTCTGGACCCAGGTTATAAAGTTGCATACAAATTTCCCAGATTTGCTTGCTTAGAAACTTGGTTAGATCCATTTACCAGCCTTAATTGTCTGACATTACATTTTCAGTGAGAGGTTTCTGTAGTGAATGGTATAATGGTTAGGGGGTACTGTGGCATAATTTGAACTGGAGACCACTATAATGTGGCACAATATTAACAAGAGGGCACTGAAATGTATTATCATATAATCTGCTTATTGTAATGTGGAGGGCACTATAATGTTACATGATAAGAACTGGGGCACTAATGTGGCACTATATGGAATGGAGGCACTACAGTGTGGCATAACATGAACTGGGCCACTGTGACGTGGCATAATTTGATGTGGAGGGAACTTTAATATGTCACACTATGAACAGGGGACACTGTAATGTGGCATAATATGAACTGGATATACTGTATGTCATAACGTGAATTGGAGATACTCTGACATAATGTGTAATGGCAGCTCTACAATGTGACATCATGTAAACTAGGGAACTATGACGGTTTATAAAATAAACTAGGGCATTTCTATGGGTCATAATATTAACTAGGGCACTAACATGATTCAGAAAATGATCTAGGGCACTATTATGGGGCATAAAATTAATAACTGCTGCGGAGAGGTGTCTCTTTTAAGAATCATTGGGATGGGGGCCTCTTCAATATGTTGCTATGGGGCCAACAAAGTTCTGGTTACACCCCTGTCCATAATTAACAACTTTACTAATCTGGGTATGTAGATGCAACATGTGATAAACACACAACATAAATCTGATGTGCAGAGAGAAAAGAGTAAAGTTCTGTAACCTTCTGTGGGTCACTACTTCTGCTGTTAGACCGTGTGCTGACAACAGTAAGTCCTAAATATATGGACAAAAAATAAACATACTCCTATATGTATTTTTGTGAATCCTAGGCTCTCGTCTCCAAATACCTTGTGAAACGGAATAGTGGCAGGCAGTGCGGACAAGTGTATGTTGAGCAGAGTAAAGGAGTGTTCATGTAACTGCAACATAATTAGCTATTGATGCATCTGCCAATATACCTTTTAGGAGGCATATCACTTGCTGGTGCAGTGATAAGGAGAACGACAAATACTGTGTTATCAGCACTGCATAATCAATTCTGATTGGCTGACTCAAATCCCTGATGTGTTGGTAGGACAATTAATGGTGCATTTCATGTGCAACAACTTGAAAAACTCTACAAGTGCAGACAAGGGGGGTCATTCAGACCTGATCGCTCGCTAGGAGTTTTTTGCACTGCTGCAAGCAGATAGTCGCCGTCCATAAGGGAGTGTATTTTCGCTTTGCAAGTGTGCGATCGCATGTGCAGCCGGCCGATACTAAAAAGTTTTGTGCAGTTTCTGAGTAGCTCAGAACTTAATCAGCCGCTGCTATCACTTCAGCCTGTCAGGGACCGGAATTGCCATCAGACACCAGCCCTGCAAACGCTTGGACACACCTGCATTTTTCCAAACACTCCCAGAAAATGGTCAGTTGCCACCCACAAATGCCTTCTTCCTGTCAATTTCCTTGCGATCGGCTGTGCGAACGGATTCTTCGTACAATCCATTGCTGGGCAACGATCCGCTATGTACTTGTACGACGCGCATTGTGGTGCATACGCATGCGCAGTTCTGACCTGATCGCAGCAAAAAAAACCTAGCGTGCTAGTTGCCCTACTCCAGTGATTCTCAAACTCTGTCCTAAGGACCCCAAACATGCTTGGGATAGGCATATGAATATCCTTACAAAGAATTAAGGTTCAAAAAGGGTTGCAATTACCTAAAGGATAAAAAAAGGGGCAGACTAGGTGGGCCAAGTGGTTCTTATCTGCCGTCAAATTCTATGTAACATTTTCCACGTCACACAGCTATTACTAATGGTCACATTTTAAAGATCCACAGGTGACCTGGAAAACATAAACTGTTTTGGGTCCTGAAGACAGCATTTGAGAACCATTGCTTTAACCTTGATCATTTATTTATACTAGTGTTAGGCTTATCTTACCAATGGGACTTGATACTAGGCGGAACTAACTTCACCTTAGCGGTTTCCCTACCAGAACTCAAGCCAGCGTGCACATATAAATTAAAAGGCAGAATTTCAGGCCCTCTTGACCGAGATTTGCAGGTACATCAAGGATACTGGTGGGTGGGATTCCATCACTGCACACCCAACAACTACACCTACCAGGCCCAACAATCATCGGAGGCCACTATACGGAGCCTTCCACTTGAGCAGTATTTCCCGACTATAGGGCCTAATTTAGACCTGGACGGTCGCTCACAGTGGCAGCATGCAGGCGGTCTACGCATGCACACCAGCCGTTGGGTGCGTGCGTAACCTTATACATTGCGGCTGCATCCAGAAGGGATGCGGCCACAGCGTGATTGACATCGGCGGCCGTCAGGGAATAGTAACCTTGCCCGAAGCATGGCGAACCACGCAGTAACAGGGCTTGTTTGTGGCAAAAAAGTGACAAAACACTCCCCACCCCAAAAAAAGTGTCTACCTTTTTTGTGTTGACTATTTACATGTTGGCCTTTTGACCATGTCAACCTTTTGACCCGGTCTACCTTTTCTATGTTGACCTTTTGACCCTGTCGATCTAATACATGTCTACGATTAGTGGTAGAACTACTGACTGTAGACCTTTTTAGTGTAGATCTAATAATCCACACCTTGAAGCTTGTCTACTGAGGGACAGACCATCCTGATCCACGGAGGACATTTCGCGGTACTTCCATTGAGACTGGACAGCGTAAATCGGAGTCAAGCCAACATTCTCCATTCACGTTAGAGCATTAGGTCTGAGTCTGTCTCCATTTTAATTGAACTTTTTTCCGGTCTGTTCTATTTTTACTGGATTATTAAACCTTCTTTTGGTGGAATGCATCATCTTGACTGATCCTTACTTATAGTGCCTGGATAAAAAGATACCTTTTCCTGCATTTGAGACAGAAAGTAAATATAAGTGTCATTCTAAAAGCTTGTTTTCCCAGATGAGCTGATAGTTGTTTCCACTACACAAAGATACGTGAAAGCGAGTCAGAATTCTAATGTGAGTGTCTATCTTAATACGTGGAAACACCTGACCGTCCCTCTGGATATCAAGCATACAATCTTTTGGTTTTAATACCTTTTCAAAATGCTAGTTTTTAAACGTCTTTTTCTTTGTGGTCCTATTATATTAGGTATTCTTTAGGGTGGATTCCATGTGTTAAAAACCAGCTGCTGTCTAGAAGCGCAAGGATGTCAATATTTTCTTTTTTTGAATAATATTTTTATTGAAACATATACAGTACAAGTGTAGGCAGCAGGTCAAGTACACATAAGTCGACATGGCATGGCAATACAACAATATAGTCATCCAGGGTCGCAAAAGGAAGAGCATAAAGCAGCCGTATTACAACAGTGAGCAACAGAAAAAAAAAAAAAAAGACATGGGATGTTAGGGGAATAGCCTCAATAGATTCATAAATACAATCACATTAAGGAGAGAGAGACATTTAGTCAGATAGCCAGTTTAAAATGGAGGTTTACCCCCTCCAATACAACCATATTGTACAAATGAACAAATTGTCGGATATGGTCTTTTTCAGCATCTGGAAACGAAATAATATAGGGCAGCCAGATTTCAAAGAATTTAGCCGCACGCGATTCAATATCTAATGAGTATTCAACCCAGTCCATTTGATAAATATACATCAGCCTGGGGAGCATACATTGTATCGAAATTTTATCAGCATGTATCCATTTTGAAAGTATGTTTTTTTTGCTACTGCAGCAATTTTGGCCAGTAAGCAGCGAGTAGCAAACGTCAGTGCTATAGGACCCAAAGGGGGATAAATATTCCAGAATGCCCAAGAAGCATTTACTGTTAACGGTATGTGTAGGATATTATTGATATAACACTGTACTTCAGTCCAAAATGAACATACTACATCACAAGACTATAAACAGTGATAGATATCGGCCTCTGGAAAGGAGCATTTAAAGCAGTTGGAGGACTCCGACATACCAATTACATAACGAAGTTTGGGTGTGTAATAAGCTCTGTGTAGTATCTTAAATTGCATTTCCATGAAGGAGGCAGAAATGAATTGTTTATTTAGTAAAACTGCAGATTTAATAAGGTATTGTATTGAGAGACCAGGAAAAACATCACACCACTTGGTCACGCCAGTGGTGACCCGGTAGAGATCAAGTGTTACTCGAACGTGGTTATAAAGCAAAGAAGTAGGTATAGGTCCCCCCCTACGGCCCATAACTAAAGCGTGAAATAAATTAGTTAGCACATGGCCTGGGAATTTAGACAGCAGTTTCAGAATATAGCTACGGGATTGGAAATATGCAAATAAAGGTATAGTGCAATTCTCGAAGAGCAGACAAGTCGAGGACCGAAGGACAATCATCAGCCAGAAATTGATAAACCAAACGGAGTCCCCGGAGGTGCTAATTAGTAATTACATCGTCTGCCATCCCACCCTGAAAATCAATATTATGAATCAGAGGTAAAAATATGGACCTAGTACACGATAAATGCAATCGCTTATGAGAGGTACGCCAAGCTAAATAAGGGGTGTAGATCAAAGGGTTAGTCTTCAACACCTCTGGAAAAAATGGCATTGATTTGTGCAATAACGCATCAAAAGTGATATCAGAAAGAAACGCCTGATCTAGGGACCTATATACATAATTATCTGCGCCCCCTATCCAGTCCAATACATACCTTAGATTCCAGGCTAGGGCATAATCTTGAATACATGGTAGGTTAATACCTCCCAGCAATAATGACTGTTGTATTTCAGCAGAGAAATCCTGGGACGTTTGCCGGCCCAAATAAATTTAGCAAGTGCCCTATTAATAATAACGATATCACTTTTAGTCAAAAGAAAAGGCAGCATCTGGACCGGGTAAAGGGGTCTCGGAAAGGAAACCATCTTAAATAAATGGCAGCGGCCAATATAAGAGAGTGGTAAATGTTTCCATTTATCGAAATCAGACAACATCTGAGAGAAAAAATTTGAAAAATTGACCGAATAAAGGTTGGTAACATTTCTAGGGAACCGTAAACCTAAGTACACCAAGAACTCTGAGGTCCAGCGAAAGGGGAAAGAAGATCCCCAACCTAGCTGCGCATCAGGATGAAGTGCCAACGCCTCCGTCTTCTGAAAATTAACCAGAAAACCCGAAATATCATGAAAAGTGTTCAATACCTTTTGTAAACCGGGTAAGTCACTCTTTGGATTACTGAAATATAACAGGAGGTCATCGGCAAAAGCCGACACCTTCACTTCCACGTCACCCAAAACCACTCCCTGCCAGGAAACCTCGTGAAAAAAAGTACGGATTAAAGGGTCAAGGTCAAGGTTAAATAACAATGGGGATAAGGGACAACCTTGACTAGTTCCTCTAAATAAATTAAAAGAAGGGGAATTCAGGCCATTAACCGTGACACATGCCTCTGGGGAAGAATATAACACATTAAAAATTCCTATAAAGACCGGGCTAAACTGTTGTATTTGTAATATTCTGAGAAGAAGGGACCAGGAAACGCGGTCAAAAGCTTTATCCGCATCACAGCTGACAATTATAGCTTCCTTATTACCCAATTGCTGGATACGATGCATAGCAGCTATCAGCATGCGTACATTATGCACGGAGGTGCGACCCTTCACAAACCCATTTTGTGCAGGATGTAAAATTTGTGGTAAAATTGACTGTAAGCGTTAAGCCAGTAATTTAGTGAAAATTTTCAAATCTTGGTTCAATAAAGAAAAAGTCCGATAAGATTGTACTTGAGTAGGATCTTTTCCCGGCTTCGGAAATACCACAATACGAGCCGCAGTAAAATCACGGGGAGGTGAAGTACCAGACAGCAAAGAGTTATATAGGGACAGGAGGTGGGGGAGTAAATGATCTTTTAACATAGTAACATAGTATCTAAGGTTGAAAAAAGACAATTGTCCATCGAGTTCAACCTATTTGTAGTCTCCTATGAAGTATTATTTTGTATAAAATTTTGACTGATGTTGATGACTGCCGTTACGTTTTACCCCTCTTTTTTATAATAACCATAATGCATGACTATGCCCCGAAACCCTGGATATCCTTATCCATCAGAAATTTATCTAACCCATTCTTAAAGGATAGTATTCAGCCTCAAAGCCATCTGGGCCAGGAGATTTGCCTTTTGCTAAAGATTTAATAAGTAATAACGGTATCCAGACTCCAGGTCGACAACAAAAAGGTCGACGCACCTTAGGTCGACGCCAATCGATCGACACACCTTAGGTCGACATGTACAAAAGGTCGACACGGACAAAAGGTCGACAGGAACAAGGTCAACATGGAAAAAGGTCGACATGAGTTTTTCACAAATTTTTTTCTTTTTTGGAACCTTTTCATACTTAACGATCCACGTGGACTACGATTGGAACGGTAATCTGTGCCGAGCTAAGCGGAGCGAAGGCACCATGCCCGAAGCATGGCGAGCGAAGCGAGCCATGCGAGGGGACGTGGTGCACTAATTGGGGTTCCCGGTCACTCTACGAAGAAAACGACACCAAAAAAACTCATGTCGATCCTTTTCCATGTCGACCTTGTTCCTGTCGACCTTTTGTCCATGTTGACCTAAGGTGTGTCGACCAATTGGCGTCGACCTAAGGTGTGTCGACCTTTTTGTTGTCGACCTGGAGTCCCAGACCCGTAATAACAATTCCTGCTCAGTTATGGGGGCAATCAAAGAGTCTCGTTCTTCAACATTAAGTGTCGGCAAATTAGCCTTCTGTAAAAACTGTAAACCCTCAAGAGGTCGATTGGGAGGGGCATGATATAGATGTTTATAAATAAGATTTTACTTACCGATAAATCTATTTCTCGTAGTCCGTAGTGGATGCTGGGACTCCGTAAGGACCATGGGGAATAGCGGCTCCGCAGGAGACAGGGCACAAAATAAAAGCTTGAGATATCAGGTGGTGTGCACTGGCTCCTCCCCCTATGACCCTCCTCCAAGCCAGTTAGGATACTGTGCCCGGACGAGCGTACATAATAAGGAAGGATATTGAATCCCGGGTAAGACTCATACCAGCCACACCAATCACACCGTACAACTCGTGATCTGAACCCAGTTAACAGTATGATAAATTTAAAGGAGCCTCTGAAAGGATGGCTCAACAATAATAACCCGAATTTTTTGTAACAATAACTATATACAAGTATTGCAGACAATCCGCACTAGGGATGGGCGAACAGCATCCACTACGGACTACGAGAAATAGATTTATCGGTAAGTAAAATCTTATTTTCTCTAACGTCCTAAGTGGATGCTGGGACTCCGTAAGGACCATGGGGATTATACCAAAGCTCCCAAACGGGCGGGAGAGTGCGGATGACTCTGCAGCACCGAATGAGAGAACTCCAGGTCCTCCTCAGCCAGGGTATCAAATTTGTAGAATTTAGCAAACGTGTTTGCCCCTGACCAAGTAGCTGCTCGGCAAAGTTGTAAAGCCGAGACCCCTCGGGCAGCCGCCCAAGATGAGCCCACTTTCCTTGTGGAATGGGCTTTTACTGATTTTGGCTGTGGCAATCCTGCCACGGAATGTGCAAGCTGAATTGTACTACAAATCCAACGAGCAATCGTCTGCTTTGAAGCAGGAGCACCCAGCTTGTTGGGTGCATACAGGATAAACAGCGAGTCAGTTTTCCTGACTCCAGCCATCCTGGAAACATATATTTTCAAGGCCCTGACAACGTCCAGCAACTTAGAGTCCTCTAAGTCCCTAGTAGCCGCAGGTACCACAATAGGTTGGTTCATGTGAAATGCAGAAACCACCTTAGGTAGAAATTGAGGACGAGTCCTCAATTCCGCCCTGTCAGAATGAAAATTTAGGTAAGGGCTTTTACATGATAAAGCCGCCAATTCTGACACACGCCTAGCTGAAGCCAAGGCCAACAGCATCGACACCTTCCACGTGAGATATTTTAAATCTACCGTAGACAATGGTTCAAACCAGTGTGATTTTAGAAATCTCAACACAACATTGAGATCCCAAGGTGCCACTGGAGGCACAAAAGGAGGCTGTATGTGCAGCACCCCTTTCACAAATGTCTGAACTTCAGGTACTGAAGCCAGTTCTTTTTGGAAGAATATCGACAGGGCCGAAATTTGAACCTTAATGGACCCTAATTTTAGGCCCATAGACAGTCCTGTTTGCAGGAAATGCAAGAAACGACCCAGTTGAAATTCCTGTGTAGGGGCCTTCTTGGCCTCACACCACGCAACATATTTACGCCAAATGCGGTGATAATGTTTTGCGGTTACTTCCTTTCTGGCTTTTACCAGAGTAGGGATGACTTCTTCTGGAATGCCCTTGTCCTTCAGGATCCGGCGTTCAACCGCCATGCCGTCAAACGCAGCCGCGGTAAGTCTTGGAACAGACAAGGCCCCTGCAGTAGCAGGTCCTGTCTTAGAGGTAGAGGCCACGGTTCGTCCGTGAGCATCTCTTGAAGTTCCGGGTACCAAGACCTTCTTGGCCAATCCGGAACCACGAGTATAGTTCTTACTCCTCTCCTTCTTATGATTCTCAATACTTTCGGTATGAGGGGCAGAGGAGGGAATACATACATTGACTGGTATACCCACGGCGTTACCAGAGCGTCCACTGCTATTGCCTGAGGGTCCCTTGACCTGGCACAATATCTGTCCAGTTTTTTGTTTAGACGTGACGCCATCATGTCCACCTTTGGTCTTTCCCAACGGTTTACAATTTGGTGGAAGACTTCTGGGTGAAGTCCCCACTCTCCAGGGTGAAGGTCGTGTCTGCTGAGGAAGTCTGCTTCCCAGTTGTCCACTCCCGGAATGAACACTGCTGACAGTGCTATCACATGATTTTCCGCCCAGCGAAGAATCCTTGCAGTTTCTGCCATTGCCCTCCTGCTTCTCGTGCCGCCCTGTCTGTTTATGTGGGTGTTTATATGAAGAGATGTTTCCATGCTTGACCACAAGCCCTGGAAATTCCTTCCCTGTGTGACTGCTCCCCAGCCTCTCAGGCTGGCATCCGTGGTTACCAGGATCCAATCCTGAATGCCAAATCTGCGGCCCTCTAGTAGATGAGCCCTCTGAAGCCACCACAGGAGAGACACCCTTGTCCTTGGCGACAGGGTTATCCGTTGATGCATCTGAAGATGCGATCCGGACCATTTTCCCAGTAGATCCCACTGAAAAGTTCTTGCATGGAATCTTCCGAATGGAATCGCTTCGTAAGAAGCCACCATTTTTCCCAGGACCCTTGTGCACTGATGCACTGAGACCTGTCCTGGTTTTAGGAGGTTCCTGACTAGCTCGGATAACTCCCTGGCCTTCTCCTCCGGGAGAAACACCTTCTTCTGGACTGTGTCCAGAATCATTCCTAAGAACAGTAGACGTGTCGTTGGAATCAGCTGCGATTTTGGAATATTTAGAATCCATCCGTGCTGACTTAGAACTACCTGAGATAGTGCCACTCCGACTTCTAACTGTTCCTTGGTTCTTGCCCTTATCAGGAGATCGTCCAAGTAAGGGATAATTAAGATGCCTTTTCTTCGTAGAAGAATCATCATTTCGGCCATTACCTTGGTAAAGACCCGAGGCGCCGTGGACAATCCAAACGGCAGCGTCTGAAACTGATAATGACAGTTTTGTACTACAAACCTGAGGTACCCTTGGTGAGAAGGATATATTGGGACGTGGAGATAAGCATCCTTGATGTCCAGCGACACCATATAGTCCCCCTCTTCCAGGTTCGCTATCACCGCTCTGAGTGACTCCATCTTGAATTTGAACCTTTTTATGTAAGTGTTCAAAGATTTTAGATTTAATATTGGTCTCACCGAGCCGTCCGGCTTCGGTACCACAAATAGTGTGGAATAATACCCCTTCCCCTGTTGTAAGAGGGGCACCTTGATTATCTCCTGCTGGGAGTACAGCTTGTGAATGGCTTCCAGAACTGCCTCCCTGTCGGAGGGAGACTTTGGTAAAGCAGACTTCAGGAACCGATGAGGAGGAAACGCCTCGAATTCCAGTTTGTACCCCTGTGATACTACCTGTAGAATCCAGGGATCCACTTGCGAGTGAGCCCACTGCGCGTTGAAATACTTGAGACGGGCCCCCACCGTGTCTGAGTCTGCTTGTAAAGCCCCAGCGTCATGCTGAAGACTTGGCAGAAGCAGGGGAGGGCTTCTGCTCCTGGGAAGCGGCTGCATGGTGCTGCCTTTTTCCTCTTCCTCTGCCCTTGGGCAGAAAAGAGTGACCTTTTGCTCGCTTGTACTTATGGGAACGAAAGGACTGAGTTTGAAAAGACTGTGTCTTTTTCTGTTGATGTGAAGTAACCTGGGGTTAAAAGGTGGATTTTCCAGCCGTTGCCGTGGCCACCAGGTCTGTTAGACCAGCCCCAAATAACTCCTCCCCCTTATACGGCAATACTTCCATGTGCCGTTTGGAATCTGCGTCCCCTGACCACTGTCTGGTCCATAATGCTCTTCTGGCAGAGATGGACATTGCGCTTACTCTTGATGCCAGGGTACAAATATCCCTCTGCGCATCACGCATATATAGCAATGCATCCTTTAAATGTTCTATAGTTAACAGAATATTGTCCCTATCCAGGGTATCAATATTCTCAGTCAGGGAATCCGCCCATGCGACTCCAGCACTGCACATCCAGGCTGATGCGATTGCTGGTCGCAGTATAACACCAGTATGTGTGTATATACTTTTCAGGATATTTTCCAGCCTCCTATCAGCTGGTTCTTTGAGGGTGGCCGTATCAGGGGACGGTAACGCTACTTGTTTAGATAAACGTGTGAGCGCCTTATCTACCCTAGGGGGTGTTTCCCACCGTGCCCTAACCTCTGGCGGGAAAGGGTATAGTGCTAATAATAAGAATTTACTTACCGATAATTCTATTTCTCGGAGTCCGTAGTGGATGCTGGGGTTCCTGAAAGGACCATGGGGAATAGCGGCTCCGCAGGAGACAGGGCACAAAAGTAAAGCTTTTACAGGTCAGGTGGTGTGTACTGGCTCCTCCCCCTATGACCCTCCTCCAGACTCCAGTTAGGTACTGTGCCCGGACGAGCGTACACAATAAGGGAGGATTTTGAATCCCGGGTAAGACTCATACCAGCCACACCAATCACACCGTACAACTTGTGATCTAAACCCAGTTAACAGTATGATAACAGAGGAGCCTCTGAAAGATGGCTTCCTAAACAATAACCCGAATTAGTTAACAATAACTATGTACAAGTATTGCAGATAATCCGCACTTGGGATGGGCGCCCAGCATCCACTACGGACTCCGAGAAATAGAATTATCGGTAAGTAAATTCTTATTTTCTCTATCGTCCTAAGTGGATGCTGGGGTTCCTGAAAGGACCATGGGGATTATACCAAAGCTCCCAAACGGGCGGGAGAGTGCGGATGACTCTGCAGCACCGAATGAGAGAACTCCAGGTCCTCCTTTGCCAGGGTATCAAATTTGTAAAAATTTACAAACGTGTTCTCCCCTGACCACGTAGCTGCTCGGCAGAGTTGTAATGCCGAGACCCCTCGGGCAGGCGCCCAAGATGAGCCCACCTTCCTTGCGGAATGGGCCTTAACAGATTTAGGCTGTGGCAGGCCTGCCACAGAATGTACAAGTTGAATTTTGTTACAAATCCAACGAGCAATCGACTGCTTAGAAGCAGGTGCACCCAACTTGTTGGGTGCATACAGTATAAACAGCGAGTCAGATTTTCTGACTCCAGCCGTCCTATAAATGTATATTTTTAAGGCTCTGACAACGTCCAACAACTTGGAGTCCTTCCAGTCGTCTGTAGCCGCAGGCACTACAATAGGCTGGTTCAGGTGAAACGCTGATACCACCTTAGGGAGAAAATGCGTACGCGTCCGCCGCTCTGCCCTATGTCGAATGGAAAATTAAATAAGGGCTTTTATAAAACAAAGCCGCCAGTTCAGATACTCTCCCGGCCGAAGCCAGGGCCAGTAACATAGTCACTTTCCATGTGAGATATTTCAAATCCACATTCTTTAGTGGTTCAAACCAATTGGATTTGAGGAAATCTAAAACTACATTTAGATCCCACGGTGCCACCTTAGGCACCACAGGAGGCTGTATATGCAGTACTCCTTTGATAAAAATCTGGACCTCAGGGACTGAGGCCAATTCTTTTTGGAAGAATATTGATATGGCCGAAATTTGAACCTTAATAGATCCCAATTTGAGACCCATAGACAATCCTGATTGCAGGAAATGTAGGAAAACGACCCAGTTGAAATTCCTCCATCGGAGCACTCCGCTGCTCGCACCACGCAACATATTTTCGCCAAATACGGCGATAATGCTTCGCGGTGACTTCCTTCCTTGCCTTTATCAAGGTAGGAATGACTTCTTCCGGAATGCCTTTTCCTTTTAGGATCTGGCATTCAAACGCCATGCCGTCAAACGCAGCCGCGGTAAGTCTTGAAAAAGACAAGGACCCTGCTGAAGCAGGTCCCTTCTCAGAAGTAGAGGCCACGGATCGTCCGTGACCATCTCTTGAAGTTCCGGGTACCAAGTCCTTCTTGGCCAATCCGGAGCCACTAGTCTTACTCCTCTTTGCCGTATAATCCTCAATACCTTTGGTATGAGAGGCAGAGGAGGAAACACATATACCGACTGGTACACCCAAGGTGTTACCAGCGCGTCCACAGCTATTGCCTGCGGATCTCTTGACCTGGCGCAATATCTGTCCAGTGTTTTGTTGAGGCGAGACGCCATCATGTCCACCATTGGTTTTACCCAACGGTTTAATAGCATGTGGAAAACTTCTGGATGAAGTCCCCACTCTCCCGGGTGAAGGTCGTGTCTGCTGAGGAAGTCTGCTTCCCAGTTGTCCACGCCCGGGATGAATACTGCTGACAGTGCTATCACGTGATTCTCCGCCCAGCGAAGGATCCTGGCAGCTTCTGCCATTGCCCTCCTGCTTCTTGTGCCGCCCTGTCTGTTTACATGGGCGACTGCCGTGATGTTGTCCGACTGGATCAACACCGGTCTTCCTTGAAGCAGAGGTTCCGCCTGGCTTAGAGCATTGTAGATTGCTCTTAGTTCCAGAATGCTTATGTGAAGAGACTTTTTCAGGCTCGACCACACTCCCTGGAAATTTCTTCCCTGTGTGACTGCTCCCCAGCCTCTCAGGCTGGCATCCGTGGTCACCAGGATCCAATCCTGCATGCCGAATCTGCGGCCCTCCAATAGATGAGCCTCCTGCAACCACCACAGAAGGGATACCCTTGTCCTCGGCGACAGGGTTATCCGCAGGTGCATCTGAAGATGCGACCCTGACCATTTGTCCAACAGATCCCTTTGCATGGAATCTGCCGAAAGGGATTGCTTCGTAAGAAGCTACCATTTTTTCCCAGGACTCTTGTGCATTGATGTACAGACACCTTTCCTGGTTTTAGGAGGTTCCTGACCAGGTCAGATAACTCCTTGGCTTTTTCTTCGGGAAGAAAAACCTTTTTCTGAACTGTGTCCAGAATCATCCCCAGGAACAGCAGACGAGTTGTCGGCATTAATTGGGATTTTGGAATATTCAGAATCCATCCGTGCTGCTTTAGCACCTCTTGAGATAGTGCTAAACCCATCTCTAGCTGTTCTCTGGACCTTGCCCTTATTAGGAGATCGTCCAAGTATGGGATAATTAATACGCCTTTTCTTCGAAGAAGAAATATTATCTCGGCCATTACCTTTGTAAAGCCCCGAGGTGCCGTGGACAGACCAAACGGCAGCGTCTGAAACTGATAGTGACAGTTTTGTACAACGAACCTGAGGTACCCCTGGTGTGAGGGGTAATTGGAACGTGGAGATACGCATCCTTGATGTCCAAGGATACCATAAAGTCCCCTTCTTCCAGGTTCGCTATCACTGCTCTGAGTGACTCCATCTTGAACTTGAACTTCTTTATGTACAGGTTCAAGGACTTCAGATTTAGAATAGGCCTTACCGAGCCATCCGGCTTCGGTACCACAAAAAGAGTGGAATAATACCCCTTCCCTTGTTGTAGAAGAGGTACCTTGACTATCACCTGCTGAGAATACAGCTTGTGAATGGCTTCCAAAACCGTCTCCCTTTCTGAGGGGGACGTTGGTAAAGCAGACTTCAGGAAACGGCGAGGTGGCTCTGTCTCTAATTTCAACCTGTACCCCTGAGATATTATCTGCAGGATCCAGGGATTTACCTGCGAGTGAGCCCACTGCGCGCTGTAATTCTTGAGACGACCGCCTACCGCCCCCGAGTCCGCTTGCGAAGCCCCAGCGTCATGCTGAGGCTTTTGTAGAAGCCGGGGAGGGCTTCTGTTCCTGGGAAGGAGCTGCCTGTTGCTGTCTCTTCCCTCGTCCTCTGCCTCGTGGCAGATATGAATAGCCCTTTGCTCTCTTATTTTTAAAGGAACGAAAGGGCTGCGGTTGAAAGGTCGGTGCCTTTTTCTGTTGGGGAGTGACTTGAGGTAGAAAGGTGGATTTCCCGGCCGTAGCCGTGGCCACCAAATCCGATAGACCGACCCCAAATAACTCCTCTACGCATCGCCTGTCCACTGTCGTGTCCATAAAGCTCTTCTGGCCGAAATGGACATAGCACTTACCCGTGATGCCAGTGTGCAGATATCTCCCTGTGCATCACGCATATAAAGAAATGCATCCTTTATTTGTTCTAACGACAGTAAAATATTGTCCCTGTCCAGGGTATCAATATTTTCGATCAGGGACTCTGACCAAACTACCCCAGCACTGCACATCCAGGCAGTCGCAATAGCTGGTCGTAGTATAACACCTGCATGTGTGTATATACCTTTTTGGATATTTTCCATCCTCCTATCTGATGGATCTTTAAGTGCGGCCGTCTCAGGAGAGGGTAACGCCACTTGTTTTGATAAGCGTGTTAGCGCTTTGTCCACCCTAGGAGGTGTTTCCCAGCGCTCCCTAACCTCTGGCGGGAAAGGGTATAAAGCCAATAACTTCTTTGAAATTAGCAGTTTTTTATCGGGGCACCCCACGCTTCATCACACACGTCATTTAATTCTTCTGATTCGGTAAAAACTACTGGTAGTTTTTTCACACCCCACATAATACCCTGTTTAGTGGTACCTGTAGTATCAGCTAAATGTAACATCTCCTTTATTGCCAAAATCATATAACGTGTGGCCCTACTGGAAAATACGGTTGATTCGTCACCTTCACCACCGGAATCAGTGCCTGTGTCTGGGTCTGTGTCGACCGACTGAGGCAAGGGGCGTTTTACAGCCCCTGACGGTGTTTGAGGCGCCTGGACAGGCACTAATTGAGTGTCCGGCCGCCTCATGTCGGCAAACGACTGCTTAAGCGAGTTGACGCTATCCCGTAATTCCACAAATAAAGGCATCCATTCTGGTGTCGACCCCCTAGGAGGTGACATCCTCATATTTGGCAATTGCTCCGCCTCCACACCAATAACGTCCTCATACATGTCGACACACACGTACCGACACACAGCAGACACACAGGGAATGCTCTATACGAAGACAGGACCCACTAGCCCTTTGGGGAGACAGAGGGAGAGTCTGCCAGCACACACCAAAAAGCGCTATATATGACAGGGATAGCCTTATGATTAAGTGCTCCCTTATAGCTGCTTTTATATTAATATATATTGCCATTTATTTTGCCCCCCCTCTCTGTTATACCCTGTTTCTGTAGTGCAGTGCAGGGGAGAGACCTGGGAGCCTTCCTGACCAGCGGAGCTGTGACAGAAAATGGCGCCGTGTGCTGAGGAGATAGGCCCCGCCCCTTTTTCGGCGGGCTCGTCTCCCGCTATTTAGTACATTTAGGCAGGGGTAAATATCTCCATATAGCCTCTGGGGCTATATGTGAGGTATTTTTAGCCTTTTTAAAGGTTTTCATTTGCCTCCCAGGGCGCCCCCCTCCCAGCGCCCTGCACCCTCAGTGACTGCCGTGTGAAGTGTGCTGAGAGGAAAATGGCGCACAGCTGCAGTGATGTGCGCTACCTTAAGAAGACTGCAGGAGTCTTCAGCCGCCGATTCTGGACCTCTTCTTGCTTCAGCATCTGTGAGGGGGCCGGCGGCGTGGCTCCGGTGACCATCCAGGCTGTACCTGTGATCGTCCCTCTGGAGCTTCATGTCCAGTAGCCAAGAAGCCAATCCATCCTGCACGCAGGTGAGTTCACTTCTTCTCCCCTCTGTCCCTCGTTGCAGTGATCCTGTTGCCAGCAGGAATCACTGTAAAATAAAAAACCTAAGCTAAACTCTCTAAGCAGCTCTTTATGAGAGCCACCTAGAATTGCACCCTTCTCGGCCGGGCACAAAAATCTAACAGGAGTCTGGAGGAGGGTCATAGGGGGAGGAGCCAGTACACACCACCTGACCTGTAAAAGCTTTACTTTTGTGCCCTGTCTCCTGCGGAGCCGCTATTCCCCATGGTCCTTTCAGGAACCCCAGCATCCACTTAGGACGATAGAGAAAACTTATTAGAAATTAGCTGTTTTTTATCGGGGGAAACCCACGCTTTATCACACACCTCATTTATTTCCTCAGACTCAGGAAAAACTATTGGCAGTTTTTTCACACCCCACATAATACCCGCCTTTGAGGTATTTGTAGTGTCAGAAAGGTTCAATGCCTCTTTCATTGCCGTGATCATGTATTGATTTGCCGGCTTTCTCATGTCGTCAACAGTTTTTTGTAAATTGCTGACATTATCACTTAATTGCTTAAACACAATCATCCAGTCAGGTGTCGACTCCCTAGGGGGTGACATCACTAACACAGGCAACTGCTCCGCCTCCACCTCATTTTCCTCCTCATACATGTCGACACACGCGTACCGACACACAGCACACACACCGGGAATGCTCTGATAGAGGACAGGACCCCACTTAGCCCTTTGGAGAGACAGAGGGAGAGTCTGCCAGCACACACCCAGCGCTATATATATACAGGGATAACCTTATATAAGTGTTAATCCCTTATAGCTGCTGTTAATCTAGTTATTTGCTGCCAAAATGCCCCCCCTTCTCTTTTTTACCCTGAATCAGATGCAGTACTGCAGGGGAGAATCAGGGAGCCGTCCTTCCAGCGGAGCTGTGAGGGAATAATGGCGCCAGTGTGCTGAGGAGATAGGCCCCGCCCCTTCATGACGTCCTTAACTCCCGCTTTTTTGTGTAAAATGGCAGGGGGAAAAATACATCCATATAGCCCTGGAGCTATATGTGATGTATTCCTTTTGCCAGCTAAGGTATATGTGTGTTATATTGCGTCTCAGGGCGCTCCCCCCCAGCGCCCTGCACCCTCAGTGACCGGAGTATGAAGTGTGCTGAGAGCAATGGCGCACAGCTGCGGTGCTGTGCGCTACCTTAGTCTTGAAGACAGGATGTCTTCTGCCGCCGCTTTCACCGGACCTTCGTCTCTTCTGGCTCTGTAAGGGGGACGGCGGCGCGGCTCCGGTGACCCATCCAGGCTGAACCTGTGATCGTCCCTCTGGAGCTAACGTCCAGTAGCCTAAGAAGCCCAATCCACTCTGCACTCAGGTGAGTTCGCTTCTTCTCCCCTTAGTCCCACGATGCAGTGAGCCTGTTGCCAGCAGGACTCACTGAAAATAAAAAAACCTAACTAAACTTTTATTCTAAGCAGCTCTGGAGAGCTACCTAGTTTGCACCCTTCTCGGCCGGGCACAAAAATCTAACTGGCTTGGAGGAGGGTCATAGGGGGAGGAGCCAGTGCACACCACCTGATATCTCAAGCTTTTATTTTGTGCCCTGTCTCCTGCGGAGCCGCTATTCCCCATGGTCCTTACGGAGTCCCAGCATCCACTTAGGACGTTAGAGAAATAAGATTGAAATGCTGCTGAAATTTCCAGTGAGTCCGAAGCCAGAGACCCAGAGGGGTTAACAATTTGCAAAATATGTGAAGGAGTAACCTGTGAACGCATCAAATTAGCCAGTAGCCTCCCAGATTTATTACATCCTCGAAAATATTTGTTACGCTGTTATGTGTAAATTGGGCCCTCTTCGTGCACAAGGTATCATAGGTATGTTTAGCTTCTAAATAAGATTTCCGAGCAGCATCCGAACTAGTCAAAAGTAATTTGTCATATGCCGATGCTAAACGTTTACTGTGATCGGCTATAACAATATTCAGTTTTTCTCTTACGTCCTAGAGGATGCTGGGGACTCCGTAAGGACCATGGGGTATAGACGGGCTCCGCAGGAGACATGGGCACTATAAAGAACTTTAGAATGGGTGTGCACTGGCTCCTCCCTCTATGCCCCTCCTACAGACCTCAGTTAGATCCTGTGCCCAGAGGAGATTGGGTGCATTACAGGGGAGCTCTCCTGAGTTTCTCTGAAAAAGAATTTTGTTAGGTTTTTTATTTTCAGGGAGCACTGCTGGCAACAGGCTCCATGCATCGTGGGACTGAGGAGAGAGAAGCAGACCTACTTAAGTGATAGGCTCTGCTTCTTAGGCTACTGGACACCATTAGCTCCAGAGGAAGTCGGTACGCAGGTCTCCCCTCGCCGTTCGTCCCAGAGCCGCGCCACCGTCCTCCTCACAGAGCCGGAAGATAGAAGCCGGGTGAGTATAAGAAGAAAAGAAGACTTCTTAGGCGGCAGAAGACTTCAGATCTTCCCTGAGGTAAGCGTGCAGCGGTAATGCTGCGCGCCATTGCTCCCACACACAACACACACTAGCAGGCACTGATGGATGCAGGGTGCAGGGCGGGGGGGGGGGGGGGGGGGGGCGCCCTGGGCAGCAATAAAAACTTCTAAGTCTGGCATTTATATGTATATGGGCTGCGGAGGCAGTAATTATAAAAATCCCCCGCCAGTTTTATACATTTGAGCGGGACCGAAGCCCGCCGCTGGAGGGGGCGGAGCTTGGTCCCTCAGCACTAACCAGCGCCATTTTCTCCACAGAGAACTGCAGGGAAGCTGGCTCCCCGGTCTCTCCCCTGCTGAACACGTTGACACAGGGCTGAAAAGAGGGGGGGGGGGGCACTTGTAAGGCGCAGTGAGTGGATTACACAGTTAATTATATATATATAAAAGCGCTATATTATCTGGGAAATTGTTTCCAGTGTCAGCTGGCGCTGGGTGTGTGCTAGCATACTCTCTCTCTGTCTCTCCAAAGGGGCTTATTGGGGAACTGTCTCCTTATAACAATATCCCTGTGTGTGTGTGGGGGTGACGGTACGAGTGTGTCGGCATATCTGATGCGGAAGGCTCATCTAAGGAGGAGGTGGAGCAGATGATTGTGGTGTCTCCGTCGGCAACGCCGACTCATGATTGGTTGGACATGTGGAATGTTTTAAATGCAAATGTGACCTTATTACATAAGAGAATGGACAAAGCAGAGTCCAGGGAAAAAGCAGGGAGTCAATCCACGGCTTCGACTGGGTCACAGGGCCCTTCTGGGTCTCAAAAATGTCCCCTATCCCAAATAGCAGACACTGATACCGACACGGATTCTGACACCAGTGTCGACTATGATGATGCGAGGTTACACCCAAGGGTGGCCAAAAGTATTCATTATATGATTATTGCAATAAAAGATGTTTTGCCTATCACAGATGACCCCTCTGTCCCTGACACGAGGGTGCGCATGTATAAGGAAAAGAAACCTGAGGTAACCATTCCCCCAGCTGAACGAGTTATTTGAAAAAGCTTGGGAAAACTCCAGACAAACAGCTGCAGATTCCCAAGAGGATTCTTATGGCGTATCCTTTCCCTGCACAGGACAGGGTACGTTGGGAATCCTCACCAAGGGTGGACAAGGCTTTAACGCGCCTGTCCAAGAAGGTGGTGCTACCGTCTCCAGACACGGCAGCCCTCAAGGATCCTGCTGATCGCAGACAGGAAACTACATTAAAATCTATTTGTACGCATACGGGTGCTTTACTCAGACCGGCAATAGCATCGGCATGGGTATGTAGCGCAGTGGCAGCTTGGACAGATACCTTGTCAGCTGACCTTGATACCCTAGACAGAGATACCATTTTATTGACCTTAGGTCACATTAAAGACGCAGTCTTATATATGAGGGACGCTCAAAGCGACGTTGGGCTGCTAGGTTCGAGAGCCAACGCCATGGCGATTTCTGCTAGGCGAGCCCTGTGGACCCGCCAATGGACGGGTGATGCCGACTCAAAGAAGCATATGGAGGTTTTACCATACAAAGGTGAAGTTTTATTTGGGGAAGGTCTCGCGGACCTGGTTGTCACAGCTACCGCGGGTAAATCTACCTTTTTGCCTTTTGTTCCCCCACAGCAAAAAAAAACTCCACAATATCAGATGCAGTCCTTTCGGTCGCATAAGACCAGAAGAGGTCGGGGCTCATCTTTCCTCGCCAGAGGTAAGGGTGGCGGGAAGAGAACACCTGCTCCGGCTAGTTCCCCGGCTTCTACTAAATCCACCGCATGACGCTGGAGCTCCACTGAGGGAGTCCGCACCGGTGGGGGCACGTCTTCGACTCTTCAGCCAGGTCTGGGTTCTGTCAGACGTGGATCCTTGGGCGATGGATATTGTATCCCAAGGCTACAAACTGGAATTCGAAGAGGTGCCCCCTCGCCGATTTTTCAAGTCGGCCTTGCCAGCTTCTCCCCAGAGAGGGAAGTAGTGTTAGCTGCAATTCAAAAGCTGTGTCAACAGCAAGTGGTTGTCAGGGTTCCCCTAGTACAACAGGGGAAAGGGTACTATTCAACCCTGTTCGTGGTCCCGAAGCCGGATGGTTCGGTCAGGCCCATTTTAAATCTAAAATCCCTAAACCTGTACTTGAAAAAGTTCAAATTCAAGATGGAATCGCTCCGGGCGGTGATCTCCAGTCTGGAAGGGGGGGATTTTATGGTGTCACTCGACATAAAGGATGCATACCTTCATGTCCCCATATATCCTCCTCATCAGGCGTACCTGAGATTCGCTGTACAGGACTGTTATTACCAGTTTCAGATGTTGCCGTTTGGGCTTTCAACGGCCCGAGGATTTTCACTAAGGTGATGGCGGAGATGATGGTGCTCCTGCGCAGGCAGGGAGTCACAATTATCCCATACTTGGACGATCTCCTGATAAAAGTGAGATCGAGAGATCAATTGCAGAGGAGCGTGTCCCTCTCCCTGAGAGTGCTACAACACCACGGTTGGATTCTCAATCTGCCAAAGTCACAATTGATTCCAACGACTCGACTATCATTCCTAGGCATAATTCTGGACACGGATCAGAAGAGGGTTTTTCTCCAGATGGAAAAAGCCCGGGACCTCCAGAACATGGTCAGAGACCTGCTACAACCAAAAAGAGTGTCTGTTCATCAATGCACTTGTGTTCTGGGGAAAATGGTGGCAGCCTACGAGGCCATCCCCTTCGGCAGGTTTCATGCAAGGACGTTTCAGTGGGACCTCCTGGACAAGTCGTCCGGGTCCCATCTACAAATACATCAGAAGATGAGCCTGTCCCCCAGGGCCAGGGTGTCTCTCCTGTGGTGGCTGCAAAGTACTCACCTTCTAGAGCAGGGCTGGCCAAACCGGTCCTCAAGATCTACCAACAGTTCATGTTTTCCAGGCCTCCTGGAGATCTGTAGAATTGTCAGTTAGGAATGAATGCAGCACATCTTAATTAGTAATGACTACACCTGTGCACCAGCTAGGTGGTCTGGAAAATGTGAACTGTTGGTAGATCTCGAGGACTGGTTTGGCCAGCCCTGTTCTAGTGGGTCGCAGGTTCGGCATTCAAGACTGGGTTCTGGTGACCACGGACGCGAGCCTCCGAGGATGGGGAGCAGTCACACAAGGAAGAAATTTTCAGGGGCTATGGTCAAGCCAGGAGGCTTGTCTACACATCAACGTCCTGGAGTTGAGGGCCATATACAACGGCCTATGACAAGCGGAGAATCTTCTTCGCGACCTACCGGTTCTGATTCAATCGGACAACGTCACAGCCGTGGCTCATGTAAACCGCCAAGGCGGGACAAGGAGCAGAGTGGCAATGGCGGAAGCCACCAGGATTCTTCGCTGGGCGGAAAATTACGTAAGCGCTCTGTCAGCGGTCTTCATTCCGGGAGTAGACAACTGGGAAGCAGACTTCCTCAGCAGACATGATCTCCATCCAGGAGAGCGGGGACTTCATCAAGAAGTTTTTACAGAGATAACAAGTCTTTGGGGAATTCCTCAAATAGACATGATGGCGTCCCGCCTCAACAAGAAGCTTCGGAGGTATTGTGCCAGGTCAAGGGACCCTCAGGCAGTAGCGGTGGACGCCCTGGTGACACCATGGGTGTTTCAGTCAGTCTATGGGGGTAATTCCAAGTTGATCGCAGCAGGATTTTTGATAGCAATTGGGCAAAACCATGTGCACTGCAGGGGAGGCAGATATAACATGTGCAGAAAGAGTTAGATTTGGGTGGGTTATTTTATTTCTGTGCAGGGTAAATACTGGCTGCTTTATTTTTACACTGCAAATTAGATTGCAGATTGAACACACCCCACCCAAATCTAACTCTCTCTGCACATGTTATATCTGCCTCCCCTGCAGTGCACATGGTTTTGCCCAATTGCTAACAAAAATTCTGCTGCGATCAACTTGGAATTACCCCCTATGTGTTCCCCCCTCTTCCTCTCATCTCAAAAATATTGAGAATCATAAGACAAAAAAAGAGTGAAAACAATACTCATTGTTCCAGATTGGCCTCGAAGGGCCTGGTATTCAGATCTTCAGGAGATGCTCACAGAAGATCCGTGGCCTCTTCCTCTCAGGGAGGACCTGTTGCAACAGGGGCCCTGCGTGTTCCAAGACTTACCGCGGTTACGTTTGACGGCATGGCGGTTGAACGCCGAATCCTAGCTGGGAAAGGTATTCCAGAGGAAGTCAACCCTACTCTGATAAAGGCTAGGAAGGAGGTGACGGCGAAACATTATCACCGTATCTGGAGGAAGTATGTATCTTGGTGTGAAGCCATGAATGCTCCTACGGAAGATTTCCATCTGGGACGTTTTCTCCACTTTCTACAGACTGGAGTGGATATGGGCCTAAAATTGGGCTCCATTAAGGTACAGATTTCGGCACTGTCTATTTTCTTTCAGAAGGAATTGGCTTCTCTCCCAGAAGTCCAGACTTTTGTAAAGGGAGTGCTGCACATCCAGCCTCCTTTTGTGCCCCCAGTGGCACCATGGGACCTTAACGTGGTGTTACGGTTCCTGAAGTCTCACTGGTTTGAAGTTGAACCTCTTCAAACGGTTGAATTAAAATTTCTCACTTGGAAGGTGGTCATGTTGTTGGCCTTGGCATCTGCAAGGCGGGTGTCTGAATTGGCGGCCTTGTCTCACAAGAGCCCCTATTTGATTTTCCATGCGGATAGAGCAGAGTTGAGGACTCGTCCTCAATTTTTGCCTAAGGTGGTTTCTTCATTTCATATGAACCAACCTATTGTGGTGCCTGTGGCTACGGATGACTTGGAGGATTCCAAGTCCCTGGATGTAGTCAGGGCCTTAAAAATCTATGTAGACAGGACGGATCGGGTTAGGAAAACAGAAGCACTGTTTGTCCTGTATGCAGCCAACAAAGTTGGCGCTCCTGCTTCGAAGCAGACTATTGCTCGCTGGATCTGTAACACGATTCAGCAGGCTCATTCTACGGCAGGATTGCCGTTACCAAATTCGGTAAAGGCCCATTCCACTAGGAAGGTGGGCTCTTCTTGGGCGGCTGCCCGAGGCGTCTCGGCTTTACAACTTTGCCGAGCAGCTACCTGGTCGGGTTCAAACACTTTTGCAAGGTTCTATAAGTTTGATACCCTGGCTGATGAGGACCTTGCGTTTGCTCAGTCGGTACTGCAGAGTCGTCCGCACTCTCCCGCCCAGCCTGGAGCTTTGGTATAAACCCCATGGTCCTTACGGAGTCCCCAGCATCCTCTAGGACGTAAGAGAAAATAAGATTTTAAACCTACCGGTAAATCTTTTTCTTCTAGTCCGTAGAGGATGCTGGGCGCCCGTCCCAGTGCGGACAAAATCTGCAAGGCTTGTATCTAGTTGTTGCTTACATAAGGGTTATGTTACAGTTGAGATCAGTCTTTAGCTGATACTGATTTGTTCATACTGTTAGCTAGTTGCGTATATTCCAGGTTATACGGTGTGGATGGTGTGGGCTGGTATGAATCTTGCCCTTAGATTTACATAATCCTTTCCTCGTATTGTCCATCTCCTCTGGGCACAGTTTCTCTAACTGAGGTCTGGAGGAGGGGCATAGAGGGAGGAGCCAGTGCACACCCATTCTAAAGTTCTTTATAGTGCCCATGTCTCCTGCGGAGCCCGTCTATACCCCATGGTCCTTATGGAGTCCCCAGCATCCTCTACGGACTAGGAGAAAAAGATTTACCGGTAGGTTTAAAATCTTATTTTTACGCCTCCTGGCCACATATTCCATAACTTGACCCTCCGGATCTAACCACTTGTCTCTTATAGTGTAAAGTAAATGTTTGCGGAATAGTATCAGAACACCTCTACATTTGGCTGTAAAGGAGGCGGCCCTAAACTCCCCTATCCAGGAATCTCTAAGCACATTGGGATCCTTTACATCCCAGTGTGTCTCCTGGAGAAACGCAACGTCAGGCTTAAGGCGTTTTAAATTACTCAAAACTTTACGTCTCTTAATCGGGGAGTTGAGGTCCTCAACATTCCATAATACAAATGTTAACAGAGATTGAACCCTGGTGGAACTTCTAGAAGGAGTAGACATCATTATTCAATACCTACCATAGGCCATGAATAAACAGACGACAAATGAAACAATTTCCAGCCCCGGAGTTTAGCCGGGAATAAAAGAGCGAAGCAGTGTTCCATTTCAAATAATTTCTTGCATTTGCGGGCAAATTCTCTCCTCTTAGTGGCGACCAAGGCACCATATCTGACCTGTGTACCATAACTCAGTCCAATTAACAACATACCGAATAAAGAAACTGTTCAAAAGTAGTTCAACTATTTCAAGAACCCAGGAGGGCAATCTCAAGGACCGCCAAATACAAACATTATCTAATAAGTGCATCGTATGGGGGAATATGATAAAAAGACATGTCATATAGAAAAGATACATAGAAAATACAATGACTAGCATACCTGTAAATAACCCGATAGCAGTAACAGAACTAAGTGGACCAAATAAAACTAAAGAGACTTGAGGGGTTACGATGCATAGTATAAAATAAATCTCAGAATTTGACGAGTCTCGCCAGCAGAAGGCAAGGACATAGCAACACCAAGAAAAACATACAATGATTAAAATAAAATAAACAGCATTATATGTCATGAAAAAAAAAATTAACGTATCAAAGGTAAAAGGATATGGAAATCAGCTGTATTTGAAGAAATCAGTCTGCATCGTCGATGCGGGAAGTAGAGCGGGCAGATAAAGAATCAACAAAGTTCTTGGCTTCTTACGGGGAATCCAGAAAGTAAGGCTTCCCGTCGTGAAAGACCCAGAGTTTAGCCGGGAATAATAGCGCGAAGCAGCGTCCCATTTCAAATAATTTCTTGCATATGGGGGCAAATTCTCTCCTCTTAGTGGCGACCAAATAGGAAAAGTCTTGAAAAAGTAGAAGCTTAACACCATCGTAGCGAAGATCAGAGCATTTCCTGTATGCATCCAATAAACTAACTTTGTCCGCATAGTTGAGAATTCGTAAAATAACTGGACGAGGTCTGTCTCTGGACTGTTGGCGATCCGGGCCTACCCGATGGACTCTCTAAACTAGCAATGACTCGGTAGCAGATACACAGCCCAGTTCACGGGGCAACCATTCGGATACAAGGGGCATAAGGTCGGCAAATTTCACAGATTCAGGGAGACCAATAATGTGTATATTATTTCTTATATTTCTGTTCTCCAAATCTTCTAGCTTGTCGTCGACAGAGGCTACCAACTTTTCCTGGACCATTACCATCGCTTTGGCGGAGGAAAGTTCATCCTCCAAATCGGAGATCCTCTGTTCCGCCTCAGAAATCCACTGATCATGTTGCGTGAGTTGAGTTAAGGCAGACAAATACAAATGGTGTGAAAAATGCGCTCCAACTCAGTGGTGCTGCAACAGCTGCCGGAGTGTTGAACTCCACTCCAAAAAGTCCTAAATAAATACAAAATGGCAGATGTGCGCCCCGTTTATATATGTTGTTACTGAGGTACCTCCCGGGATGTCAGCACACCTGGAAAAAGGTTCTTACAAGCCGAAATGCGTTGGTGGTATCTGGGACAGACTGCGGCACATTCAACACGGTGAAAGGAACGCCAGGACAGCGGTGAAAGAGTGCTGACATCCCGGGAGGTACCTCAGTAACAACATATATAAACGCTGATGGGTGGGCTTCTGCTGTCACCCCATTTTATTCGGTACACAGGTTCTACCTAGAGAATTGTGGTGGATTATATTTCTGCAATTTTATACGCTGGAATTGTATTTGGATTTATATGGAAATTTTCGCATGATATTTAATTTTTAATAAACTGTATTGCACTATTATTCCAATTTCTGCTCTGTTTGAGGAAAAAGGATAAGGGGAAAGCAAAAGCCTAAAGAAGAGTGGGACAACTTCAAATGCTGACGGGTGGGCTACTAATGACACCCCACTAAATCTGGTACGCATATTTAATTCTGAATTAGTGGAGGATATTGACCCATATGAATCTGAGAATCAAATTGTGGTTTATTTCACCTGGGCTTTCTCCACCAGGCAGCACAATTATTGTATAAACTGTACTGCACTATTATCCCTATCCTTTTTTGCTTTGTTTGAGGGAATGGATGAAGGTAGAACATCAGCCTAAAGAGGAGTAGACCTACTACACACGCTGAAGGGTGGGCATGTATTGACACCCCACTCTATCCGGTACGCACACTACATTTTGAATTTGTGGTGGATTTCATTTTCTGGCATTGTATTTAAATCAATCGGATCAGTATCTATGGTGGATTTCAACTAGGCATTGGTTCATCGGGCAACATATCAGAAACTGAACTTCACTATCATTTCCAACCATTTGTTGAAATTGAGGCTAATGAACAAGGGATATCCGAATTGAAAGAAAGTTTTGACATTTTCATTGATGGACTGTAGAAAATAGTGTCCAATAATTACAAGCGATCCCAAAAGGGGCGCACATCTGCCATTTTGTATTTATCTGAGTTAAGACAGAGCCTATGGAATATTTAATAGGTGCCAGTTTCTGATCCAATAAAGACACCAGTATGACAGTGATCTCTCTTGTGGAGACATGATCAGTAGCCGGAGAGCCGGCGGGGACCGAATCTCCAGCGCTGAAAGCCGCTCTGGGTCCAGACATAGGAGAATGAGGGAAAGAAGCAGGAGAAATATCTTTGCCACGACCTTTACCTTGTTGGTTCCCTTTAAGACCTCTCTGAGGCCTCGCCACAAATTTATCCATCACAGGCATCAACTTTACAAATAGAAAAAGAATGCTGTGAGGCAATTTTCAAAAGTGTAGACTAAAATGGAATATACAGATATGGAATCCAAGGACTGTCAAATGTATAAGGTAGTGCAGCACAGTACAGCACTATGACCAGCAGTAGGCCATCTGTGCCACAACAATATATACTGCTCCCCAATGATTAGCACTCAGAGGTGAGAGGAGAAAAAGGGGGGGAGGCGTGATGCTTTACAGCCCAGCAGAGAGTGTTGTCCCCTGTGAGAAAGTACCTGAAGTGCCAGAGGGCTAGAGGAATCCTCTCCACAAAAGGCAGCAAGACTGTACCAAATCCAGCCACAGGAGGCAGACCACCATGCAGGTCCCCCAGCAGCTGTCAAGAAAGCCTGGATGTGTGATGAGCACCCGGGCGGGCAGAAGACAGAGGAGTCCCTTCCACATGCAGCAGCAGACCCAGGAGCACAGCATCCACGAGTACCAGGCAGACCTCCCAGCAGCGTCCTGAAGGGGTAGGCACAGCTGACCGGCGGCTGGTGGTCGGACGTCTCCGGCGGCGGCGATCCGAACTCGAAACCGCGGCTTGGAATGGGAAGGTATTCCGCAACCTGCGGGAACCAAGTCCTGAGTTCCCAGCTCCGCGGACCTACCACCCGGTGCTAGGGGGCTCACTGGGGTTAGGGGAACGTAGCAGGGCGCCGGGTAAGCTCCGGGTAGAGTCCCAGGGCAGTAATTAGAACTCGCGATCCGGGAGCTTGGCGGCAGCACGTCTTCCCTGCTCTCCCGCTAAGCCACGCTCCTGTCAATATTTTCTACCTTTTTCTAATAATCCACACCTGTTCATGCACTTAACTTGAGAGCTCGTTGCTATACAGTTACAATACCCTTTATTAAATAACACATTTCAATATAGTGCCATTCAAACCCATAACCTGTTACAATCCAAACACCCTACTCATTGAGCTATTTGATCCTGCATAAAAACTGTGAGATGTCTAACTATATGAAGCTACTTGCACTTTGTAAAAAAAATAATCAGCATTGCAATTGAGCAGATCTATGTAGTGTGCAGCCACACATCCAATCCCTTGCAATTAACCACACACTAAATAGATCTGCTCTTCTGCAATGCTGACCATTTGTTTTACAAAGTACAAGGTAAGCTTCCAATAGTTAGATTTTTTTTTTAGCTTAGAATTCTCTAGCTTTCTACAGCATGTAAGATCAGATAGCTCAATGAATAGAGTGTCTTACTGCAGTTCCACTGGCAATGGGTTTGAATTCCTGATATGTCAGCATCTTGAAATGTAATATAGGACAGTGTGACTGAATAACAAAGAGTTAAGTTCATGAATGTTGTATAGGTATTAGCGATGGAAGGGGTGGGGGAAGGAGTCAAGGGTGGTCAGGAGATGCTGGGCTTCAAAAAGGGGGGAAACTACAAGTGAAAGTAATTAAAACAGATAATAACTGACAACTGGTAAAACAATAAAAAGGTCCTTGCGCCAAACTTGTTCCAGATGTATGGTCCTTCAACCAACAGTCATTTGGATTCTCCTCATTCAGGGGCAGATGTATTAATCCTGGAGAAGGCATAAGGAAGTGATAAACCAGTGATATGTGCAAGGTGATAAATGAACCAGCCAATCGTCTCCTAACGGTTAATTTACATATTGGCGCTGATTGGCTGGTGCGTTAATCACCTTGAACTTATCACTGGTTTATCACATCCTTATGCCTTCTCCAGGTTAATACATCTGCCCCTCAGTATGTCTCACAGGTGTGGAGGTATGAAAAGTGAAGAAAATAGGATTTTAATACCTACCGGTAAATTCTTTTCTCTTAGTCCGTAGAGGATGCTGGGGATGCTTCAAGAACCATGGGGTATAGATGGGATCAGCAGGAGACATGGGCACACTATAAGACTTTGAATGGGTGTGAACTGGCTCCTCCCTCTATGCCCCTCCTCCAGACTCCAGTTATAGGAACTGTGCCCAGGGAGACGGACAATTCGAGGAAAAGGATTTATTTAATTATTTTAACTAAGGTGAGATACATACCAGCTCACACCAACACGCCGTACAACATGGCATTCAACAACAACGCATGCAACGGCATGACCAATAACAGTCACAGGAGGACTGAACTCAGCGCAACATGAGCGTAACTATAACCAAACTGCAGATACAACCCACATTGGGACGGGCGCCCAGCATCCTCTACGGACTAAGAGAAAAGGATTTACCGGTAGGTATTAAAATCCTATTTTCTCATACGTTCCTAGAGGATGCTGGGGATGCTTCAAGAACCATGGGGTTTATACCAAAGCTCTAGAACGGGCGGGAAAGTGCGGATGACTCTGCAGCACCGATTGACCAAACAAGAGGTCCTCCTCAGCCAGGGTATCAAACTTGTAAAACTTCGCAAAGGTGTTTGAACCCGACCAAGTAGCAGCTCGGCAAAGTTGTAACGCCGAGACGCCCCGGGCAGCCGCCCAGGATGAGCCCACCTTTCTGGTAGAGTGGGCTTTCACCGATTTTGGTAACGGCAATCCTGCCGTAGAATGAGCCTACTGAATCGTATTACAGATCCAGCGCGCAATAGTCTGCTTAGAAGCAGGAGCCCCAATTTTGTTGGGAGCCCACAGGACAAACAGAGACTCTGTTTTCCTAATCTGCGCCGTTCTGGCAACATAGATCTTCAAAGCTCTAACCACATCGAGAGACTTTGACTCCGCTAAGGCGTCAGTGGCCACTGGCACCACAATTGTCTGGTTAACATGAAGAGATGAAACCACTTTTGGCAAAAACTGCTGACGAGTTCTCAGCTCCGCTCTATCAGCATGGAAAATCAAAGAGACAAAGCCGCCAAATCAGACACTCTCCTTGCAGACGCCAAGGCCAACAACATGACCACTTTCCAAGTAAGGAATTTTAATTCAACCTTGCGCAAAGATTCAAACCAATGTGATTGCAAGAATTGCAACACCACATTAAGGTCCCATGGTGCCACTGGGGGCACAAAGGGAGGTTGGATGTGAAGCACGCCTTTTACGAAGGTCTGAACTTCCGGAAGGGAGGCCAATTCTTTTTGAAAAAAAGATCGACAAGGCCGAAATCTGTACTTTGATAGAGCCTAACTTTAGGCCCGCATCCACACCTGCTTGTATGAAATGGAGCAAACGCCCCAGGTGAAATTCTTCCGTAGGAGCCTTCTTGGATTCACACCAAGACACATATTTTCTCCAAATACGGTGGTAATGCTTTGCCGTTACTTCTTTTCTAGCCTGAAGAAGTGTAGGAATGACTTCACTGGGAATTCCCTTTTGGGCTAGGATGTGGCGTTCAACCGACACGCCGTCAAACGCAGCCGCGGTAAGTCCTGATACACACACGGCCCCTGTTGTAACAGGTCCTCCCGAAGAGGAAGAGGCCAGGGATCTTCTATGAGCAACTCCTGAAGATCTGGATACCAGGCCCTTTTTGGCCAATCCGGAACAATGAGGATCGCCTGAACCCTTGTTCTTCTTATAATTTTTATCACCTTTGGAATGAGTGGAAGTGGAGGGAACACATAGACCGACTGAAACACCCACGGTGTCAACAGGGCGTCCACCGCTATCGCTTGAGGGTCCCTTGACCTGTAACAATATCTCTGAAGTTTCTTGTTGAGGCGGGACGCCATCATGTCCACTTGAAGAACTCCCCAACGACTTGTCACTTCTGCAAAGACCTCTTGATGAAGACACCACTCTCCTGGATGGAGATCATGTCTGCTGAGGAAGTCTGCTTCCCAGTTGTCCACTCCTGGAATGAAGACCGCTGACAGAGCGCTGGCATGTCTTTCCGCCCAGCGAAGAATCCTAGTGGCCTCGGCTATCGCCGCTCTACTCTTTGTTCCGCCTTGGCGGTTTATGTACGCCACTGCTGTCACGTTGTCTGACTGAATCAACACCGGCAGACCTCGAAGCTGATGTTCTGCTTGCAGTATGCCGTTGTAGATGGCTCTTAATTCTAGAATGTTTATGTGTAGACAAGCTTCCTGGCTTGACCACTTTCCCTGGAAATTTCTCCCGTGTGACTGCTCCCCAGTCTCGGAGGCTTGCATCTGTGGTCACCAGGATCCAATCCTGAATTCCGAACCTGCGTCCTTCCAGAAGGTGAGAACTGTGCAGCCACCACAGAAGTGAAATTCTGGTCCTGGGAGATAGAATTATCTTCTGATGCATGTCCAGGTGAGACACGGACCACTGGTCCAGCAGGTTCACTGAAACACTCTGGCATGGAACCTGCCATACGGAATGGCCTCGTAGGCCGCCACCATCTTCCCCAGCAACCGAGTGCAGTGAAGAACTGACACCTTTGCCGGTTTCAGAATCTGTTTTACCATGTTCTGTATTTCCAGAGCTTTTTCCACTGGAAGAAAAACTCTCTGCAATTCTGTATCCAGAATCATACCCAGGAACGACAGCCGTTTTGTTGGATCCAACTGTGATTTTGGCAAATGTAGGAGCCAACCGTGTTGTTGCAGAATCGTCACTGAGAGCCCAACATTTTTCAGCAATTGCTCCTTGGACCTCGCCTTTATGAGGAGATCGTCCAAGTACGGGATAATTGTGATTCCCTGCTTGCGCAGGAGAACCATCATTTCCGCCATTACTTTGGTGAAAATCCTCGGAGCCGTGGACAGACCAAACGGCAACTTCTGAAATTGGTAATGACAATCCTGCACAGCAAACCTTAGATAAGCCTGATGTGGAGGATATATGGGGACATGTAAGTATGCATCTTTTATGTCAACCGACACCATAAAATCCCCCTCCTCCAGACTGGAGATCACTGCTCGTAGAGACTCCATCTTGAATTTGAATTTCTTTAGAAAGAAATTGAGGGATTTTAGGTTTAGAATCGGTCTGACTGAGCCATCCGGCTTCGGGACCACGAACAGGCTCGAATAAAAACCTTCCCCCTGTTGAGACGGGGTACCGTGACAATCACTTGATTTTGACACAACTTCAGTATCGCAGCGCTTACTATCTCCCTTTCTGGAAGAGAAGCTGGCAAGGCCGATTTGAAAAATCGGTGAGGGGGCATGTCTTGAAACTTTAACTTGTACCCCTGGGTTATTATGTCTACTATCCAGAGATCCAGGTCCGAGTGCACCCAGACCTGACTGAAGAGTTTGAGATGTGCCCCCATGGGTGCGGAGTCTCGCAGAGGAGCCCCAGCATCATGCGGTGGATTTGGTAGAAGCCGGAGAGGACTTCTGCTCCTGGGAACTTGCCACAGCCTGTGACCTTTTTCCCCGACCTCTCCTCCTCGCAGCAAGGAATCAGGACCCACGTCCTTTTTTTAATCTATTGGGCCGAAAGGACTGCATCTGATAGTGAGGCGATTTCTTCTGCTGTGCAGGGACATAAGGTAAAAATTAAGACTTACCCGCAGTAGCCGTAGACACCAGGTCAGTGAGGCCGTCGCCAAACAAAACCTTACCGTTAAACAGTAGAGCCTCCATCGCCTTCTTAGAGTCAGCATCAGCATTCCATTGATGTAACCACAATGCTCTCCTTGCTGAGACCGCCATGGCATTGGCCCTTGAACCCAAAAGGCCAATATCCCTTACAGCTTCTTTTAAATATGCTGCAGCGTCCCTGATGTGACCCAGAGTCAAAAGCACGCTATCCCTGTCTAGGGAATCTACCTCAGATGACAAGTTATCTGCCCACTTTTCAATAGCGCTACTCACCCATGCCGCAGCAACGGCAGGCCTGAGTAGCGACCCTGTAGTGACATAAATGGATTTTAGTGTATTTTCCTGCTTACGATCCGCAGGATCCTTTAGGGCTGCCGTGTCAGGGGACGGAAGCTCCACCTTTTTGGATAGACGCGATAAAGCTTTGTCTACCGTGGGGATTGACTCCCACCTTTCCCTGTCTCCAGAGGGGAACGGATATGCCACTGGAATTCTTTTGGGAACCTGAATCTTTTTGTCAGGATTTTCCCACGCCTTTTCAAACAGCGCGTTCAGTTCATGAGAGGAAGGAAACGTTACCTGAGGTTTCTTTCCTTTATACATACAGACCCTAGTATCAGGGACAGCAGGGTCCTCAGTGATATGTAGTACGTCTTTTATCGCCACAATCATGTACTGAATACTCTTAGCCAGTTTTGGATGTAACCTGGCATCACTATAGTCGACACTGGAATCAGAGTCCGTGTCGGCATCTGTATCTACTATCTGGGCAAATGCACGTTTCTGTGACCCCGAAGGGGTCTGGGTCTGTGACAAAGCATCTTCCATGGATTTCCTCCATGTTTGGTTCTTAAGCTCAGATTTTATCAAATCTCTTAGTCAACTTAGTAACGTTTGCATTTAAAACACTCAACATATTCATCCAATCATCCGTCGGCGGTGCCGACACGGTCACTCTCACAGCATTTTCTGTCCCCACTCCAGCCTCCTCCTGGGAAGAGCATTCAGCCTCAGACATGTCGACACACACGTACCGACACCCACAACCACACTGGGGCTATAGGAGATAGACCCACAATAAAGCCTGCAAGAGGGACACAGAGAGAGTTCTGCCAGCCCACACCCAGCGCCTATCCCGGTACTGAGGCCAGTAAAGTGACTGCCCAGACCTGTTAGCGCTTTTTATATAAACCAATCAGCACCAAATTACTTGTCCCCCCCGTTTTTCACCCTGTTACTTGTACAGCAGTGTGGAGGACAGGGCCAGCGTCTCTGCAGCTTCTGAGGAGAAAATGGCGCTGGTCAGAGCTGTGCGGCTAAGCCCCGCCCACTACATGGCGCGCTTCAGTCCCGCTCAAATTTATGTTTATACTGGCGGGGGTCCCTTAACTAGTGCCCGGAGCACTGTTACCACTCATGCCAGTCTGATTTGAGGTCTCATGCTGCCCAGGGCGCCCCCCCTGCGCCCTGCAGTGCT
This sequence comes from Pseudophryne corroboree, assembly GCF_028390025.1. Taxonomy (NCBI): domain Eukaryota; kingdom Metazoa; phylum Chordata; class Amphibia; order Anura; family Myobatrachidae; genus Pseudophryne; species Pseudophryne corroboree. The sequence continues at coordinate 887,565,169 of NC_086444.1, read as the reverse complement.
GTGATATGTGTGGGAGCATGGCGCGCAGCGCAGCCGCTGTGCGGTACCTCTTCTGCCGTCACTGAAGTCTTCATTCTTGTCATACTCACCCGGCTTCTATCTTCCGGCTTTGTGAGGGGGTGACGGCGCGGCTCCGGGAACAAGCAGCTAGGCGTACCGTAGTAATCGAACCCTCTGGAGCTAATGGTGTCCATTAGCCTAAGAAGCAGAGCCCTTGAACTCTTAAGAAGTAGGTCTGCTTCTCTCCCCTCACTCCCACGATGTAGGGAGCCTGTAGCCAGCAGGTCTCCCTGAAAATAACAAACCTAAATAAAGTATTTTTCTGAGAAACTCTGGAGAGCCCCTCAGTGTGCATCCAGTCTCACTGGGCACAGAATCTAACTGGAGTCTGTAGGAGGGGCATAGAGGGAGGAGCCAGTTCACACCCATTCAAAGTCTTATAGTGTGCCCATGTTTCCTGCGGATCCTGTCTATACCCCATGGTTCTTGAAGCATCCCCAGCATCCTCTAGGACGTATGAGAAAAGAGGGGTATAAATAACAACTCGATTTTATGTGAAGATCAGGGAAGGTTGGTATTATCAAACCCTTATCCTCTCCCCAAAAGAGTGGGGTGCAGAAATCCTCTACAGTATGGGGCACCACCGTGAAAACAAACAGAATAGTGCTCACTTTGTTCTTACTTTCAATAGATATGCAGAATACTCATAAAGGTATCATTAACTCTTATGAACACAAAACCATAGGTGGATTCATAACAGATGCTCACACTGGTTACATGTTGATCTTGTTATTCAAGGCTCATAAAGGTTTCTTTCATTCCACTGCACATGAAAAAACAGAATAAAAAGTTCTCTTTGCGTAGTATACTTAAAAACAGTATTTAATCACAATACATGATATACATATAAAAAGGGGATTCTCCCAGTCTCCGTACCAGAAATAGATGAAGCATAGACACGTCAAACAAAACCATGTGATGGAACCCGAGTAACAAGCCTCTTGCAGGCTTGCTGCGCTCACCACGCTGCGGGCTCGGTGGGAATAGTCCCTGTTGGTCGGCATGCTGACCGTCGGGATTGTGAGGGGGCAGGATGTCTCCTGACCGCCGGTCACATAACTACATCCCATTAACAACCTTTCATGATTTAGCGTCCAATTATTACATCCAGTACTGACCTTTAAATATGGATATACTTTCATTATGACAACTGTGGAACAATTTTCCATAAGTATATCCGTACCCCATATGCATGAGTAGTGGCACATTTAATGTCTTTGTTACACTATTACTATTTTATGCATATTCACCTCAACAAGTAGTTTGTAGTTTTCTTACATATATGTACCTATGTGATTTGCTTTGATAATTGTGGAGAAGTGAGCCAGTGGAGAAGTTGCCCATGGCAACAAATCATCTGCTACGTATAATTTCATAGAATGCAGTTTAGAAATGTTACCTCAACACTGATTGACTGCCATAGGCAACTTCTCCACTTTTTCACTGCTTCATGAATAGACCCCAATGTCCTTTGGGATTGGCCTGTTCCCCTTTTTTTTTAAACTGCTGCTGTGAGGTAGTTCCTTATAGACAATTTCCTACTTCCCACCTAAAGGAGATTAGGCGCTCAAGGCTTCCCTTTTATATTATATAAAATTTCAGACATTATTTTATTAATATTTTCAATATTAGTAAGTCAAGACAATATTCTCTCTTATGTATATGACAGTTAATTACATTTTTGAGCAAAAAGGGGAAATGCAGATTCATTATTTACTTCTAACACCATAAAGCCACAGCTACTCTATATACCCTATCTCCACCATCGTGGATCATTAAGTATACATACTTGAATGTTTGATGGCACAAATGTTTTTGAGCTGGCTGCATCTAGAGACATATCTTTTCCTTGTGTCATATGTACCTACTCTTCTGGAAAACTCACAAACATTTGGGGAGCCCTACAGACTCCCAGAATAGTAGGTAACTCTCCCAAATCCTGCCAACTTCATAGTGAAATGGGTAAGATAGAGTGCATAATGCTGTGAACCATGGTTTCATGAGGAGAAGGAAGCGCCAAAATTATTCAGTTATATGGAAATCACATAATTTTAGTCCAGCCTTCTCTTCACAGACTTGCCATTTGTAGGATTATGCCATGAAAGAGCGGGGTTTAATATTGAAAAATGCCCACCCCCATTCAACTAACAGCTGCATCTCCCCCCCCCCCCCCCCCGAGCACTGTTCAGGAGGGTGGGAAATAAATGTAGGCAAGTATGTGTAGGTTCTGAGGGGATGTTGTCATAATGTCAACATTTTACAATGTCAACATTCTGCAGGGACTGAAGGGTTAGGGTTAGTCTATGGAAGGGTAGAGTTAGGTTTAGGAACTAAGGGAAAGAATTAGGATTGGGCAACGCAGGAGCCACCAGAAGTCATCAGAACGTCTACATTCTAATCATGTCAACATTTTATTGATTGTCGACATGGTCAATGTTAACATGCTACACATGTTGAAATGATTATTAATGTCAACAATTCTCATGCTGGTATTGTGTTGACAAATTATAAACCTGGTTTTGAGTTTATATGCATCCTCTAAATGGGGTCCTGAATGTGGACTTTATCCACTTAACATATTAGTTTCCGGGGCAGCCCAACATCTCTAGGCCGGAGTAATAAAAAAGGAGGTCGGGCCATAAGGCCACATCCTCTTTTTGGGAATACAGGGTTTCACAGACCCTAGTGACGGCCCTGCATATTAGGTCATTCATATGCTAAAGCAGTTCAACAGCCACTAGCCTTGACTTCTGTATGGACTATTTGTCTAATTTCTAAGCCTTCAATTTATGTTTCTTTCTAGTATAAAGTCCCTGTTAGGCATCTGTCTGTTCAAGATATTCCCGAGAACCACTGGATGGATTTTGATGCATTTTTCACAATTCTATAGAGCATTTGTCAAGGAAGGTTTAGGTATATGAAACATTAAAATATGTGCAGTGGTTCTTGAGACTAGCCTGAACAAACAGACAGATGCCTACAGGGGATTAGAGGTACTATGTAGTGTAGGGAGGAGGGTGTGGTCTGCTGAGTTCCCGACGGGATGTATCTCCCGGAGGTCCAACATTTGGCAGCCTTAAGTGATAAAGTATTCAGGAGCCCCCCCTTGAGTACCCTCTTACTTACCTCCGACTGGAGCTTCCTTATCTGCCTAGTCATGGGGGTTCAACCTGATGACTTCCACCGCAGCCTCCTCGGGAAAGTGAAGCTGTGGGCTCAAGAAGTGGGTGACATCATTGCAGAGGTCCCACTGGTGTCCGCCTCCTGGACACTGTTTCCTGCTTGGTGATTGCCCGGACAGATCACTCTCCAGCTGTTTCTGAAGGTTTGTGGAGACTGAAAGCACTGAGAGGAGAGGCTTGCACTGGGGTCCATATACTGCAGGGGAGCCACAGTCTGATACTGGAAGGCTGATGCTGCAGTGAGTGCTGGCATGACTGCACTAGGACTGAGGTGGTCAGTCAGCCTCTCTTCTTCAGTTGATATAGCCCTGGATCTGCCTGCTATAGATTCCATGTTTATTAAGAGTGGGTGTTAAGAGCAAGACTTTTGTGACTGTCAATGCCCCAGACCCCTACACATAGGCGTGTGCAGGAGCAGAGTTGGGTGTGCCCCTATGGGACTTCCCCTCTCCACCAGCTCATGAACTACCTCCTCCACCTCTTGCTCTGAAACATAGGCTGCCTAAGTGAGTTGTCTATGCCCCAGAGGGGGGGAGTAGTCCATAAAGTGGCAGAGAGGGGAAGTCCCATACTCAATTTGGCCCCGACACACCCGTCTTTGCTCTTGCACACACTTATGCCCAGACACCTGTCTTTCAGAAATCTTATACGACCTCGGTTAAAAAAGGCTATTATCGTAAATTCAACATTGCTCCAGTGCGAAGCTGGGGTGGGGCGCTAGCAGAATGATAAGATAATAGGACATGGAGACAATAGATAACAATAGTAGGAGGAGGGAATAGTGGAATAATTTCTACAGCAACATGTCATGATGAATTTAGGCCAAATGGTTAGATGTGTAAATTAAACATTCTATTTAGAGTTAGACTAGAGTAGGCAAGGTAGAAACAAAGTGGAAACAAATCGTAAGATTACAATGTGTTGCTGACGCTAACATATGGGATCAATTTAATAAAGTGGTTAATTAAATTCCGAGGAGGATAAAGAGTTTAAAAGTATTTTTACTGTGTTCCAAAGACAGAGATTCTGGTGCAGGAAGACCATACATGCTGAAGGGTTCCCCTTGGCCACATCTTCTAGAATTATCATGGTAAAAATGTGGGATAAACTTGGTAAGCACATCAGGAGTATAGTACCATCTGCAATACAACTTGGGTGGTCTTCAGTATGCCGAATGTCGGGATCCCGGCGCACAGTATACCGGCGCCGGAATCCCGACACCCAGCATACTGAAGACCACCCAACTTGCATCTGCTCTCCTTAGTTGATAAAGACAAGTAGGATATACTGACTGTAATCTCTTACTCCTCACCAGAAGGTGGTCTGAGATCTCATTTTCATAAACTTATGTATAACTTCCCAGTTATCTCTGTAATTCTAATGGTGTGCTTTTATAAACGTACTTTCAGTCAAACATATATATATATATATATATATTTTATTTTTTATTAGCAAAAACAAAACGTCTATAAAAAGGTATTATTGGCAGTTTTCTCTTTTAATTTACCGTACTTACAGTACATCATGAAATAAAAATTGATTAATTAGGGAATCTTGCCTTACCCTTTTCTTACAACTCAAAAACAGAAAATAAGGGATTACATTACTCCTCTCATTTTAATACTTGATAAAAGCTATTATAGCTATCAGTTTAATTGGGTTAGTCTTTCATATCTTTCCACACCGGGATACTGCATTTTTTCATCCACTGTGCACTATAGATCTTTGACAGAATTTCCTATACAAAAAGTTGTAAGAGCCCCCATGTATAGATGGGACGCATCTGTAATGGAAATACCCCCCCCCCCCCCCAAACAACTCCTAACTCACCTAAACTATTAGCCTACAATTTTTATATTTGTCTTTACTTTTACCTCCTCTCTGTTGTCAATCGCTTGTCCTCTATGTGTATCACCCGTGGTCCCTAACTTTTTGTCTTATCTATATCTATCTCAGTCCTGTGTGTTAGTGTGCCCCCCCCCCCCCCCACCCCCTGATTTTTTTCTTGGTGCCATGTTTCTTTTGCTATGATTTGCCTCCTGGTTGTTGTCTAAATGCCTCTCTAGTCGTCTTAGGTTTTGTCTTTGTCTCACTCACATCCTACTAGCTCCCTGCGCTCCCTCCCTATACTTCCTGGTCTTTGTGCATCTTATGCCTGCTCATTTGTCTATACATACATCACATGACTTGAGTCCGTATGCTATCTGGTTCATGGCTCTTGTACGAGTGTAGGGATATGTAAATGACATCACTAATCTATAACATTGTCTCGCGGAATACTATGCTACTTACCAAGAGAAGAGAGCCACCCCAGACAGTGAGTTCTCAATGCTGAGCGAGTGTAAGATTGTTGGTGTTTGCAATACCCAGAAGTTATTTTTATTGAGTCCATTTTTAGTGATGGTTGATATCAGGTCAGTTCAAGGATGCTGATGCTAGTCGAGACACCTATGTGTTTATTTAGTAGTGATAGACCAATAGACTATTTGCACCAGACATGACATCCAAGTACTCTGCCGTGGATGCCAATTACTACACATGATCACAAGTAAAGGTTTAGCCAGCAGCAGTGTTCGCATCTGTTACTATGAGGGTAGGTACTGTATGTGCCAAGAGGTAAGCCACAATTCAAGGACACAAAATCTCCTTGGGTTTACTTATGGGGGACATTCACAATTTCGAAATTATTTTTATTAAGTATACGCAGATAAGCTTTAGCTAAATATACATGCCTACCAGCCATCAGTGAAATCTGCAGTATCTAGGCATTGAGTTTGGGCGTGCAATGCAGTACTTTAGACCGGTTTAGACCCTTTGCACAATTAAACCCGGTACTAATGGGAACGCACATGCGGCACTTGTGCCCGACAGGTGGGACAATTGAATTGCTTGTTTGGGTGCCCACAAAACAACTGAATTCCCCTTTTTGTGTTTAGAAAATGAAAGTTACCATTTCACAAACCCGCAAAATGGTATGGCCTGTAAAATTCAAAAGGACACATTTCGATTCCTCTCAAAAAGTACGTCTCTAATTTCTGACTCAGGTTTCAAAGGGTCAATTAAGTAGGCTGTAGACCTCCTTATCCTACTGCAAAGAGAAGTGTGTAACAAGGACTAAGCATGACGGCCTATTGTGTTGAAAATATAGTACGTTGTCATTCTAACACCTGGCATGAACAGAATACCTGCTCTTAAACACATTAAAGGAATGATTCCAAGCACCTGTAAGCAACCCTTGCACATTACATCTATGATAACACACATTATACAGCACATTTAAAGAAAGACTGCCTCGTATTCTAGTTTTCTCCACTTCTCCTCTTCTTAGATTAGAGCACAAAAGCCTGAAAGAGAGTGACCTGCCAAACAAAAGGGTTTTGAGTTGCTCGGAAAGGCAGACTTAGTGGAGGATGGATGGAATCCAAGTGGCCCTATTATTTCCACTTGCACTAATTAGACATTTTTCTGTCACCTATTGAAAGCTGCTGAGAGGCCAAACTCACTGAATTCATTCCTAAAGTGTTTACAGAAGTTTGCATCTGTTTGTGTTTCTTCAGGAGGAAAATAAGCACTTGAATAGCATTGTGGAAAATCTAAATGAAGCATCTCATCCTGAAGAGGCGGCAGGCTGCAGCTGCATCACGCTACAGAACCTATGGTGTCATACCCAAACTAGAGAGCGATGAATGGAGGAAGAACAGGCCGACGACAGTCCCAGGGACAATACTAACAAGCTAACCTCTTCTACACACAAATTCTTGGACTGCCTTTCTCTCACCCATCACCATGCTACACACAGAGTATTATCATTTACAGAAAAGCAAAGCCTATACTGAATGAGAGGCTAAGTGATGTTGACGGCCTGCGATAATGGTAGATAAAAAATAGATGTTAATAAGAAATTCTGGAGCCCATAGAGATCAGTAAAACCAAATAGTAAAATTGCTTGCTTGTCATAAATACACTGCTAAGGTTCCTGTACAGTATAAAGGGGGATATTCAGGTTTGTTAACAAACCAAAAAAGCACACTAATGGGTAAAACCATGTTGCACTGCAGATGGGGCAGATGTAACATGTACAGAGAGTATTAGATTTGGGTGGGTTATATTGTTTCTGTGAAAGGTTATTTCTACACTGTAATTTCTATTTCAGTTTAAACACACCCCACCCAAATCTAACTCTCTGTGTACATTACATCTGCCCCACATGCTGTGCAACATGGTTTTGCCAAGTTGCTAACTTTTTTGGTTTGCTAAGTAACCTGAATAAGGCCCCAAGGGTTGACTGCAAAAGCAAAATCTTCCTGTAATGGGCAAAACCAAGTGTACTGCAGGTGGGGCAGATATAACATGTCCAGAGAGAGTTAGATTTGGGTGGGGTGTGTTCAAACTAAAGTCAAATCTAAATTGCAGTGTAAAAAATAAAGATGTATTTACCCTGCACAGAAACAAAATAACCCACCCAAATCTAACTCTCTTTGCACATGTTATATCTGCCCCACCTGCAGTGCACATGGTTTTGCCAATTAGAGGAAGATTTTGCTTTTGCAATCAGCCTTGAATTAGGCCCTAAATGCCAAGACAGTAGCAAAAAACAAGTAAATAGTAACCTGTTTGGAGAGTCAGTATGGGTACTCACAAGAGGCTCTGTTAAGATGAGAAACTGCCATTTTGCTATTTAGGGCGCTATCCTATAAGCCCCAATGCGATTTTGGACGATCAAAAAGGCCAGATATCTTGACTAATGACAGATGGTCATTATCGCGGTATCAAATTACAGGCCATATTTTGATTGGCCAAAACTGGACCCACGATTGCACGAAAACACATGGGATCGGGGATAAGTCCCCGATCCCATGTGTTATCCCGGGCTCCGCTGGTCCCTTATCGCGGATTATGCTTGCATAAGGGGAAAAGGATGCCGGCAATGGCGATCCTATTAGCAGCGGTAAAGTACTGCTGCTAATAAGATACCTCCCTTAGGATTTAAAAGCATCCTCGTCTTCATTGTTTATGGGATGATTCCACTATCAAATGAGGATCTTTCAATTAATACATCAGCCCCATACATACATATGTACTACCACAACCAGCAGCATTTTAGGGCAGATGTGGACCTGTGTGTAGTGACCCACTCACACACCCACCATGCAGCAGTATTACCATCCATTCTGCATGTACAAAATACAGCACAGTGCCAGAGTCTATGGGTTCTATTTACTAAACCTTGGACGGAGATAAAGTACCAACCAACCAGCTCCTAACTGTCATTTTTCAAACCCAGCCTGTGACATGGCAGTTAGGAGCTAATTGGCTGGTACTTTATCTTAGTCTACTTTATCTCCATATAAGGCTTAGTAAATAGACCCCTATGGGCCTGATACACAGGCACAAACAAATCATGCCTTGCTGCAATTTCTCACAGATTCACAAGTCTGAAAACATATGTCCGCTTTAGCATTCCTCCTGTGCACTTCCATGTGACGGACTGAGCATCCCTTGCAACACCCACTTTGCATATCTGAGTAGTGCTCAACTGTACAGGGTCCGATCCATTCAACACTGACACAACATCGGCTGCTGTGAGCAGCAAACAGGAAGGCACGCTGACCGCCCATGACCAGGCAAAGTCAGGGGCGTGGCCTAATTACAGACCCGTGACCATGCCCCTTTGAGGAAATAACCTCACGATCATCCTGCAGGAGCTGGCCGCGACAGGGGACACACGATCGGACAAGCTGGAGATCAGCCAGCGACTCAATCCGCTGCTGTCAGCACTGCTGTCACTCAGATCGTGGCAACTGTAAATGGTGGTTGAGGCTGTGTTAGGGAACCCGTCCGCATCACCCCCGGCTCACTCACTGAGTCACCGCAATGTATCAATGCGTGTTGTCCACGGCTCTCCTGTCTCCGGTGCCAGGCATCTCATATATGGTGCCGGTCCATAAGCCTTTAAAGAATAATGTCAATCTTTGTCAGGCAGCACCTGGGTTTTCCCGGATTGATGCTGTCCAAATGCTGGTGCTGAGGAGATTAATCCGCCTCCTTCTCTGCCCCGTCACGCCTCTGATGCTGCCCTACTCAGTGCTGTAAGTGCTGGGACGACAGGCCAAGCTACGCCCACTGTATGTTAAATATGTTAGAGTCAGCCTGCAAACCTGTCGCAGGGCCCTAGGTCTCCTTGCTTAGCTTCAAAACTGAACTATGCCTCTGCCCCCATCCGTGGGTGCCTCTGCCCCTACCCGTAGGTGCCTCTGTGTAAATTGCTCCAGGCATTCCAGAGTTATGGCGAAAACTATGGATTTTTACATGTCACCCCTTCCAACCCCCATACCTATTGGTGCTAGGGGTGTCTTACCCCCACAGTGTTTTTTCCCAGATTGTAAGACATATGTGTACCAAGTTTGGTGTAAATTGCTCCAGGCATTCCAGCGTAATGCCCGAAAACTATGCATTTTTACATGTCACCCCCTTCCCACCCCCACCCCTAGGGGTGCTAGGGGTGTCTAACCCCCACAGTATTTCTTTCCAGATTGTAAGGCATATGTGTACCAAGTTTGGTGTAAATTGCTCCAGGCCTTTCAGAGTTATGCTGGAACATATATATATATATATATATATATATATATCACATATATACACACACATACATACATACATCCGATTTTATATATATATAGATTTATTGGAAGGTAAGATAAAAAACATCACAAAAGTTATGCTCCAGAAAGTGAACACAAAGTCCCGTGCATCACACGCTTTTTTTTTTTTCCTTTTAAACTGGTCTGTTAAGAATTGTTGTTATATGAAAACTTAATTGCTCAGTAGCAATGCCTTACCCTATAACAGGGGTGGGGAACCTTTTTTTCTACCAAGGGCCATTTGGATATTTATAAAATCCTTTGGGGGCCATACAAAAATTATCAACTTCAAAATTATCCTGCCCCCCAGTAGGTCTGCCCCTTAGAGGTACTGAGTGCGCGCGCCAAAAAATGGGTGTGGGCAATTAAAATGGGACGTGATACACATATGCCCCCAATAGTGCAGTGCCAGATACACATATGCCAGTGCAGTGCCAGATACACATATGCCAGTGCAGTGCCAGATACACATATGCCCCCACAGTGCAAGATACACAAATGCCCCACAGTGCCAGACACACAAATGCCCCCACAGTGCAGATATACAAATGCCCCCACAGTGCCAGATATACAAATGCCCCACAGTGCCAGATACACAAATGCCCCCACAGTGCCAGATACACAAATGCCCCCACAGTGCCAAATATACAAATGCCCCCACAGTGCCAAATATACAAATGCCCCCACAGTGTCAGATATACAAATGTCCCCACAGTGTCAGATATACAAATGTCCCCACAGTGCCAGATATACAAATGCCTCCACAGTGCCAGATACACAAATGCCCCCACAGTGCCAGATACACAAATGTCCCCACAGTGCCAGATATACAAATGCCCCCACAGTGCCAGATATATAAATGTCCCCACAGTGCCAGACCGCTCACCGCTGCTGCAGCTTCGTCCGGCGGCGGCGTGTCTCAGCTGTCGGGTCAGGGCAGGGAGGAGAGCACTTCTATGTCAGGCTGCGGCGGCGTGTAGGTCCTCAAACCAGCCGCCAGTTCGTGAGCCAATCAGAGAGACTCCTGATTGCTGCCGGTCCGCGAACTCTAATTGGCTCACAAACCGGCGGCTGGTTTGAGATCCTACCCGCCGCTGTCGGACATAGTAGCTGCGCTCTCCTCCCTGCCCTAACAGCTGAGACACGCCGCCGCCAGCCTCCGCCATAGCCGCCCTGCTCCTTGTTCCGCCTTGATGGTTTATATGCGCCACCGCTGTGATGTTGTCCGACTGTACCAGGACAGGTCGACCCTGAAGAAGGCTTCTTGCTTGCAGCAGGCCGTTGTAAATGGCTCTTAACTCGAGAACATTTATGTGGAGACAAGCTTCCTGGAGCGACCATTTCCCCTGGAAATTTCTTCTTTGGGTGACTGCGCCCCAGCCTCGGAGGCTTGCATCTGTTGTCAGAAGTACCCAGTCCTGGATACCGAACCGGCGCCCTCCTATGAGGTGAGAACTTTGTAGCCACCACAAGAGAGAAATCCTGGCCCTGGGAGATAGATTTATCTTCCGGTGCATGTGCAGGTGAGACCTGGACCATTTGCTCAGCAGGTCCCACTGAAACACCCGGGCATGAAACCTGCCAAATGGAATGGCTTTGTACGCCGCAACCATTTTCCCCAGAACCCGAGTACAGTGATGGATCGACACACTAGTCGGTCTCAGAAGTTCTCTGACCATTGTCTGCAGTTCCAGAGCTTTTTCTTCTGGAAGAAATACTCTCCGTAACTCCGTGTCCAGAATCATGCCCAGAAAAGGCAGCCGAGTAGACGGAATCAACTGAGATTTGGCAAATTTAGCACCCAACCGTGCTGACGCAGAACCGACAGTGACAAATTCACACTTCTCAGCAACCGTTCCCTGGACCTTGCCTTTATCAGGAGATCGTCCAAGTACGGGATAATTGTAACCCCTTGCTTGCGAAGGAGAACCATCATTTCTGCCATGACCTTGGTGAAAATCCTCGGGGCCGTGGAAAGCCCAAACGGCAACGTCTGAAATTGGTAATGAGAATCCTGTATCACAAACCTAAGGAAGGCTTGATGCGGAGGATATATCGGGACGTGTAAGTAGGCATCCTTTATGTCGACTGACGCCATAAAATCCCCCCCTTCTAGGCTGGCAATCACAGCTCGAAGAGATTCCATCTTGAACTTGAAAACTTTCAAGTATGGATTGAGGGATTTTAGATTCAGAATCGGTCTGACCAAACCGTCCGGTTTCGGTATAACAAAGAGGCTCGAGTAGATCCCTCCCCCCGTTGGGACGGGGGAACGGGAACAATGACCCTCTGTTGACACAACTTTTGTATCGCTGCCAGCACCACCTCCCTGTCCGGAAGAGACACTGGTAAGGCCGAAATGAAAAACCGGTGAGGGAGCACCTCCTGAAACTCCAGCTTGTATCCCTGAGACACAATCTCTATGACCCAAGGATCCAGGCCTGATTGAATCCAGACCTGACTGAAGATCCGCAGACGGGCCCCCACCGGTCCGGACCCCCCAGGGAAGCCCCAGCGTCATGCGGTGGACTTGGTAGAGGCAGGGGAGGAATTTTGGTCCTGGGCACCTGACACGGCGGGCGACTTCCTTCCCCTTCCTCTACCCTTTGAAGCGAGGAAGGACGAACCTTTTCCACGCCTGTATTTATTTGGACGAAAGGACTGCATCTGCTGATGTGGTGCCTTTTTCTGTTGTGGGGGAACATAGGGAAGAAAAGAGGACTTACCCGCAGTCGCAGTAGAGACCAAGTCAGCCAAGCCGTCCCCAAACAAGACAGTACCTTTGAAGGGTAAAGCTTCCATAGCTCTCTTGGAGTCGGCATCAGCATTCCATTGATGGATCCACAACGCCCTCCTGGCCGAGATCGCCATGGCATTGGCTCTTGATCCCAAGAGACCAACATCCCTCGCAGCATCCTTCAGGTAATCTGCAGCGTCCTTGATATAACCAAGAGTCAAAATAACATTATCTTTATCAAGGGTATCCATATCAGCAGCTAAATTCTCAGCCCATTTAGCAATAGCACTACTCACCCATACCGACACCACAGCAGGTCTGAGCAATGCACCCGTATTAGTGAAAATGGACTTCTGAGACGTCTCCAGCTTGCGATCCGCCGAATCCTTGAGAGCTGCCGTGTCAGGAGACGGAAGCGCCACCTTCTTAGACAAACGAGATAGAGCTTTGTCAACATTTGGAGACGCCTCTCATTTTTCCCTGTCATCAGAGGGGAAAGGATACGCCATGTAAATCCTCTTGGGAATCTGCCACCTCTTGTCCGGCGACTCCCAAGCCTTTTCACAAAGAGTATTCATTTCATGAGAGGGGGGAAACTTCATCTCAGGTTTTTTCCCTTTGAACAAGCAAATCCTTGTTTCCTGCACCGTAGGTTCATCAGAAATGTGTAAAACATCTTTTATAGCCACAATCATGTACTGAATACTCTTAACTAATCGTGGATGTAAAGCAGCCTCAGTGAAATGACCTCGGAATCAGAATCCGTGTCGGTATCAGTATCTACCACTTGAGTAAACGGCTGCTTTTGCGACCCCGATGGGGTCTGCACCTGAGACAAAGCATCCTCCATGGATTTTTTCCACACCTGTGTCTGTGACTCAGATTTATCTAACCTCTTTGACAAAGAAGACACATTTGTATTAATTGTACTTAACAATGTGAGTAAATCAGGTGTCGGCTGCGTCGACAGAGCCAATTCCAGACCCGCATCTGCTCCCCCAATAACCTCCTCCGGTGAATAACATTCAGCCTCAGACATGTCGACACGGCATATCGACACACACACACACACACACACACACACACACACACACACACACACACACACACACACAATGCCTCAGCTAGGGGACAGGCCCACAAGGAAGCCCGGAAGGAGAAACACAGAGGGAGTATGCCAGCTCACACCCCAGCGCCCATATATCCCGCCAAAGCATATATGTGAAAAGCACTGCTCAAAGGACAATAATATGCACCACAAAACTGTGCCTACACCCCCCCCCCCCCCCCCCGATTAGCTCCCCGTTACTTTTAGTGGAGCTTTGGAGGTCCCTGGCCAGCGTCTCCTGCAGCCGCGTGTTGAGGAGAAATGGCTAAGCTCCGCCCCTTCCTGGCGCGCTTCAGCCCGCCAACTTAAAAAAATTAAAATGCCGGCGGGGGTCTGAAAAGGCTTCTGCCGGCTTCCCAGACCTCAGTAACTGCTGCCCAGGGCGCCCCCCCCCCCAGCGCCCTGCACCCTGTGAGTGCCGTTGGAGAAGTGTGTGGGAGCATGGAGCGCAGCGCTACCGCTGCGCAGTACCTCGTTACTGAAGTCTTCTGCCGTCCTGAAGTCTTCTGCCTTCTGCATACTCACCCGGCTTCTGTCTTCTGGCTTCTGTGAGGGGGGTGACGGCGCGGCTCCGGGAACAAGCAGCTAGGCGCACCAAGTGATCGAACCCTCTGGAGCTAAGGGTGTCCAGTAGCCTAAGAAGCAGAGCCCTTAAACTAAGTAGAAGTAGGTCTGACTTCTCTCGGCTCAGTCCCTCGCTGCAGGGAGCCTGTAGCCAGAAGGTCTCCCTGAAAATAAAAAACCTAACAAAAGTCTTTTCCAGAGAAACTCAGGAGAGCTCCCCTAGTGAGTGTCCAGTCAGTCCTGGGCACAAAGTCTAACTGAGGTCTGGAGGAGGGGCATAGAGGGAGGAGCCAGTTCACACCCAGTTAAAGTCTTTTCAGTGTGCCCAAGCTCCTGCGGATCCCGTCTATACTCCATGGTCCTTTTGGAGTCCCCAGCATCCTCTAGGACGTAAGAGAAAGACACTGATATTTTTAGGATTTGTTAGTGTATTGTGTTTTACAAAAGGTTCCATATAAACTGCATCCCATAGGGATCATTGTGCCTTATAACCAATGCAGGGAAATGGCACTGATGTGCCCATATTAATGTATGTATCTCTTATTTTTTCCCCCAAGAATGCAACAGCTGCCTAATGGGGGTGTAGTATGTGATGCCGGCGGCCGGGCTCTCGGCGGCCAGCATACCGGCGCTGGAATCCCGACCGCCAGCATACCGACAGCTTGGCGAGCGCAAATGAGCCCCTTGTGGGTTCGCTGCGCTCGCCACACTGTATGCACGGTGGCGCGCTACGTGCGCCACGCTATCTATTCTCCCTCCAGGGGGTCGTGGACCCCCAAGAGGGAGAAAAGATGTCGGTATGCCGGCGGGCGGGATTACTGCGCCGGTATGGTGGTAGTCGGGAGCCTGGCTGCCGGAAACCTGAAGACCACCTGCCTAAGGTGCAATCAGGAAGTTTGCTGGTCAATTCAGGGAGCCAGGGATATTGCTATTATTTCAGGGAGTCTCCTGCAGAACGCAGGAGGGTAGGCAACTATACTATAACATCACAACATCTCATAAATAATAAGATTTTACTCACCGGTAAATCTATTTCTCGTAGTCCGTAGTGGATGCTGGGAACTCCGAAAGGACCATGGGGAATAGCGGCTCCGCGGGAGACTGGGCACAACTAAAAGAAAGCTTTTAGACTACCTGGTGTTCACTGGCTCCTCCCACTATGACCCTCCTCCAAGCCTCAGTTAGGATACTGTGCCCGGAAGAGCTGACACAATAAGAAAGGATTTTGAATCCCGGGTAAGACTCATACCAGCCACACCAATCACACCGTATAACTCGTGATACCATATCCAGTTAACAGTATGAAACATAACTGAGCCTCTCAACAGATGGCTCATAACAATAACCCTTTAGTTAACAATAACTATATACAAGTATTGCAGACAATCCGCACTTGGGATGGGCGCCCAGCATCCACTACGGACTACGAGAAATAGATTTACCGGTGAGTAAAATCTTATTTTCTCTAACGTCCTAGTGGATGCTGGGAACTCCGAAAGGACCATGGGGATTATACCAAAGCTCCCAAACGGGCGGGAGAGTGCGGATGACTCTGCAGCACCGAATGAGAGAACTCAAGGTCCTCCCTCAGCCAGGGTATCAAATTTGTAGAATTTAGCAAACGTGTTTGCCCCTGACCAAGTTGCAGCTCGGCAAAGTTGTAAAGCCGAGACCCCTCGGGCAGCCGCCCAAGATGAGCCCACTTTCCTTGTGGAATGGGCTTTTACTGATTTAGGATGCGGCAATCCAGCCGCAGAATGCTCCAGCTGAATTGTGCTACAAATTCAGCGAGCAATAGTCTACTTAGAAGCAGGAGCACCTATTTTGTTGGGTGCCTACAGGGTAAAAGGCGAGTCAGTTTTCCTGACTCCCGCCGTCCTGGAAATATAAATTTTTAAGGCCCTGACTACGTCCAGTAACTTGGAATCTTCCAAGTCCCTAGTAGCCGCAGGCACTACAATAGGTTGGTTCAAGTGAAAAGCTGATACCACCTTAGAGAGAAACTGGGGACGAGTCCTCAATTCTGCCCTATCCATATGGAAAATCAGATAAGGGCTTTTACATGACAAAGCCGCCCATTCTGACACACGCCTGGCCGAAGCCAAGGCCAATAACATGACCACTTTCCACGTGAGATATTTCAAATCCACATTTTTAAGTGGCTCAAACCAATGTGATTTTAGGAAACTCAACACCACGTTGAGATCCCAAGGTGCCACAGGAGGCATAAAAGGGGGCTGAATATGTAGCACTCCCTTTACAAATGTCTGAACTCCAGGCAGTGAAGCCAGTTCTTTCTGGAAGAAAATCGACAGAGCCGAAATCTGGACCTTAATGGAACCCAAGTTTAGGCCCATAGTCACTCCTGACTGTAGGAAGTGCAGAAGACGACCCAGCTGAAATTCCTCTGTTGGGGCCTTCCTGGCCTCACACCACGCAACATATTTTCGCCAAATACGGTGATAATGGTTTGCGGTTACTTCTTTCCTGGCTTTTATCAGCGTAGGAATGACTTCCTCCGGAATGCCCTTTTCCTTTAGGATCCGGAATTCAACCGCCATGCCGTCAAACGCAGCCGCGGTAAGTCTTGGAACAGACAGGGCCCCTGCTGTAGCAGATCCTGTCTGAGCGGTAGAGGCCATGGGTCCTCTGATATCATTTCTTGAAGTTCTGGGTACCAAGCTCTTCTTGGCCCATCCGGAACCACGAGTATCGTTCTTACTCCTCGTTTTCTTATTATTCTCAGTACCTTTGGTATGAGAGGCAGAGGAGGAAATACATAAACCGACTGGTACATCCACGGTGTCACTAGAGCGTCCACAGCTATTGCCTGAGGGTCCCTTGACCTGGCGCAATATCTAGTTTTTTGTTTAGGCGGGACGCCATCATGTCCACCTGTGGCCTTTCCCAACGGTTTACCAACAGTTGGAAGACTTCTGGATGAAGTCCCCACTCTCCCGGGTGTAGGTCGTGTCTGCTGAGGAAGTCTGCTTACCAGTTGTCCACTCCCGGAATGAACACTGCTGACAGTGCTAAGACGTGATTTTCCGCCCATCGGAGAATCCTTGTGGCTTCTGCCATCGCCATCCTGCTTCTTGTGCCGCCCTGTCGGTTTACATGGGCGACTGCCGTGATGTTGTCTGATTGGATCAGTACCGGCTGGTTTTGAAGCAGAGGCCTTGCCAGACTTAGGGCATTGTAAATGGCCCTCAGTTCCAGAATATTTATGTGTAGGGACGACTCCTGACTTGACCAAAGTCCTTGGAAATTTCTTCCCTGTGTGACTGCCCCCCAGCCTCGAAGGCTGGCATCCGTGGTTACCAGGACCCAGTCCTGTATGCCGAATATGCGGCCCTCTTGAAGATGAGCACTCTGCAGCCACCACAGTAGAGATACCCTGGTCCTTGGAGACAGGGTTATCAGCCGATGCATCTGAAGATGCGATCCCGACCACTTGTCCAAGAGGTCCCACTGAAAAGTTCTTGCATGGAACCTGCCGAATGGAATTTTGCTTCGTAAGAAGCTACCATTTTTCCCAGGACTCGTGTGCAGTGATGCACCGATACCTGTTTTGGTTTCAGGAGGTCTCTGACTAGAGATGACAGCTCCTTGGCTTTCTCCTGCGGGAGAAACACTTTTTTCTGTTCTGTGTCCAGAACCATCCCCAGGAACAGTAGGCGTGTGGTAGGAACCAGCTGTGACTTTGGAATGTATAGAATCCATCCGTGCTGTTGTAGCACTTCCCGAGATAGTGCTACTCCGACCAACAACTGCTACTTGGACCTCGCCTTTATAAGGAGATCGTCTAAGTACGGGATAATTAAAACTCCCTTTTTTCGAAGGAGTATCATCATTTCTGCCATTACCTTGGTAAAGACCCTCGGTGCCGTGGACAGTCCAAACGGCAGTGTTTGGAATTGGTAATGGCAATCCTGTACCACAAATCTGAGGTACTCCTGGTGAGGATGGTAAATGGGGACATGTAGGTAAGCATCCTTGATGTCCAGGGATACCATGTAATCCCCCTCCTCCAGGCTTGCAATAACCGCCCTAAACTATTCCATCTTGAACTTGAATTTTTTTTTATGTATGTGTTCAAGGATTTTAAATTTAAAATGGGTCTCACCGAACCGTCCGGTTTCGGTACCAACAGTGTGGAATAGTAACCCCGTCCTTTTTGAAGTAGGGGCACCTTGACTATCACCTGCTGGGAATACAGCTTGTGAATTGCCTCTAGCACAGCCTCCCTGCCTGAGGGAGTTGTCGGCAAGGCAGATTTGAGGAAACGGCGGGGGGGAGACGCCTCGAATTCCAGCTTGTACCCCTGAGATACTACTTGAAGGATCCAGGGATACACCTGTGAGCGAGCCCACTGATCGCTGAAATTTTTGAGGCGGCCCCCCACCGTACCTGGCTACGCCTGTGGAGCCCCCGCGTCATGCGGTGGACTCAGAGGAAGCGGGGGAAGAATTTTGATTCTGGGAACTGGCTGACTGGTGCAGCTTTTTCCCTCTTCCCTCGTCTCTGTGCAGAAAGGAAGCGCCTTTGACCCGCTTGCTTTTCTGAAGCCAAAAGGACTGTACCTGATAATACAGTGCTTTCTTAGGCTGTGAGGAAACCTGAGGTAAAAATTTTTCTTCCCAGCTGTTGCTGTGGATACGAGGTCCCAGAGACCATCCCCAAACAATTCCTCACCCTTATAAGGTTCTATGTGCCTTTTAAAGTCAGCATCACCTGTCCAGTGTCGGGTCTCTAATACCCTCCTGACAGAATGGACATTGCATTAATTCTGGATGCCAGCCGGCAAAATATCCCTCTGTGCATCCCTCATATATAAGACGACGTCTTTAATATGCTCTTATGTTCGCAAAATAGTATCCCTGTTTGACAGGGTCACAGACCACGCTGCAGCAGCACTATCTGCAGGTCTCAGTCTAGTACCTGAGTGTGTAAATACAGACTTCAGGATAGCCTCCTGCTTTTTATCAGCAGGTACCTTCAAAGTGGCCGTATCCTAAGACGGCAGTGCCACCTTTTTTGACAAACGTGTGAGCGCCTTATCCACCCTAGGGGATATCTCCCAGCGTAACTTATCCTCTGGCGGGAAAGGGTACGCCATCAGTAACTTTTTAGAAATTACCAGTTTCTTATCGGGGGAACCCACGCTTTTTCACACTTCATTCACTCATTTGATGGGGGAACCAAACACTGCCTGCTTTTTCTCCCCAAACATAAAACCCTTTTCTAGTGGTACTTGGGTTAATGTCAGAAATGTGTAACACATTTTTTATTGCCGGGATCATGTAACGGATGTTCCTAGTGGATTGTGTATATGTCTCAACCTCGTCGACACTGGAGTCAGACTCCGTGTCGACATATGTGTCTGCCATCTGAGGGAGCGGGCGTTTTTGAGCCCCTGATGGCCTTTGAGACGCCTGGGCAGGCGCGGGCTGAGAAGCCGGCTGTCCCACAGCTGTTACGTCATCCAGCCTTTTATGTAAGGAGTTGACACTGTCGGTTTATACCTTCCACCTATCCATCCACTCTGGTATCGGCCCCACAAGGGGCGACATCACATTTATCGGCATCTGCTCTGCCACCACATAAGCCTTCTCATCAAACGTGTCGACACAGCCGTACCGACACACCGCACACACACAGGGAATGCTCTGACTGAGGACAGGACCCCACACAGCCCTTTGGGGAGACAGAGAGAGAGTATGCCAGCACACACCAGAGCGCTATATAATTTAGGGATTAACACTATATTGAGTGAATTTTTCCCAATAGCTGCTTGTATATACAATATTGCGCCTAAATTTAGTGCCCCCCTCTCTTTTTAACCCTTTGAGCCTGCAAACTACAGGGGAGAGCCTGGGGAGCTGTCTTCCAGCTGCACTGTGAAGAGAAAATGGCGCCAGTGTGCTGAGGGAGATAGCTCCGCCCCTTTTTCGCAGACTTTTCTCCCGCTTTTTTATGGATTCTGGCAGGGGTATTTATCACATATATAGCCTCTGAAGCTATATATTGTGATATATTTGCCAGCCAAGGTGTTTTTATTGCTGCTCAGGGCGCCCCCCCCCAGCGCCCTGCACCCTCAGTGATCGGAGTGTGAAGTGTGTATGAGGAGCAATGGCGCACAGCTGCAGTGCTGTGCGCTACCTTGGTGAAGACTGATGTCTTCTGCCGCCGATTTTCCGGACCTCTTCTTGCCTCTGGCTCTGTAAAGGGGACGGCGGCGCGGCTCCGGGAACGAACACCAAGGCCAGTTCCATGCGGTCGATCCCCCTGGAGCTAATGGTGTCCAGTAGCCTAAGAAGCCCAAGCTAGCTGCAAGCAGGTAGGTTCGCTTCTTCTCCCCTTAGTCCCTCGATGCAGTGAGCCTGTTGCCAGCAGGTCTCGCTGTAAAATAAAAAACCTAAAATAAACTTTCTTTCTAGGAGCTCAGGAGAGCCCCTAGTGTGCATCCAGCTCGGCCGGGCACAGAAATCTAACTGAGGCTTGGAGGAGGGTCATAGTGGGAGGAGCCAGTGCATACCAGGTAGTCTAAAAGCTTTCTTTTAGTTGTGCCCAGTCTCCTGCGGAGCCGCTATTCCCCATGGTCCTTTCGGAGTTCCCAGCATCCACTAGGACGTTAGAGAAATTAGATTGAACAGCAGTCTCCCCAAAGGTCCCAGCAGAGTCCCCAAAACTCATCAGAGGCAGTTACCACAGTTTAATACAGTTCCTACCAGGATCTCAGGTCAACAACTCCAGTAAACTCTTCAGGGTCCCAGCAGCACGGCCACTGCGCTTTACCAACATGGTGGGGTCCAAGTAGCTATACCCTGTCATCTTTCTGGATTGATGGTGCTGGTGTGTGTGTCTGCAGGTGTATGTTTAGTTCAAACACCTGCAGAGAAATTACCAGTGGATGATACAACTATTCTGCAGGGAGCTGGTGATGATAGGGTTCAGTTCAGCTAAGTAATGTATTTTTGCAATAAATTATGTAGTTTATACTGCAGTTTAATACCATCATCGCTACACATGGCAATGTGATTAAACTGCAAGTTGCCCACCCACAGTTAAAACTGTTTTGAAAGATATTCTGCCAGAAAAACTGCTACCAGGCTTCACTGAAGCTGCTATAAAAGGATTTTCTGAAGTTCAAAATATAATACAAGACGACAAATATTAATTACATTAATATTACTAACATCAACATTTATATATAATATGAATTCTATTAAAAAATGATAACGAAATCTACTAAACACCTGAAAAAGAGCTTTGGGATGCTCTCAGTACTCAACAGATAGGGCACAGTTTACTGTCAAACTCAAAATCCCAACTGGGCCGCATAATCAAGGTCTAAGATTTGTGTGGGCCGCAAGAAAAAGAAAAAGACTTATATGCAATTTTGAAAGGTCTATTAGAAAAACCAACAATAAAGTTTAATCAAAGAGATGCCAAATATCGGGAACATATAATAATAATAATAATAATAATAATAATATTCAGAATAATACCACAACATATCAGTGTGAAGTGGGAGCTGCGTTATGTATGGTCATATCAGCAGCCAGCTAGCACCCAGTCCCCTCCAGCCACATGCCTCCTGTGTCTCCTCCTCTGTGGCTCCTGTCCTGTGTCACTCTATTCAGCCTCTGTCCAACCCATGTGCCATCCCCCTCCATAATTACCTTCTGCTTAAAATGGATTCAAGCTATCTGCTCCTCTTCCAGGTGAATCCTGAAAATCGTGTGCAGCCGGACACACACACATGGCGAGCACACGTGGGATGTAGCGGGGCGGGAGTTGGGAAGAGCTTTGTTAAGTCGGAACTGCAGAGGCAACCTGACATGCGCAGCAGCTACCCCTCATGGACATTTCCATCTCCCCATAGAATAGCTGGCGCACATGTGCAGAACGATTGCTGTCCGATTGGAGCTGAGCTCCGTTCACGGCAGCCGGACCAACAATAACACATATGGTTTCCCTGCGGCAGCAGGATGCATTCAACTGTTTAGAATAGTAAATGAGGGCCGCAAAAGTATGCGTTAAAAGCCGCATGCAACCCACGAGTTTGACACGTCGGCCGTAGAAAATGCTGTGATTATCATGGTATCAGAAGACCACAGACCACAGAGAGGTCCACCAGAAGCCTCAAAAGTTTCTTTCCCCAAGCGGTCGGCCTGCTGAACTCCTGAACATTGACTGACTAGACGTATATGTAACTCACTTGTGTCCCTACGGTATTCCTATCTGTGTGACTTTACTTCCCCCCCCCCCACATGCTTATCTGTTACCTACTTGGCTGTTGTATAGCAAACCGAAGACAAATTCCTAGTATACACAAGTATAACTGGCCAATAAAGCTGGTTCTGATTCTGATTATTTAACAAGCCATTCTGTCCCATAATTAATGTGGACGCAGCAGCTTCCCCATTATTTAAGTATATATTTAACAATGTCAAAAGCAGTAGATAACGCAGATATCTCCTATATTTGACAAACAAATCGTAGCAACAATGTTGCAGTAGTGCAATTTAACAAGAAGTGAAAACTAAAAGTTTTCAGAACTTGACTACATGAGCCCATGCCATCTGAAGATGGCATTACCTGGTTTTCATCTAAGTAGTGTAGCCCGGAGAGAAGGACCCCAGTGGGTTGTAGCTGAACCTGATGCCAGTCTCCACAACCAGGTCTGAGCCTACAAGATGGTATTAACTTATACAGTCATTTGTATAACATGATTTGATACTGCTTCTGAGCTCTAAACTTCAACTTAGGAATGTATGAACTGCTGCCACCCTATGGAATATAATGCAAGTGCACAATGATCAATACATTTACACAAATCAGAACTAAATCACATGGTTCAAAATCAGAGACTCTCACATAAGGTAGAGTTGATGGAAATGAACTACAGAAGCATCTGTGGACAACTGTGGAATACATATCACAATGTACACATACTGACGATATACAATATGTAAGAGTTGAGAACACTTAGTAGATCTGGTGACGTGTAACCCTATAAAGAAATGGGCAACTCTCCGTGATGCACGGGACAGCTACACAAATTCAAACGACATACTTCTCCAAAATACCAAGATTTGAGTGGGTCTTAAGTTATAGGTTAAGGCATTGCTACTAAGCAATTATGTTTTCATATAAGAATAATTTCTTAACAGACCAGTTTAAAAAAAATAAAAAAATGAAAGGCGTGTGATGTACGGGACTTTATGTTCACTTCTGGAGAATCACCCAAATATTTAAGGACACCCACATGAGCCTCTGTATCTATTTCTTTACTTGGACCATAACGGAGTGTGCATGTTTAAGTATTTACTTTTGACCTAGTCCTGGTTCATATAGGAAACAAGCAGCTTAAAAGTCGAAATGTAAGATACAGAAATTAGTGGCAACGGAGCTGTGCTGATGTTGGCAATGTATTTCAATTCTACAGGCTCAGCATTTTATGCTAGAGTCACAGTGAGGCAGGCCTTATATAGTATATAGGTCTTAAGATCACTTTGCAGACATAGTGATTCCGGACATTTTCTTTTTCTGAATTACAGGTCACAGTCCAGATCTCTAAATCTATTAAATGTACAGTAGATCCACTTGAGTATCACCAGTTTTCAAAACCTCTACTCAAAAACTGCTCCTCTGTTAAGTATAAAATAGTGGGAATCCAGGAAAGGTCAGTTTTGTGTCACTACAGAAATGACAAACAATTCCCTGGTTTCAGACACTCAAGATAAAACTAGACTATGGGCAGTATCCTAGTAGCCGTGATGCGCATTTGGCCAATCAAAACGTCAGATATCACGATTAATGTCCGATGGTCGCTGTCACGGTATCCAATTGGAAGGCGTTTTCATTGGCACAAAATTGGACCTGTGATTGCAGGAAAACACATGGAATCGGGGATAAGTCCCCTGATCCCATGTGTTATCCCAGCTCTGGCGGCCCATTATCGCAGATTATGCTTTGGGTGCTATCCTCGATAAGTGCTGGTATCGGGGAAAACGGATGCCAGCATCGGAGCTAATAGGATAGTGCCCGGCGAACCTATTAGCAGCGGTAAAATACCGCTGTTAATAGGATACCGCCCTTGATGATATTAATTTACTAAGATTCATATTTCACCCATGTTTGACCGAGAACATACACGGTTAATACTGATCAAACACGGGTGCTTTATTAAAACTAAAACACAGGAATTTACTATGTTCCAGTATTTTAGTTACCGTATATACTCGAGTATAAGTCGACCAGAATATAAGCCGAGGCACCTAATTTTACCATAAAACCTGGGAAAACATATTGACTCGAGTATAAGCCTAGGGTGGGAAATGCAGTTCTAGCCGTACACAGCCCTCATACTGCCAGATATGTACCCACAGTGCCAGATATGCCCTCATAGTGCCAAATATGTCCCCACAGTGCCAGATATGCCCTCATAGTGCCAGATATGCCCCCACAGTGCCAGATATGCCCTCATACTGCCAGATATGCCCCCACAGTGCCAGATATGCCCTCATAGTGCCAGATATGCCCCCCACAGTGCCAGATATGCCCTAATAGTGCCAGATATGCCCCCCACAGTGCCAGATATGCCCCCACAGTGCCAGATATGCCCTCATAGTGCCAGATATGCCCCCACAGTGCCAGATATTCCCTCATAGTGCCAGATATGCCCCCTCAGTGCCACATATGCCCCCCCCCAAGTGCCAAATATGCTCCCCCAGTGCCAGTTACCCTCCGCCGCTTCCGCGCGGTCTTGTAAAGGAGGGACACGGAGGGCACAGCGTGCGCCTCTCCTGTGTCCCTCCTGCGTCTCCGGCGGCAGCGGCGTGTGTGTGTTAAATGAAGTGCCAGTTCGTGAGCCAATCAGAGCTCACGAACGGGTACTTCATTTAATAGACCCGCCGCTGCCGCCGGAGACGCAGGAGAGGCGTGCGCTGTGCCCTCCGTGTCCCTCCTTCCCACTGACTCGAGTATAAGCCAAGGGGGCTTTTTCAGCACAAAAAAAAGTGCTGAAAAAGTCGGCTTATACTCGAGTATATAAGGTAAATCTGTTTTCCGATGGTGTATGTGGTTGTGTTTGGCTGCCGTGTTTTCCGGGAGACAAACACTCCGTACATGAAGCCTGCATAGATCAGTGAGATCTGTACAGTGCTTCTGTGTTAAAATGTGTTCAAATGGTTAGAATATATATATATATATATATATATATATATAAAGTGCGTGGGGTTCCTCCCACCCCCAACCCCCCAGCATAACCAGCCCTGTGCTCTTTGAGCTGGTCCTGGTTCTAAAAATACGAGGAAAAATGTGTAGCGCTTCCTTGTATTTAAAGAACCAGCATCTGGCTCTTGGACCGGTCCAGATTCCAAAAACAAGGGGGGAAAAAAAGACGTAGGGGGTCACCCGTATTTTTGGAATCAGCACCAGGTTCCATTACTCAAGTAGGTAATACAACAGTCGTTTATATTCGTCCCTGCGGCCGTAGCATTACCACATCCCCCCAACTAGTCGGCCCTGGCGGGGCATCCTGGGGGAGTGGGAAACCCCTCCCCATAAAGGGGTCCCCCCGTCTAGGGCACCTAGGGCCAGGACAAAAGCCCGGGGCTATGCTCGGCACTCGTGGGCTGTGGATGCCGAGTTCATAGCTTTGAAGTATAAACATTTGATTTAATATTGTCTTTTATAGGTGGAACTACAGGTCCCAGCAAGCCCCCTTGCATGCTGGTACTTGGAGAACCACAAGCACCAGTATATGGGGCATTAAAGGGCCTGCTGGTACCTGTAGTTCCCCTGTAAAATAAATATTACAATAAACACAGTACAAACATCCCGTATTAAGTACAACTTTAATAAAGCATACATGTACACTCACACACAACTCTCACATACTTATCAACATCCCCCGCTGCCCTTCGTTCTCTTCACCAGTAAGAATCCACGTCACCTGGACAAAAATCTGTACTCACCTATTTCAGTGTAGATCGGTCCTCTTCGTTCCATGTAGGCATCCAGGGGTAAAAAAAAAAATGCTATACCCACACCAATGGACTTAGGAGCTCTAGGGGTACCCACATAGAAGATCTCCTTTCCCGAATGCCGGCCTCCATGTGACTTGTGTCACTTGGAGACCCACCAGTAAATCAGGGAGTGCAACATAGGGCCGCTCCGCTGACTGGCTGTGTGCTCCTGCGCTGTAGGTCAATGGTTCACATAGACTTCTATAAGGATTTTTCCCCATAGAAGTCTATTATGTGAACCGTGGCTATGTGGTAAACCACAATGTCAATTGAGGTCAATATATACACAATATCATTGGCTGATAAATTTAGTTACCCAAAATCAGATGCAGAATTAATCCTGCACAATGAACAAATGATGGATCAATCTGAGTCTTTGCCTGCTGCGGTGATTTTTAGGGAATTGATCAACATGAAAAAGAAGGAGGTGAACTTTCACCTACATGGTGTGTCTCTTAGTAACTACTTTAGAGCTAACATGATCACTCGTGGCTTCCGGGTGCGTAATTGCCCCACAATCGGCAGATATGATCAAGCATTCCAAACGCTGGATAGCAATTCTTAATAAATGCTCATTCGATCTATTGCTGTTAGTTATTGAGCAATCAAAGAAAGAGATTCAGATTGTTCAGGATAAAATTGTCAAGTTTGAGACTCAGCATTTATCTTTACTTGAATCGGCTTTTGATACTGATTGGATGGGAAAACTTAAGGGGGGTACACACGGAGATATCCGTGTTTAAAATCTAAGCAATCTGACTAGATTGCACTAGAAGCACGGATCTGCCGTGTGTATGAATTTACTTTGCAGTAAAAGTACATTTGACGGATCACACATTGAGATTATTTTGTTAATGTTAAAAATTATATTGACAAAATGTTTTTTTTATGTTTGACAGTAATTATTATTTACAAATCAGGGGGTGTGCAATGGGTTCTGCCATGACTCCGACTTACGCTAATGCTTACATATTTCTTGTTGAACATGAAATCTATTTTGCGCATGTAGAACTATCATCAAACATTTAATTCTATACACACTATATTGATGATTTGATGTTTATCTGGTCGGGGCCATGTACAGAACTCATTGAGCTCTTTGAAAAACATAATGCATCATCTTCGCCCGTGAAATTTTAGGGATACGATTAATTTGCCTGATGTAACCATTAGTCTCACTGAAGGTTGTTTAAGCACTATGGTCTATACTAAAAAAAAACAGGTCGTAATACCATTTTACATAACAAGAGTTTTCATCCCACAAGTTTAAAATTAGGTCTACCACTCTCTCAAATGATTCGCATTCAGAATTAACAATGATGACACATTAGTGAATTGTCAACTAGATCTGTTAATTACTAAATTTGTTTCCAGAGGATATCCCCTTGAGGACCTTAAAGCAACTTAAAATAAAATTATGTTAATGAATTGTAGTAGCTTGCTCAAAAAGAAAATTACCAATAATTCCAAACAGAAATTAACGTGGGTTGCTCAATACAATGAATTATCTCCTGCCATTAATCGTATCTCAAAATCCTATTGGCCCCTTGTTAAGTCAGATAAAGACTTAGGTCTTCAAAATACTGAACTAATGGCATGTTACTCACGATCACGTAATGTACGTGATCATTTAGTAAAAACCGATGTCTATGGTATCGATGGCTCTGACCTTTCTAAAAACGTTTTGCCCACCAAAAAGATGGGTTGTTTTAGATGTCCTTGTACCACATGTGGCTTTTTACTGACTGGTGATACATTTAAATCACCCCTATACTGGTCAAACTTTCAGAATAAATAATAATTTAACATGTGAAAGTTCATTTGTAATTTACTAAATCATTTGCCCTTGTGGGTATAGTTATATTGGTAAGACTAAACGGAAGTTTAAGGAGAGAATGTCAGCGCATCGGTCCTCCATTAGATTGGCTCTTGAGGAAGCTAAATGTGATCAACCTGTAGCGCAACATTTTGTTAATGCCAGAATGCCAGACAGTTTGTCTAGTCTTCGCTACAGAATAATTGATCACATTCCTCCCTTACGTAGAGGTGACAAAAGAGATAATCTGCTGCTGCAAACTGAATCATTTTGGATTCACAAATTAGATGTCATTCACCCAAAAGAGCTCAATAAAATGCTTCCTCTAGCATGTTTTTCCTAGCAGCTCAGTATTCTAGTCCATATGTTAATACATTTTGGTTTAACCACCACTTGAAGTGCATAACTCACTACATTTTCGTATTTTTATCAAGGGTAATCTAGCAGTGCAGTAATTCCAGTCCGTATTTTATTCCAGTCTGGTTTAACCATCAACTTGTAGTGTATAATTTTATTTTTATCTAGGGTACTGTGCAATGTGTTGTGCTAATATGATTATGTGGTTGTACATTGTTATTATGCATAACTTATCACTCTGCTTTATGACATGTTTTTTATCTTGCTGATGATGCGGTGTACATGGTTATGCTTGATTGTCACTTGGCTCCATTACCATGTTTGTATTTCCCGCTGTAGTCATGGTGACGGCGATCACGTGGTGCGACGTGCATCATGTCGAGTTACGATGACGCCATTTTTGAGAGACGCGGCCGGCGGGTGCCTGGAACCAGCGTCTCACGTGTGTTTGGTGAGGGGTACAAGTAGTGGAAAGTTGTCTTTTATACTTTATGTATCCTGACGAAAATCTTTAGAGATTGAAACGTTGATACCTACGCTGGCTGCGTCTGTGTCCTTATTTACTGGGATCAATAGGTGTGGCACTCATGGATCCCAGTAAATAAGGACACAGACGCAGCCATATATATATATATATATATATATATATATATAAATAGGTGTGGCACTCATGGATCCCAGTAAATAAGGACACAGACGCAGCCAGATCGGCCAAACTCGTATATATATATATATATATATATATATATATATATAAAAAACACACGGGGACTTGTAAATAGCAAATTGTATTGAAAAGTATCACAACATAAATTGCAATGTTTCGGGGTTGTTAACCCCTTTATCAAAGTGTGAGGAGTGTTGCAGAAACTATTTTCGGTAAATTCCAGTGTTTTCTATGGAAAGTACATCCGAGTTTGGCCGATGGTGTATTTGATCATATGTTCATTTCCACCAATGTTTTGTATTTCTATTTGAACAAACAATCCCGTGTTGGTTATTTGGAAAATTTTTGTGTTTAAAAAAAAAAATGCCTTAAGACTCCCATGTTTGTCAACTCGGACAAACACCAAGCTTAGTTAATTTACCTATATGTGTTTATTTTTTTCTTTCTAATTTTTTTTAATTGATTTATTTATTTAAAGAAACAAAATTCAATATTTACAAAAATATAACGTGTTAAAATGTGTAAATTGTTGCAAAAACATATTGTTCACCTTCAAAAAACAAACAAACAAAAAAAAACATTAAAATACTAAACATATCGGCATTTGCTGTAAAAAAACACATTTCTGATTTGCATTTTTCAGTCAATTCAGCAAAATTGTGTTAATTTAATTCGCCCTGTCCTAGATCTACACACGTGCTCAAACTCAATTATATCAACAGTGTTCGAACAGACAGATTTTCCGTTGACATTACACAAATGGGAAAAAGTTCTCGATTTCACAGGGGGAGTTACCAGCTGGTGACAACAAGAGCAAACATCCTATCTAACAATGTCCTTCCAAAAAGGGAAAACATCTACATAGAGTGTTCCCTGTGCCTTGCAAGCATGTTTAAAAAAACAAAAACAAAAAAAGTAAATCTATTATTGACATAATAATTTGAAATTAGAATTGTATAAATTCTTAATAAATCTTCCATCTTTTGGGCTAAATTTCTACAATATTAATTACAAACTTTTTACATAACGTTTACCAAAAAAATAGCAACACCGTAGCAAGTTATTCTAATTTACAAATAAGGAAATATAGTACATTGCTAGCTGTGAGGAAAAAATATTTACCCCAAATAGCAAAATGGAAAATATCTGGATTATTTTGTTACCTAAAGTGTCACATAATAAAAGTATACATGTGCTAAAAGACTAAGATCTAGGTTCAATTAGCTGCAGTTGATTACCGTGGGCTAATTGATCTATTCAGTTATAGCCCGCAGTTCACGTGGATTTCTGTTTGAGTCTGAGGAGGCTTAAACAGAAATCATTGTTAACTACCCTGATTGCAGGAGCTGCAAACCTGTTTACCCATAGCTCTGGAAACTTATCCTGGATTCTATGGGTTAATGTGCATTAGCAGGTAATTTACCGCACAAGGAAAAGGGGCTGTAACTGAATAGCCCCAGGTGTTAAAGCCCGCGGCTACCACCCTTTTCCAAGCATGGTATATTAATGCATTTAATTGAATCTGGCCCCAAGGGGGGTATTTATCAAACCACGAAGAGAGATAAAAAGCACAAACCAATCAGCTTCTAACTCACATTTTACATGCTGTGTTTTAAAAATGACAGGAGCTGAAAGTATCTGCTACAGTACATCTAACCACAGGATTACCTATGCTTGTAACACCGATGCCGGAATCTGCCCCCTCACAATCCTCACAGTCGGCATGCCGACTAACAGGGACTATTCCCATTTGTGGGTGTCCAAGGGGCTTTGTCTTTTCTCTCCCTCCCCACCCTCCCATGCCAGGCATCTAAAAGCCGGGATCCCAGCATCGGTATGGTGACTGATGGTCACGCGAATCCAACCCTGTAAACACACCTAACAGCAAGACATGGATTTGAAATGCAGCCACATATTTTTATTAACTTATTTTATCTACTGAAATTAAGTATGTAATCATCTGAAAACACATCCTCCACCATCACCCAGCTGCAAAAAGCTAGATCTGGAGAGCTATTCCAAATGCAATGTTATTTTAACCATGATAACCAAAAGATTGACCCCCAATTTTACATAATACTTAGGTTTACCAGCCAGCTTCTACTTTAAATATCCACAACAGAGATCATGACTGCAATAGACATGTAACTATACCAAATAATCACCACCTTCTTCAGAGGATTGTGAAATTGTGAGTGCATACTGTACATCTAGACCTTTCACATTAAAATTATCCCTATTCAAATAATACACATCACATTCAGTCATGTGTGTCTATATTCTGGATTTTCCCTTTCATAGTGACACATTTAAATACACATTATTTACTTGCTTGGTTGCTATGGGCTGTCAATATGCTCCTGTCATATTTCAAACACAACTTGTAACATGGCAGTTAGGAGCGGATTGGTTGGTACTTCATCTCTCTCCAATTTATCACCCTCCAAGCTCTGATGTATATACCCTTATACTCTTTCCTATATTTACTTGAAACATTTGTTTCATACCTAAATCAGATTAAATGAGAATGTATACAAAATGTATTACTGCAGTGTTACTATGTGCCAATGAGACTGCACAAATTCAATCCAGATATCTCTGATATTTCTTGGAAAGGCTGCTCTAAAGATGGTTCATTCCTTTACATTTTGTAATCTGTCCAACTCTATCCATGTTGTGACTTGATATCAACATGCATGAAATGATAAACAGGCATTCCCCTCTCTCCCAGCTACTTCCCCTCCCAGTTGTAGTCCCATCATCAGAACAAGCTCATAAGGTATATCCTCTATGCCAATGGTTCTCAAGCTCAGTCCTCAAGACCCCAAACAGTAGTTTTCCAGGTCACCTAGCAACTGCACAGGTATAATCATAACTCACAATACATTTTAAAAGATCCACAGGTGGAGATAACTATTTCACTTGTGATTGTGTGAGGAGGTCTAGAAAACATGAACTGTTTGGGGTCTTGAGGACAGAGTTTGAGAACCTGTGCTCTAGGCTGCCACCTGCCATCTGACTGACAATAGCCAGTCTCTCCTCTAGTCATGCACTCATTAAGAGGACTCTATATACCCACTGAATGGAGTGTATGAACAGCATACTTCATAATTCATTGATTGCAATGTAATACTTACAATGGGCTTTGTTTATTCTAATAGGGTCCTCCTGGCTCATGAACCTCACTAACCTCTCCGTATACTCAATTGTGGCATCAGTTGCATCTCTTAAAATAATAAAAACTAACTAGGTCATCATTATTGTACAGTGCATCCGGAAAGTATTCACAGCGCTTCACTTTTTCCACACTTTATGTTACAGCCTTATTCCAAAATAGAATCAATTATTTTTCCCCCTCAAAATTCTACACACAATACCCCATAATGACAAAGTGAACATTTTTTTTATTTTTAGATTTTTGAAAATGTATTAAAATTAAAAAACGAAGAAATCACATGTACATAAGTGTTCACAGCCTTTGCCATGAAGCTCAAAATTGAGCTCAGGTGCATCCTGTTTCCACTTATCATCCTTGAGATGTTCCTACAGCTTAATTGGAGTCCACCTATGGTAACATTCAGTTGATTGGACATGATTTGGAAAGGCGCACCCCTGTCTATATAAGGTCCCACACTTGACAGTGCATGTCTGAGCACAAACCAAGCATGAAGTCAAAGGAATTGTCTGTAGACCTTCGAGACAGAATCGGGGGAAGGGTATAGAAAATATCTGCTGCTTTGAAGATCCCTATGAGCACAGTGGCCTCCATCATCCATAAATGGAAGAAGTTCGGAACCACCAGGACTCTTCCTAGAGTTGGCCAGGCGTCTAAACTGAGCGATCAGGGGAGAAGGGCCCTAGTCAGGAAGGTGACCAAGAACCAGATGGTCACTCTGTCAGAGCTATAGCATTCCTCTGTGGAGAGAGAACTTTCCAGAAGGACAACCATCTCTGCAGCAGTCCACGAATCAGGCCTGTATGGTAGACTGGCCCGACGGAAGCCACTCCTTAGTAAAAAGCACATGGAAGCCCGCCTGGAGTTTGCCAAAATGCACCTGAAGGACTCTCAGTCCATGAGAAACAAAATTATCTGGTCTGATGAGACAAAGATTAAACTCTTTGGCGTAAATGCCAGGCGTCATGTTTGGAGGAAACTAGGCACCGCTCATCACCAGGCCAATACCATCCATACAGTGAAGCATGGTGGTGGCAGCATCATGCTGTGGGGATGTTTTTCAGCAGCAGGAACTGGGAGACTAGTCAGGATAGAGGGAAAGATGAATGCAGCAATGTACAGAGACATCCTGGATGAAAACCTGCTCCAGAGTGCTTTTGACCTCAGAGTGGGGCGACGGTTCATCTTTCAGCAGGACAATGACCCTAAGCACACAGCCAAGATATCAAAGGAGTGGCTTCAGGACAACTCTGTGAATGTCCTTGAGTGGCCCAGCAAGAGCCCAGACTTGAATCCGATTGAACATATCTGGAGAGATCTGAAAATGACTGTGCACCGATGCTTCCCATCCAACCTGATGGAGCTTGAGAGGTGCTGCAAAGAGGAATGGGCGAAACTGCCCAACGATAGGTGTGCCAAGCTTGTGGCATCATATTCAAAAAGACTTGAGGCTGTAATTGGTGCTAAAGGTGAATTAACAAAGTACTGAGCAAAGGCTGTGAATACTTATGTACATGTGATTTCTTAGTTTTTTATTTTTAATAAATTTGCAAAAAACTCAAAAAAAACTTTTTTCACATTGTCATTATGGGGTATTGTGTGTAAAATTTTGAGGGAAAAATTAATTTATTCCATTTTGGAATAAGGCTGTAACATAATAAAATGTGGAAAAAGTGAAGCACCATGAATACTTTCCTGATGCACTGTACATTTCTTGGTTTACCCTTCAATTCTGTTATCACAATTATTGGTTTCCAGAGATGAATATAATATAGGTCCTAATTCAGACCTGCTCACTAGGGTGCGGTTTTTGCATCCATGCGATCAGGTAGTCGTTGCCTACAGGTGGAGGGGAAATCGCTGTGCAGGGGTGCGATCGCATGTGCAGGAGAGCTGCACAAATAGAAGTTTGTGCAGTCTCTGCACAGACCAGGACTTTACTCTTCCAGTGCGTTGATAGGGGCCGAAGCCAACGTCAGAAACCCTCCCTTCAAACGCCTGGTCCCTCCTGCGTTTCTCCGAACAGTCCTTAAAAACGGTCAGTTGCCACCCACAAACAGCCTCTTCCTGTCAGTCACCTTGCGATCGCCCGTGCGATCGCTTTTCTCGCACCATCCCGTCGCTGACCGCCGATCCTTGTCGCGGCGGAGCGACGCGCCTGCCCATTGTGGTGTATACGCATGCGCAGTTCAGACCCGATTGCAAAAAGGGTGTGTGGCTTCGTTGACATGGGCGTGGCTTCGCGTAAAGGGGCGTGGCATTGCAGGAAAAGACTACCTTATACCCCAGTTTTGCAACCTGCACGCCCAGACGTTAGCCACCACAGGAAAGAAAAATAATCCTGACTCATGCCCCTTACATTATTTGTCATTTTTCCTCCTTATAGTAATGCCCAGTATACATTATGCCACATACTGCAATGGCCCTTAGACATTATTCCACGCACAATAATGCACATGACACAATATGCACACACCATAGTGCCCCCGACACATTATGCCACACACCGTAATGCCTGTGACACATTTTGACAGGAATCGCAATGCCCGTTATACATTATGCTACACACTGCAATGCCCCTGATACATTATAGCACATACAATGTCTGTGACACATTATGACACACACCACAATGATCCTGAGACATTATACCACATACCACAATGCCCGTGATATAGTATACAACACACCGTAATGCCTGACACATTATGACACACACCGCAATGTCCGTGATACATTATGCCAAACACTGCAGTGACCCTGAGACATTATACCACATACCACACAATGCCCGTGATATAGTATACCACACACCGTAATGCCCATTACACATTAAGTTCTACAGTAAGGCTTCCAATTACTTTTAAATTACCTGCTCGTTGCCAGGGGTTTCATGCTCTTGGTTCCATGCACGGTGCCAGGGGTTTTCATGCTCAGGGTGTCATGCTCGTTGCCAGGGGTTTCATGCACTGGGTGTCATGCTCGTTGCTAGGGGGTAGTGCTTGTTGCTAGGGCCGTGCTCCCAGTGCCACATATGCTCCCAGTGCCAGATATTCCCCCACAGTGCCAGGTATATGCACCCAGTGCCAGGTATATGCTCCCAGTGCCAGATATTCCCCCACAGTGCCACATATGCCCCCTCAGTGCCTGCTCCACCCAGTGCCAGATATTCCCCCACAGTGCCAGGTATATGCCCCCAGTGCCAGATCTTCCCCCACAGTGCCAGGTATATGCCCCCAGTGCCAGATCTTCCCCCACAGTGCCAGGTATATGCCCCCAGTGCCAGATCTTCCCCCACAGTGCCAGGTATATGCCCCCAGTGCCAGGTATATGCCCCCAGTGCCAGATCTTCCCCCACAGTGCCAGGTATATGCCCCCAGTGCCAGATCTTCCCCCACAGTGCCAGGTATATGCCCCCAGTGCCAGATATTCCCCCACAGTGCCAGGTATATGCCCCCAGTGCCAGATATTCCCCCAGTGCCAGGTATATGCCCCCAGTGCCAGATCTTCCCCCACAGTGCCAGGTATATGCCCCCAGTGCCAGGTATATGCCCCCCCCAGTGCCAGGTATATGCCCCCCCCCCCCCCCCCAGTGCCAGATATTCCCCCACAGTGCCTGCTTCCCCCCCAGTGCCAGATATTTCCCCCCAGTGCCAGATATTCCCCCCCAGTGCCAGGTATATGCCCCCCCAGTGCCAGGTATATGCCCCCAGTGCCAGATATTCCCCCACAGTGCCAGGTATATGCCCCCAGTGCCAGGTATATGCCCCCCCAGTGCCAGATATTCCCCCACAGTGCCTGCTTCCCCCCCAATGCCAGGTATATACCCCCAGTGCCAGGTATATGCCCCCCCAGTGCCAGGTATATGCCCCCAGTGCCAGGTATATGCCCCCCCCAGTGCCAGATATTCCCCCACAGTGCCTGCTTCCCCCCCAGTGCCAGGTATATGCCCCCAGTGCCAGGTATATGCCCCCGGTGCCAGGTATATGCCCCCCCAGTGCCTGCTTCCCCTCCCCCTCCTTTGTGTTGGAGGGACATGGAGCGCATAGCGCGCCTCTCCAATGTCCCTCCTGGCTCTCCCCCGGCCGGTCTAATAAAGGAAGTGCCGGTTCGTGAGCCAATCAGAGCTCACGAACGGCACTTCTTTTATTAGACCGGCCGGGGGAGAGCCAGGAGGGACACAGGAGAGGCGCGCGATGTGCGCTCCGTGTCCCTCCGTACACAGTAGGCAGCAGCGGAGGGAAGGAGGGAGAGGAGACCGCAGATTGACATGCGGACGCTCGTCCGCATGTCAATCTGTTCTGTCAGTGGCGCCCCCGCAGCCCCTTGCCCCCAAGCCACCGCGAGGGCTGCGGGGGCAGTAGTTACGCCACTGCCTGCCTTGTATACAATGACAAACCTGCAACTCATATTTAAACTGTATTAGAGCTACGGACAGTAAAATATGTACTGACGGAAATAATTCAATATATCTCCTATATGGAAAATGGGCACGGAGTGTCAAAGTTTCATAATTTCTCTGACATAATTCATATGGCCAGTAGGTGAAGTTGTTATTAATTTTTAGGCTAGTCTTGCTTTAATAACTGTGAACTATAAATTTCTTCGAAAGATGAACTGATACTTCAAAGTAGAGAGAAGGAGAAGACAGCTCCTTGTTGATAAAGTATGAAACATTTACACTTCCCAGGGTCCTGGGACCAAGGGGGAAGGGTGCAGAACACAGGGAGAGAGCTAGTGAATAGTCCCTAGCTAGCATGAGGCAAGGATTTTAGGTCCTTATAGTCTCTGACCCTGTGATGTGCTTTGTTTAACAGGGGCAGCTGCAGTTATCAACAGATGTTTCGGCAATAAATAATTGGTATCATCTCAGAACAGGCCCGTCTACCTGTGGAGAGGGCATAATGCGTAAAACACTGCTTTGCTATTCTAGCCACATTAATCTCTCATCTATCCAGGTTTCTTGGGACATTTCCTGCAGGTGCTCATTCTGGAAGAATCAGGACTGTACCCTTTTAAGTTAAGAAGCTTTGCAGGGGTCACAGAAAAGGTCAAAATACGCCATAAATTTCTGTCTGAGGTCACAAAAAAAGGCGAAATAAAATGACAATACAGAATTAGTCTAATGTTGCAACATAATCAGCCAAATGTAAGGGGCCGGCTTCCTTCTAAAGGCATGCCGTGCACACACACAAAAGATTAAAGTGCTCATGTTGAGCTCGGCTAGCCATTACTTAAAAATATATAACTAGAAGGAAATCTTCTGTAAAACAAATATATATATTTTTTTTTTACAATTTAGTGCTTGTTTTTATTAAGATTTAAGCTCTTGTGATCAAGGACATCCACCCTTTGTATTCCATATGTAATTATGTAATCTGAGCACTGTAATTATATATATTTGCAGTTATGTACTTATTTGCATTAATCTGTACCCATGCAAACCACTGTATGTTTAGCCCCCTGTACAATTGTGGCACCATATTAACACAATATGATGATGATGATGATGATGATGATGATGATAATAATAATAAGCAACATACCTAACTTTATTCTCAATATTACACTCTAAAATAAGGACCATTCACAAATGGTGGAATAACAGAAGGGGTTGGGGCTGGGTTACCAGCGGTCGGGATCCAGGAGGTCAGCATACCAACCCCGGCAGCAGAATGACGCCGGGGGAAGGGGTAATTGTTCGAGCGCAATGAAGCCCCCTTGCGGGTACGGTGGCTTGTGACAGGTTCTACTCCCGCTCTATGGGTGTTGTGGACACCCACGAGTGGGAATAGAGCCTGTGGGTCGGCATTCCGGCTGCCGGCATTCTAAACGCTTGGGATTCCGGCATCTGCTTGGTAACCGCCGGCATCCTGAGCGGTGGACACATGACCGCATCCTAACAGAAGTTCCATTATGATACCATAGGTGTTTGCAGGCTGAAAATGCTACATTAATGGTACGGCGTCTAAATGTGCATAGCAAAAATAGGATTTTAATTACCTGCCGGTAAATCCTTTTCTTGTAGTCCGTAGAGGATACTGGGGTCCATTTAGAACCATGGGGCATAGACGGATCCACTAAGAGCCATGGGCACTTTAAGAATTATTATATAGTATGGGCTGGCTCCTCCCTCTACGCCCCTCCTACCAGACTCAGTCTAGGAAACTGTGCCCGAGGAGACGGACATACTTTGAGAGAAGGATAGATAAGGATAGTGGTGAGAATCCGAACCAGCACACACAACAAGAGGAAAGCCAAGCTAACCAAACTTGAAATAGTAACAGCATTGGCTGAACCAACATTACTTAACCAAGTAACAGTGCAGGAAGAACGAAGCACTGGGCGGGCGCCCAGTATCCTCTACAGACTACAAGAAAAGGATTTACCGGTAGGTAGTTAAAATACTATTTTCTCTTACGTCCTAGAGGATACTGGGGTCCATTTAGTACCAATGGGATGTACCAAAGCTCCCAAACCTGGTGGGAGAGTGCTGAGGTTCCTGCAGAACAGATTGACCAAACTTTAAGTCTTCAGAGGCCAAAGTATCGAACTTGTAGAACTTAGCAAACGTGTTTGAACCTGACCAAGTAGCTGCTCAGCAGAGCTGTAAAGCCAAGACACCCTGGGCAGCCGCACAGGAAGAACCCACCGACCTAGTAGAGTGGGCCTGTACAGATTTTGGACATGGCAAATCTGCAGTGGAATAAGCATGCTGGATAGTAAGTCTGATCCAGCGTGCAATTGTCTGCTTTGAAGCAGGACACCCAATCTTACTGGGATCATAAAGAACAAACAGCGAGTCCGTTTTTCTGTGACGAGCTGTTCTTTTCACATACACCTTCAAAGCCCTCACAACATCCAAAGACTTTGAAGTAGCAGAGGTGTCGGTGACAACCGGAACCACAATAGGTTGGTTGATATGAAATGCGGACACCACTTTAGGAAGAAATTGCTGACGAGTTCTGAGTTCAGCTCTGCCCTCATGGAAAATTAAATAGGGACTTTTGTGAGACAAAACCCCGAGCTCCGACACACGTTTTTCTGAAGCCAAGGCCAACAGTGTGACGGTCTTCCACGTAAGATATTTTACGTCCACCTCCTGTAATGATTGGAGGAACTGCAGCACCACATTGAGATCCCAAGGTGCGGTGGGAGGCACAAAGGGAGGTTGGATGTGCAGAACACCTTTCAAGAACGTCTGGACCTCAGGGAGAGAAACCAATTGTTTCTGAAAGAAAATGGACAAGGCCGAAATCTGGACTTTTATGGAGCCCAGACACAGGCCCACATCCATGACTGTCTGCAGAAAAAGCAGGAAACAGCCCAGATGAAATTCCACCGCAGAATCATTTCTGCTCTCACACCAATAGACATATTTCTTCCAAATACGATGGTAATGCTTAGACGTTACCCACTTCCTGGCTTGGATCATAGTCGGGATAACCTTTTTTGGGATCCCACTCCTGGCTAGAATCAGCCTTACAACTTCCATGCCGTCAAACGTAGCCGCGGTAAGTCCTGATAGACAAATGGGCCCTGTTGCAGAAGATCCTCGCGAAGAGGTAGAGGCCACGGATCTTCTAGGAGCATCTCCAGAAGATCTGCATACCAGGCCCTTCTTGGCCAGTCCGGAG
This sequence comes from Pseudophryne corroboree, assembly GCF_028390025.1. NCBI lineage: Eukaryota > Metazoa > Chordata > Amphibia > Anura > Myobatrachidae > Pseudophryne > Pseudophryne corroboree. The sequence continues at coordinate 887,525,187 of NC_086444.1, read as the reverse complement.
CAATTAGAATTGCTTGAACCTTTTCCCTTTTTATTCGCTTTAGAATTCTTGGGATCAGAGGAAGTGGAGGAAACACGTACACCATCTGATAGACCCATGGAGTTGTCAAGGCGTCTACCGCCACCGCCTGTGGGTCTCTCGACCTGGAACAATACCGCCTGAGCTTCTTGTTGAGACAAGAGGCCATCATGTCGATCTGTGGATATCCCCATCGACTTGTCAAGCACCTGAACACTTCGGTGTGAAGGCCCCACTCCCCCGGGTGCAGGTCGTGTCCGCTGAGGAAGTCTGCTTCCCAGTTGTCTACTCCTGGAATGAAGACCGCTGACAAAAAAAATGGGCAGACTAGATGGGCCAAGTGGTTCTTATCTGCCGTCAAATTCTATGTTTCTATGTTTCTATGTGACGCCACAGCGTTTCTTTCTGCCCAGAGGAGAATTCGTGACACCTCTGATATTGCTGCTCTGCTTTTCGTTCTGCCCTGTTGTTTTATGTACGTTGCTGCCGTCACATTGTCCGACTGGACCTGAATTGCCTGATCTTGAAGATGTGAGGCCTGCAGAAGGGCTTTGTATATGGCCCAGAGTTCCAGAATGTTGATTGGAAGGATGACTTCCTGACTTGACCATCTTCCCTGAAAATGCACCCCCTGAGTGACTGCTCCCCAACCTCTGAGGCTTGCGTCTGTGGTTAACAGAATCCAGTTCTGAATTCCAAATTTCTGTCCTGCAACGAGGTGAGAAGACTGTAGCCACCACAGAAGGGAGATCCTGGCCTTTGGCGACAGATGGATCCTGTCGCATGTGAAGATGCGATCCGGACCATTTGTCCAACAGATCGAGCTGAAAGGGTCTGGCGAGAAACCTTCCGTATTGAAGTGCATGTTAAGAGGTTACCATTTTCCTCAGAAGGCGAATGCACAGATGCACCAACACCCGAGTTGGCTTCAGGACATCCCGATCCATCGACTGGATTACCAATACCTTTTCCCACGGTAGGAACATCTTTTGTGACTCCGAGGCCCTCATTCCGAGTTGTTCGCTCGCTAGCAGATTTTAGCAGCATTGCACATGCTAGGCCGCCGCCCTCTGGGTGTGTATGTTAGCTTTGCAGAATTGCGAATGAAAGATTAGCAGAATTGCGAATAGAAAATTCTTAGCAGTTTCTGAGTAGCTCGAGACTTACTCCTACACTGCGATCAGCTCAGCCCGTTTCGTTCCTGGTTTGATGTCACAAACAAGCCCTGCGTTCGGCCAGCCACTCCCCCGTTTCACCAGACACTCCCGCGTTTTATTCTGGCACGCCTGCGTTTTTCCGCACACTCCCAGAAAACAGTCAGTTTCCGCCCAGAAACACCCACTTCCTGTCAATCACACTCCGATCACTTCAACGATGGAAATTCTTCGTTCGGACGTGAGTAAATCTACTAAGTTTTGTGCTAAAATACTTAGCGCATATGCGCTGCGTACCATGCACATGCGCATTTTTGCCTTAATCGCTCCGTTGCGAAAACCGGCAACGAGCGAACAACCCGGAATGACCCCCCGTGTCCAGTATCGCTCCCAGGAATGGGAGCCTCTGTGTTGGCTCTAGTGAGATTTCAGAAGGTTTAGAATCCACCAGTGATCCTGGAGGAGTTTGGTTGAGAGACCAATGCTGTCCAGCAACATCTCCCTGGATGGCGCTTTTGTCAGGAGATCGTCCAGAAACGGAATTATGTTCACTCACTGTTTGCAGAGTAGAAACCTCATCTCTGCCATCACCTTGGTGTACACCCTCGGTGCCGTGGAGAGACCAAATGGCAGGGTCTGGAACTGGTAGTGACAGTCCTGCAGTGCAAACCGTAGATAAGCCTGATGAGTTGGCCAGATCGGAAAATGAAGGTATGCATCCTTGATATCCAGAGACACTAGGAATTCCCCCTCCTCCAGACATGAGATCACCGCTCTCAGTGACTCCATCTTGAATTTGAACACTCGTAAGTATGGGTTCAAAGACTTGAGGTTCAGACTCGGTCATACCAAACTGTCCGGCTTCGGTACTACGAACAAGTTGGAATGGTACCCCTTGTTTAGTAGATGAGGTGGAACTGGAACAATTACCTGAGTCTGTACCAGTTTTTGGATGGCATGCTGTAAAGTTATACTTGCCTCTTGTGAAACTGGCAAGCCTGATTTGAAGAATCTGTGAGGTGGGAGCTCTTGGAACTCCAGTCTGTAGCCCTGGGAAATAAGATCTATGACCCAGGGATCCTGGCACAAATCTGACCAGATCTGACTGAAGAATTGTAGTCGGACTCCCACCTGACAGCCTTCCAAGGCATTGCGGTCCTGAGCTCTGTTCCTGAGCACCTGCTGTTGCTGGTTTGTGTTGTTTACCTCTTGCACCGCTAGAGAACATAGAAGTGTAGACTTATCCGCAGTAGCTGTGGAGATCCATTTGTCTAGTTCATCTCCAAACAAGGCCTCACCTGTGAAAGGCATACATTCCACGCCTTTCCTGGAGTCCACATCAGCAGTCCACTGGCGTAGCCACAAGCCCCTGCGTTCCGACACTGCCATAGCGGTGGTGCGTGCGTTAAGCACGCCTATTTCCTTTATGGCTTCCACCATAAAGTTTGCAGAGTCCTATATATGCTGCAGGAGTAACCATTTTACAACGGCTTTAGTCATCCACGCACATGCAATAGTGGGTCTTTGGGCCACCCCACCAGCTGTGTACAATGATTTGAGTGTAGTCTCAATTTTACAATCAGCCGTTTCTTTTAGGGTGGCTGCACCAGGAACAGGCAATACAATTTTACGTGACAGCCTAGAGACTGATGCGTCCACTATCGGTGGATTTTCCCATTTTTTCCTATCCTCCAGAGGAAAAAGAAAAGATGAGAGCAACCTTTTAGGGCACTGAAACTTCTTATCAGGATTAACCCATGGTTCGTCAAACATGGTATTCAATTCCTTTGATACATGAAAAGAGGAAAAGTAACTGAGGACTTTCCTCTTTACATTAAAATAAGATTCTTCACTCTCCTCTGACACCTTATCAGGAATATGCAGAACATCTCTGATAGAGGCTCTTATAGAGGCTATTCCCTGCGACAGAGCCACATCCCCTCCCCTCCAAGTCTACCTCACCCTCCTCCAAGTCTGACCCATCAGCGTCAGAGTCAGATTGCATGATATGGGCCAGAGATCGCTTTTGCGGATAAATGGGAGGGGATGGAGATGCTTTTTTGGGGACTGAGTCTCTGTTACAGAAACATGTCTAGGTTTGCTGTACAGCCTTTCTTAACGGCAGGACAGATGTTCAAAATGAACAGCGATCTAGCCGGCCAAGCACTTTCACCACAGATGACAATTTATGCCACATTGAAGGTCTGATTAAGGAGGACAGTCACATTTTTGTTAGTGATATTGCTAATGTACTGAACATCTCTGTTAGTGCTGTGCACAACAATGTTCATGAGCAACTGGGGTACATGAAAAAGTGTTCACGCTGGATACCAAAGTAATTCACAGAAGTTCACAAAACCAAGAGGATGGCATTGTTCCCGAATTGGTAATCTTGATTCCAATAGTAGTCAAAATATAAATATCAATTAGGCAATACAAATAGATAGCCAAAGTACTATCAGCTGGATGGGTCACAATGAGCCAATCACAAGTGGTTGTAGTGTGAGTAGTTTAACCAGTCCTTCAATATCTGTAAAGGAGACTCTTTCTAAAAGAATGCATCCATGTATAATTGTATTAGAATTACATGTAGACACCCCTTTACTATGCTTAAACTATATTGCCTGCTAGTGACTGCCCCTTTACACAATTTCCTTGCACACACAGAAAAGTATACATACAGTAGATGTACTGTATGCAGCCAGAAGTGTTCACGCTGGATACCAAAGTAATTCACAGAAGTTCACAAAACCAAGAGGATGGCATTGTCTCTCGTGCACTTGACGCGGTACCATGAAGAGGGAGTGCAGTACCTGCAGCGTATTGTTACAGGCGAAACATAGGTGCATCATGTGACACCGGAGATGAAGCAAGCATCCATGACATGGAAACACGCATCGTCCCTACCTTCCGCTCCATCAGCAAAGATGGTCATAGCAACTGTGTTTTAGGACTACAAGGGCATGCTTGTTGATTTCCTCACCAAGGGAGATACTGTGAATGATGACCGCTATTGTGACACATTGAACCGGTTGCAGAGGACAATTTGTTGAAAATGACCTGGGATGTGGCAAACAGGCATCATATTGCTGCACTATAACGCCAGGTCACGCTCAGCCAACTGCAAGCATGAGTTGTTACGGTGGTACCATTGGGAGGTACTGGACCATCCTCCCTACAGCTCTGACCTGGCACCAAGTAATTTTCATCTCTTCGGACCACTGAAGAAGCACATGGATGGAAGAGGATTCGCAACCAACGGTGAAGTTCAGCAAGCAGTCATGTCCTGGCTTCAGGCACTTGACACTGATTTCTTCTATGCCAGGATAGATAATTTGGTGTACTGTTGGAACAAATGCTTAGACAAGTATGGAGACTATGTGGAAAAATAATCTGTACCAATACCATACTATTGCTTATATGTATATGTACAAGTTGAATACATTTATGCAATGAGAGGTCTTGTTACCTTATTTATTGAACCACCCTCGTAACATTGGGGCTAATTCAGACCTGTTCGCTGGCTAGGTTTTTCTTGCAGTCCTGCGTTCGCATAGTCGCCGCCAGTAGGGGAGTGTATTTTCGCTTCGCAAGTGTGAGAACGCATGTGTAGCAGAGCTGTACAAACAGATTTTGTGCAGTCTCTGCGCAGCCCAGGACTTACTCAGCCGCTGCGAACATTTCAGCCTGTCCGGGACCGGAATTGACGTCAGGAACCCTCCCTGCAAACGCATGGACATGCCTGTGTTTTTCTAAACACTCCCAGAAAACGTTTAGTTGCCACCCACAAATGGCTTCTTCCTGTCAATCTTCTTGCGAACGCCCGTGCGAACGGATCCTTTGCACAAACCCATCACTGAGCGGCGATCCGCTTTGTACCAATGCGACATGCCTGCGCATTGTAGTGCATACGCATGCGCAGTTTACACCTGATCACCCGCTGTATGACAACGCAGCCTAACGATCAGGTCTGAATTAGGCCCATTATCCTCTTATGTAAGAAGTAACATTATCCTTTTATGTAAGAATGACTATAGAAGTAATATAACGCTAAACTTATTTTGCTCACATTTCTGCCAAAGCAAGATTTCATTAAAAAGAGCAAGAACTGTATATTGAAATGAGATACAAGGGTCAGTGATTTTAAGGGATGTTGCTTGCTGTGATGAAGGCTCATATTATGCTTTTAATGGCAAGCTTGTGTACGTTCCTTTTGTACTTCACTTACAGCATGAATTTCTAGATGCTGAATGTAAAAAAAAAAAAAAAAAAGAAGAGACTACTCAGAATATATGCATTCCATATGTAATTTATTTATTATTTATTACCAGTTATTTATATAGCGCACACTTATTCCGCAGCGCTTTACAGAGAATATTTGGCCATTCACATCAGTCCCTGCCCCAGTGGAGCTTACAATCTATGTTCCCTATCACACACACAGACACATTCACGATAGGGTTAATTTTTGTTGAGAGCCAATTAACCTACCAGTATATTTTTGGGATATGTAATAAAGACAAGCAGGGGAATCCAATAAGCCACAGGGTTTTCCGCCTAAACTCTGCAGCTACTGTAATTGGATTCCCTCCTTGATGTCACTCAGATTTATTTAAGGCAAATTTTTACCTAAAACTCAATGGTACATTAAAAAAACAGCCAAACAAAAAAACAGAAGACAAATTAATTGAAATGACTATACTGGTAAAGTACTGGGGGTTGACCTTTGAAGAGACATTTAGATATTTTGCGCAGTGCACTCCATCACATTTTTCTACCTCCCACAATAGAAGGAGCACTACACAGAGGAGTTTCCTGAGAGGAGAATAGGCCTACACCTTAAAGTAAATGGATGATACAAAGGGGGCGATGTATTCAGCCTTGGAGAGAGATAAAGTGAAGAAGTTGCCCAAAGTAACCAATCAGCTTCTGTCATTTATCTAGCACAGTTTATGAAATGACAGAAGCCAACTAGGTATTTTGGTCAACCTCTCCACTTTATCTCTCTGGTACATCTCCCAGTGTTTTTCATTTACTAGGCTGAATAGAGGTGAAGTTTACAATGTACATAGGGAAAAGAGACCCATAGGAACAAAAAAATTGATTCCGTTAATATACTAAGTAAGAAGCACCTCAAGCTCAAAAAGAGTAGGATTTGTACAGGGAATATGTCAGGTGCAACAATGGTGTATATGTACAACTAGTGATGTAGTGAATACCTTGACATAGTGCAGAGATGCAGCTTGACAGGGTTACTAGTAAATTCTAAAGCTGTATTACAATATTTGTACACAATATAACAGAAGTGTCATATACACAAGAGAGAATATTAATTATTAAGAGTTATTAATGAATGTGAAAATTGTATGTTCCATAATAAATGTGGTTACATGCAAACAAAAATACAAATTAAATGTAATTAAAAAAATGGTTTTGCCATGGTTTTTTTTTTTGTTGTTCCCTAATTGAGAATCTTGATTCCAATAGTAGTCAAAATATAAATATCAATTAGGCAATACAAATAGATAGCCAAAGTACTATCAGCTGGATGGGTCACAATGAGCCAATCACAAGTGGTTGTAGTGTGAGTAGTTTAACCAGTCCTTCAATATCTGTAAAGGAGACTCTTTCTAAAAGAATGCATCCATGTATAATTGTATTAGAATTACATGTAGACACCCCTTTACTATGCTTAAACTATATTGCCCTATTAGTGACTGCCCCTTTACACAATTTCCTTGCACACACAGAAAAGTATACATACAGTAGATGTACTGTATGCAGCCAGAAGCTCTGATATATATGCAGATATATCGGGCATCAACTGTACTGCAGGGTTGACGTGATATGTCTGTGAATGATGGCGTTCACAGCAGTGACGTGCGGTGGGGTGAGGCAGAGCCTTTCCTGTCATACTAACGTATACACCAAGTTTTGACTATATAAAGTAAATGAAAAATGCATAGAATATGTTAGAAATATCTTCTTTATATTATTCTTAGCATTTTTTCTAGTCAAAACTCTGGAGTAAAAAGTCTATGGCAGGTGAGGCGGTGCCTCATCTGTCCATCTTTTCCACCCATCTCTACACTGCTGCACCTGTGTATAATGCCCACATAAACCCTTTGGTTCATATATTGTGTGTAAATCTGGCTCTGGTACTAGCCAATGCCTCCTGAGCCATTTACCTCACTGCACGACCCTTGTTCACAGACATATCGGCAATACACAACCGCCGACCCACTAATGATATATCGTTTGTTTGATCGCCCAGTGTGTACCCAGAAAAGGATTCATTAATGATATGTCATATGTGCTGAGAAATTAAAATGTTACCAAAACCAATGTGATTTAGATACAGAGCAGAATACATTCGCTGAGGAACTACAGATTAAGGGCTCTATTTACTAAGCCTTGGATGGAGATAAAGTCACTGGAGATAAAGTACCAGCAAATCGGCTCCTAACTGCCATGCCACAGTCTGTGTTTGAAAAATGACAGGAGCCGATTGGCTGATACTTTATCTCCAGCGACTTTATCTCAATCCAAGGGTTAGTAAATAAACCCCTTAGTCTGCCTTTTTGTGCATGTTTGGTTATTAATTTGTTACTTTTTTTGAGTAAATCCCTATCACATCTGCTGGAAGATTATTCCATGATTTTAGCACCTTACAGCTCCCTTCATTTACATATGGTATCATAATGTTTTGCCTTGTTATAAGTGTTTCCTGATGTTTTCTACTTGTTATAACATTTAGTGTATGTTTTTCTTTTTGTAAATACAAATATAAATCTGATATATAATAAGAACACAGTTCATACCAGTAAGTCATGCAGCCTTGGATTGATCATATCCTGTAGGTTTGTTTTGTCTTCTGGGCCTACAGCCTGTTTGTATTGCCACCTCTCTGGCACAAAGGGCCACTTCATTTCCTTTGCCTCCTGAATCAGGGTCCTCAGATCGTCTGGGAGAGAAGCTGAAAAAGGTCAAAGTGCATGTTAGGGTATCTCCGGTACATTAAGACACGATTCATCTGCCAGTGTTGTACTGTGCACGCCATATATAAGCACCTTTCTTTCTTACACACCTTTGTGCACTTGCTACACATTGCTGCCTTTTACCAAAACACTAATAATCAGAGAATGTCTGTCAGCTGAAGACCTATACAGTTCTGCCCCCAAGCTAAACTAGAGCAATCGAGCAGTAAATAGGTTTTTAGTGGGAAGAAAAACATTGAGATAACTGTCCTCTTATCAGGAAGTAAACCCATCAACTCTGTAAACAATAGGAGAAGGAAAATCTATTTTCACCTGCTAACAAGATTTCTTTTCGGTGTGTAGCACTTAACAATATAGCTTGAGACACGATATATGTTCATGTGCCAGCATCTATGGTCATTTCCAAGTCTACAGCAAATCACCTGTCAGCTCATAAGCTCTGACTGCTGCATTTATTATTGATGCTGTGTGGTGAAAAAATTAATTTCATGCATTAGACCAGTTCTTCTCAAATCCAGTGCCCGTGACATACTAGCAGTGCACGTGTTTTATATCTCCTTGCTGGACCACAGGTGTTTCATTACTGAATGAAACATAATTTATTAAAACATCAATGTGGTACTGTTTCACTTTTTATTATTTGCAGAGACATGGAAAATATGCACTATAACACCCCTTTCACACCGCAAAAATAACCCGGTATTGACCAGGTATATTGCCGGGTCGACACGGGTCGCTGTGCGGTGTAAAAGGGGCCATAGACAAATTCTCGGGTCGCCTGACCCGGTAATTTAACCCTGGAATAAAGCAGTGTTATTCCCGGATTGAATACCGGGTCAGTGGCAGCGTGAATGGGTTCCCGGGTCGATGCGACCCTGGACCTGTTCACTGCATAGGGAGAGACGGAGCGGAGATGATCTCATCTCCCAGCGCCACCTCCGCCTGTGATAGCAACCCGACACGGCATATTGCCAGGTCGAGGTGACAGTGTGTAAGGTTCCAATGCCGGGTCCCACCGGGGAAGGACTTGTCTCCGATTCCCGGGTGGGACCCGGCATTGCGATGTGAAAGGGGTATTAGTGTGTCCTGGGACTGGATTTTAGATGCACCGCATGAAGAGTATAGGTTCAAATTTAATAATAAATAAGATACCTCTAAATCAGACATAAGCAGTATCCAAGTATAGAAAACATTCTTCATTAGCAAAGAGGTCCTAAATCACATTAGCTTATAAAGAGGATCTGCAGATACTTTTGGAGTTGTAGTTTAAAAAATAAAAAATAAATTTTTCAAAAACCTTACATCAGTGGTTCTCAAGCTCAACCGCCAAGTTTTCCCAACAGGAGGATTTCTGCCTGTGTAGCTGGTGGGATAATTATTGACCCATCAACATAGATTACCTGAAGTGTGCATGATTAAAAGCATCCACAAAACATGACCTGTTGGTGGTATGTTAGGACTAGAGTTGAGAACCCCTGCCTTACATCATAGATGTCAATGTTACATAGTTGTTGAGGTTGAAAAAAAGATAAATGTCCGTCGAGTTCAACCTATTTTACATTTATTTATTTTTTAATAAAAAAAGTCTCATTACAAGTATGGGTTAAGATCTGAACACAACAAGCTCTGAGCTGGTGCAGAAGTGAAATCCTTTAGCAGAATGGAATTGGCCATGCACCACCCCGTACAGCAAGGGATGCCAATAAAAGTCACCGACCCTGGGAATGTTGTGGGATTCCCTTCTGGGAGATTCAGGAGAGGGGGGCCTAGGGTAAACTACTGGGGTGTGGTGCTGAAATTTGTATCATCATAGTTCCCTCCCAAATCACAGCCCCGCCAACTTCACTGCAGATGATGAAAGGTTGCAGGAGAGTTCAGGAGTCTCCCGGACATTCCAAGAGTGTAGACAAGTTCATGATTATAGTAGACTTGGATGCTCAGTGCATATTTTCCTTCTAAAGTCACATATGCAATGATCTTAGCACCAAAATCAACAAACTGAACTAATATCAGTGTGTGTTGATATACATATACCTGTATGTAATAATTGATTGTTCAATTTCTAGGCATGTTAAAAGAAAAAATCCAGTTTCAACAAATTGGTGACACTGAGAGAGTGGTAATTAGCAGACACCCCCTCACATAGGCTGCAAAGAAGCATTATAAACTAGCCCGGGTCATTACTCATGTTAATTGGAAATTATTAAGTATTGCTGTGTACAATAAATGATGAATTTCTTTAGTTAGTTTTTCGAGAAATTATGAAATGTGAAAAAATAGATTTAGAAAAGCCAAAAACATAGGTATGAGTAAACCTAAGAATTATATGAAGGAAAAAAAAGTCTAAGAGAATACCACCAAAATAGGGATTAAAAGAAATCACAGAAAATATGGAGTTCACTAAGAGTCGCCGCTTACAAACTCTTAGCCCTAGCAATACACTTATGGTGATTGTACACTCCTGTGCGATCATCCTCTCATTAAATCACACTGGGAATAACAGGCAGTGAGGACTGATGGCAGGTTGTATGTCAAATCCAGTGTTTTTGCTAAAAGTAATTTTGATCTAATAAACAGACCCTGCCGTTAATTCTCATCAGTTTCTAAGCCCCGAGCCTACTGCAGTTTTAGAAACTCTGCATGGATCTTTAGGATCTGTGTAGGTTTCTATATATTAATATGGTTAAAACATTTTTTTACTAGCCCTAGGCATTTAAGCCAGACAGGTAGACCCCATGTTCTTTTTCCCCAAAGTGTTTCCACTACTAGACTATCAGCCTCAGGCCAGTCATCACGCTGGCATCTCTAGGGAAGCGTCCCGTAAATAAAAAGCAACCCACAGAAAACAACCAGCCCTGTGCTGATAGCACTAAGATTTCCCATACCCCTTGGTTAGTGTGTCTAGGCTTAATGTATTGTAAAAAAAAAAAAAACTTCATAGTGTCATTTACTGGAGGACTACTCCAGGTTCCAGCTAGCCCTGTCGTGTGAAAAAATTTAAATGACAGCCTTTAATAGAATTGCAGCTGATACTGGGTGGAATGACTCAAAAGTCAGTTTAGAAATGTATTCTCAGAACAGATCAAATATACTCTCATTTATTATCCTCCTCCTGGTACATTAGGAAGTCTCATGCAACTGTCTCTTAGGACAGACAGAATTTGAGAATGGCGGTAAGAGAAAAGGAACAGCAGTGACCTTAATGACAACTAAAGGGATGGGTCAACGTATGGATAGTGTGGCTGGGTATGAAATGCTGATGGTTAGGATACCGACATCGGCATCCCATCACTCAAAATCCTGACAAGGGGCGGTAAGTGGTCTACCCCTCCCTTTTAGGTGCCCAACCTTAAAACCCCACCCCACAGCCTAAGCCAAACCCCCCCTCCCCGCCCGCTACGTAGACCATAGGGATCCCAATGGTTAGGATTCCGGTGTCAGAGTCCTGGCCCTTTCGGGATTCCGGCATCCGCATTCCGGCGCCGGTATCCCAACCATCTGGATTGTAACCGTATCCCGTATAGTGAACCCATGCAGTTTTCTAAATTATCCAGAGCTAATAAGCGAAGAAGATTAGTATTTCAGGTTTGTATTCTGGTATATACAGTACAGTGGCAAGAAAAAGTATATAAACCCTCTCAAATTACCTTGATTTCTGCATAAATTGGTCATAAAAAGTAATTTAAATCACAAGAACAGACAAACACTGTCTGCTTAAACCAATAACATGCAATTATATGATTTAAGAAAACACAGTACAGGGTGGATAAAGTAGATGAACCTTAAGATTTAATAACCGGTTGCTCTTCCTTTGATAGCAATAACTTGAACCAAATGTGGCTCAAACCTGTACAATGGGTCAGGAAGAATTTTGGGACATTCCGCCTTACAAAATGGTTTCAATTCAGCAACATTCTTGGGTGTGCTGTACCTTTTTTTCCTCCTCCACACATAAGGGGTCATTCCGAGTTGTTCGCTCGCAAGCTGCTTTTAGCACATTTACTCACGCTAAGCCGCCGCCTACTGGGAGTGAATCTTAGCATCTTAAAATTGCGAACGACGTATTCGCAATATTGCGATTACACCTCTCTTAGCAGTTTTTGAGTAGCTCCAGACTTACTCGGCATCTGCGATCAGTTCAGTGCTTGTCGTTCCTGGTTTGACGTCACAAACACACCCATCGTTCGCCCAGACACTCCTCCGTTTCTCCAGCCACTCCCGCGTTTTTCCCAGAAACGGTAGCGTTTTTTTCACACACACCCATAAAACGGCCAGTTTCCGCCCAGAAACACCCACTTCCTGTCAATCACATTACGATCGCCTGAACGATGAAAAAGCCGTGAGTAAAATTCCTAACTTCATAGCAAATTTACTTGGCGCAGTCGCAGTGCGAACATTGCGCATGCGCACTAAGCGGAAAATCGCTGCGATGCGAAGAAATTTACCGAGCGAACAACTCGGAATGACCCCCATAGTGTTGTGTTCCTGCCAAACAACTCAACTTTCATTTCAACTGTCCACAGAACATGCTTCCTGTGATTAGCAAATTCAACATTTTTCAGTGTTTTTTTATAGGACAGGGCAACTCAAATCAACACCTCCAATCTTATCTCATTGATTTGTCTCCATGTAAGATAACTCCCGACACAAATTAGCTTTTTTAGAAGTCCTTAGCTTATGTTTCATTCCTTCAGGGAGAGATAAGTACAGTAATGCCCGCTCGAGGATCGGAAGGATTTACCTACAACAACGGCATCCCGATCGTCAGTATGCCGGCAGCGGGGTGAGCGCAGAGAGTCCCCTTGCGGGCTCGATGGCTCACCACTGGTTCTATTCCCACTCTATGGGTGTCGTGGACAGCCACGACTGGAAATAGCCACTGTTAGCCATTATTCCGCCTATTGGCATTGTCAGCAGTCAGGATTCTGGCTTCGGGATCCTACACACCAGATCCGCAGCTGCAGTGTTGAGCGGACAGCGCTAGATAGCCTCCCCTAGCCCTGCCTCCCTCAGTCCTCCTCTAGTCATAGGCAGCGATGCAGTGATGTTATCGCCATGTGCACTCAAAACAGAGCCTGCTCCTGCTATGCTGCCTGCTTTACTTGGACATCCATGTGGCGCAGACGTTCCAGCACTGTAGCAGAGCCAGGGGACCCTAGGCAAGTCTGTAATTACAGGCTGTCCTGTCCGTGCCTGCAGCCTGCTGTGCAGTGTGAAACTGGGACTACCCCATAGCAGTGAGTCCGCAATCAGTTCCACGCCTCCACAGTCTGCACACTGAATCCGTGAGCAAAGCTGGTCAAGTGGCTCTGGATGGAAGTGACTCAGGACAGAGCAGATCAGGGCAGGCAAATTCAGCTGGTGGGAGGGAGGGAGCGAGGCACCTCCTCTTCCTCGTCCGCTCTTCTCAGTGGCCCTGTGTGGTCTGTCACAACAGCTCTTTCTTCAAATGATAAGTGATGGCCAGGCAGCAGAGTGGGAGATTGCAGCAGCCGCAGTGATCTGACACAGCAGTAGCCTCCGCTGGTAATTCTATGCAGTCATCATAGTCCTAGAGGTCGTAGAGCTCTACATGGACAGGTAAGGAATCATGGTGGTTCTATGGGTAACAACTACTGTCTGTCCAGCTATGATGACACAATAAGTCCCATCACAGCTAGAGAGGCCCGGGCAAGCCAAGTGCAACAACATGTCATGGGTTGCTATGTTCTTCTTTGACACGAGTGTAATTTATATGTGCATATTGGTATTGTTAATCTTATTTGAGGTAGCATGTTGACCTATTTGTCTCTCTACCATACAGTGCATGTGGCATTATGAGGTTTTTTAAAAATTTTATTTGTTTTACATATGTCTAGTTTATATATACTTACTGGTAGTATTTCGGATACTTTGGCCCTCTACCATTTATGTGGTCATATATTTTTCTTTTCATGTTTTATTTTAAGATTTTGTTTGGTTTTTGCATGTGTGTCTAGTTTATATGTACTTACAGGTATTGTCATCATTATTAAACTTCTTTGCACAATTTCTATTGGATCGTTACGATATACCGCCGCCCGGAATGCCAAACGTCAATATCCCGACATCGGCATCCCGAGTGGTAGAATGCCGGCAGGGGTGTAAGCGCATCAAAGCCCCTTGCGGGCTTGCTGTGCAAGCCACGCTGCGGGCTTGGTCGTGAGCTATGGTCGCCACAGGTTCTATTCTCGCGCTATAGGTGTTGTGGAAATCACCTACCTCGCCGCTATACTAGTGGCGGTGTGGTGTCCCTGATGGGATCCCGGCATCAGTATTGTGACAGCTGGAATCCCGATGAGCAGTATGCTGACCGCATACTATTTTTACTAATGGCAATATTACAAAAAGTTCTGGCAGGGGAACTTTCCATGTGTGGACTAAGTGACTGCCTATATTTTTTTGGTTAACTATGTCAACGGGATGTGGTCGGGATCCCTGCGGTCAGCATACTGACGCCAGGATCCCGGCTGCCAAAATGCCGGCAGGGGCCGAGAGCTATTCCCACTCGTGGGTGTCCATGACACCCATAGAGTGGGAATAAAACCTGTGGTAAGCGCAGCGAGCCACTGCGCCCGCAGCATGGCGAGCGCATCAAGCCCGCATGGGGACTCTTTGCGCTTACCCCGCTGCTGGTATTCTGGCACCCGGGATGCCGCTGTCGGTATATTGACAGCCGACATCCTGATCGCCGGGATATCATTACCATCGCATAAGGATATACGGATGTAGCCACACTCATTGTTGCTGTATGCGCTGCACAGTGACTGTGGGGTCTATTTACTAAGCCTTCGATGGAGATAAAGTCAACGGAGATACAGTACCAGCCAATCAGATCCTAACTACCATGCCATAGGCTGGATTTGAAAAATGACAGGAGCTGATTGACTGGTACTTTACCTCCGTCCACTTTATCTCCTTCCAAGGCTTAGTAAATAGACCCCTAAGTGCAGTCGGCTTTCACATTTAGGCCCTCATTCCGAGTTGTTCGCTCGCTAGCTGCTTTTAGCAGCATTGCACATGCTAGGCCGCCGCCCTCTGGGAGTGTTTCTTAGCTTAGCAGAATAGCGAACGAAAGATTTGCATCACTGCTAATAAATAATTCTTTGCAGTTTCTGAGTAGCTCCAGACCTACTCACAGATTGCGATCAGCTCAGTCCGTTTAATTCCTGGTTTGACGTCACAAACACGCCCTGCGTTCGGCCAGCCACTCCCCCGTTTCTCCAAACTCTCCCGCGTTTTCCCTGACATGCCTGCGGTTTTTTGCACACTCCCGGAAAACGCTCAGTTACCACCCAGAAACGCCCCTTTCCTGTCAATCATTCACCGATCAGCAGTGCGACTGAAAAGCGCCGCAGAATCCACAGCAAATCTACTAAGTTTTTAGTTAAATAACTAAGCGCATGCGCCCTGCGTGCCTTGCGCATGCACATTTTGCAACAAATCGCAGCATAGCGAAAATTGGCAACGAGCGAACAACTCGGAATGACCCCCTTAATTAACTATGAAGGGGTGAAATTTAGCGATTCAGCAATTTAGGGGCACCGAAATTAGATTATATCTTGGTCCCCACCCAACCTAAAAACGTTCTGACACCCCATATCATACCCAAACCAATAGTCACACTGAAAGGGTTAATCATTCTATAGTACAATACTTCAGATGTTATAGTTACTTCTCACAAAGCAATTGGATTGAGCCACTTCCATAGGCAGAGTACACTTATAACAATGCACGACACTTTGCAACGGGTATTTCTCTGTTTTTCTGTGCGCTTGTCTCATAAGGAAATGAAACCTTAATTACAGAAAATAGGAGTGTGCTAAGTAGTTTAAAAAACATTCTGTGAGAGTTTAGGATGCTTTCTCTGGGACAGGGTTACAAGCCAACAAATTATTATGTACACTTAAGGTGACAGACTGGCTGTTCACTCACAATATCTGGCTAAAATGGCCATCAGTTAAATTTATTGGGCATTTTAAGATTAACATGAAAGTCAAGGATGTATGTTAACAATTAGACTTTCCCAGGTCATTGAGACTCTCCAAAACTTTTCACTGTTCGATTGCTGAAAACTGCCTCCTTTTCCAGTCAAATTCACTCTCTCATTAATTGGTAAGGATATGGGGGGTCATTCCGAGTTGATCGTAACTGTGCTAAATTTAGCACAGCTACGATCAGGCACTCAGACATGCGGGGGGACGCCCAGCACAGGGCTAGTTCGCCCCGCATGTCAGTGCCGCTTCCCCCCCGCAGAAATGCGAAAGCATCGCACAGCGGTGATGCTTTTGCATCTCAGGAGTTACTCCCGACCAGCGCAGCTCCTGCAGCTGGCCAGGAGAACCTCTTTGCTGCCCCGGGTCGCAGCGGCTGCGTGTGATGTCACACAGCCTCCGCAGCCCCCCCCCCAACGGTCAGGCCACGCCTGCGTTGGCCGGACCGCGCCCCCCTAAACGGCAGATTAACGCCGCCGTCCAGCCCCCTCCCACCCAGCGACCGCCTCTGCCTCAGAGGCGATCGCTAGGCAACGACGGCCTTTGGCCGTATGGCATGCGCTGGCGCACTGTGGCGCCGGCGCATGCGCAGTTCTGACCCGATCGCTGCTCTGCGATAAACTGCAGCAAGCGATCGGGTCGGAATGACCCCCATGGCCCTCACAAAAGCTCCTAGGCTAGTAATGTCCATGTGGTCAAACTGAAGAAAAGGTTCAAAAGCAGGACATTGGGATCTGTCCATCTCTCCTCAAAGCAGTAATAATTTTAGAACGTGGTGTCTCATTTGCAATGAGGGTGCTGCTCAGTAACCGGTATGTTCTGAACTTAGTTGCAGCTGTACGGTCATACTTTCATGCTTATCACAAACTCCAATGTGATCAGCCTCTTATTAGATTACACTAGTACAGGGGTGTCAAACTCAATTTCATCGGGGGCCGCATCAGCAGTTTGGTCCCCATCAAAGGGCCGGTTGTATCTGTAGGTCTATGTGTCCACTCTTTATTATCATAAATTAATGTCACTGCATTCAATTATTACTGTTTTTTGTAATAATGTAAGTAATAACTAGCTCTGAAAGGGGGAGACGCAGAGAGAGAGCGCGAGGGGGGAGACGCAGAGGGGGGAGAGACGGAGAGAGGAGTAGAGAGAGGGGGAGACAGAGAGGGGAAATGGATAGTGAGGAGATAGGGATAGAGAGGGGGGAGAGACGGAGAGAGAAAGGGGGGAGACAGACAGAGAGCGAGAAAGGAGGAGAGACGGAGAGTGGGGGGAGACAGAGAGGAAGGAGATGCATAGAGGGGGATACATGAAGAGAGAGGGGGGGCAGAGGAGCGAGAGAGAGGAGGAGCAGCACTTTCCACTTGTACAACAATAGTATTGCATTTTCCTGCCTGGCATCAGTAGTGCTTACAATCAGGGGCTGTCACTGTGCATGGAGATGGCTGCCAGTGACTCTATGCATCCCTCCCATGAACTTTTGGCGCTGGTGACAATCAGGACCGGGGTGTAACAGCCAGGTGTCCGTGTGAACAGCAATAGAGAGAGGGACTTGGAATAGTTAAACAAGTCGGGCACATGCAGCATTTGAGTCTATGGTGGAGGAGCTGAAAGCAGAGCATCTCCTTCTCCCCCTCCGGCCGGGAGTCGGGACCCGAGTCACTGACTGTGCAGTGACTGTCTTAATGCACAGGGCTCCGGGGCACTGGTGGTGGGCAGACAGGCGCAGCGTTGGTGGCGGCATTAAATGAGTCAGTGAGACTCATTGTAATGCCGGAAGCTCGGGGACCTGAACCAGCCCCCACCGCGGGAACAGTCAGCCCCTCTGTCACCGCTGATTGTAACAGCTCAGAGCTAAAGCAGCATCACCACCCGGAGCTGGCCGCGGGATCACGGAGTACCCAGCCCCGATCCCCGGCTGCGGAACACTGGCAGCTCTCAGACCCCAACACCCTCCTCCAGCCGCAGGTTATCCACTGTCCGAAGCACAACTCACCAAATCGAGGAGAGCTGCGCCATCAAGTCCGCACTGGCAAGGCTCCACCTCCTATTTTTAAAGTTTGCAGCCGGGCCACAGAGCCATCAATCAATCTGGCAGGCTAGGGATTGGCTGCAGCGAAGCGCGTCCCACGGACCCACCCATGTTTGAAATGTGAGTCCGCGGGCCATCAGACGAGGTCTGGCGGGCCGGATTTGGCCCGCGGGCCTTGTGTTTGACACCCCTGCACTAGTATAAGTACAGTATGCAGTGTGGGCTCATTAACTAATACAATTTACTATTGTTACCCACCATTCCAATTGTTACCTCAAGTCATATAGCAGTTATTAGGTAAAGTTTCCACTAGGTGTCCAGTTATACCAATTCAAACGGGTATGGGTCATTAGGTCGACTATACTTAGGTCGACAGTCATTAGATCGACCACTATTGGTCGACATGGTCATTATGTCGACATGGAAAGAGGTCAACATTAATTTTTTTGACTTTGGTGTCGTTTTCTTCATAAAGTGACGGGGAACCCCAATTAGTGCACCGCGTCCCCTCGCATGGCTCGCAATTTATTCCAAATCGTAGTCCACGTGGATCGTAAAGTATGATAAAGTAAAAAAAAAAAATAAGAATTTACTCACCGGTAATTCTATTTCTCGTAGTCCGTAGTGGATGCTGGGAACTCCGTAAGGACCATGGGGAATAGCGGGCTCCGAAGGAGACTGGGCACTCTAAGAAATAATTAGGACTACCTGGTGTGCACTGGCTCCTCCCTCTATGCCCCTCCTCCAGACCTCAGTTAGGGAAACTGTGCCCGGAAGAGCTGACACAATAAGGAAAAGATTTGGAATCCCGGGTAAGACTCATACCAGCCACACCAATCACACCGTACAACTCGTGATACTATACCCAGTTAACAGTATGAACAACAACTGAGCCTCTCGAATAGATGGCTCCAAACAATAACCCTTTAGTTAGGCAATAACTATATACAAGTATTGCAGACAATCCGCACTTGGGATGGGCGCCCAGCATCCACTACGGACTACGAGAAATAGAATTACCGGTGAGTAAATTCTTATTTTCTCTGACGTCCTAGTGGATGCTGGGAACTCCGTAAGGACCATGGGGATTATACCAAAGCTCCCAAACGGGCGGGAGAGTGCGGATGACTCTGCAGCACCGAATGAGCAAACTCAAGGTCCTCCTCAGCCAGGGTATCAAACTTGTAGAATTTTGCAAACGTGTTTGAACCCGACCAAGTAGCAGCTCGGCAAAGTTGTAAAGCCGAGACCCCTCGGGCAGCCGCCCAAGAAGAGCCCACCTTCCTCGTGGAATGGGCTTTTACAGATTTAGGATGCGGCAGTCCAGCCTCGAATGTGCAAGTTGAATCGTGCTACAGATCCAGCGAGCAATAGTCTGCTTTGAAGCAGGAGCACCCAGCTTGTTGGGTGCATACAGGATAAATAGCGAGTCAGTTTTTCTGACTCTAGCCGTCCTGGAAACATATATTTTCAGGGCCCTGACTACGTCCAGCAACTTGGAGTCCTCCAAGTCCCGAGTAGCCGCAGGCACCACAATAGGTTGATTCACATGAAAAGCTGATACCACCTTAGGAAGGAATTGGGAACGAGTCCTCAATTCCGCCCTATCCATATGAAAAATCAGATAAGGTCTTTTACATGACAAAGCCGCCAATTCTGATACACGCCTGGCCGACGCCAAGGCCAACAGCATGACCACCTTCCACGTGAGGTACTTTATCTCCACGGTTTTAAGTGGCTCAAACCAATGCGACTTTAGGAAATCCAACACCACGTTGAGATCCCAAGGTGCCACTGGGGGCACAAAAGGGGGCTGAATATGCAGCACTCCCTTTACAAAAGTCTGAACTTCAGGCAGTGAAGCCAGTTCTTTTTGGAAGAAAATCGACAGAGCCGAAATCTGGACCTTAATGGAACCCAATTTTAGGCCCATAGTCACCCCTGACTGTTGGAAGTGCAGAAATCGACCTAGCTGAAATTCCTCCGTTGGGGCCTTCCTGGCCTCACACCAAGCAACATATTTCCGCCATATGCGGTGATAATGTTTTGCGGTCACATCTTTCCTAGCTTTAATCAGTGTAGGAATGACTTCCTCCGGAATGCCCTTTTCTTTTAGGATCCGGTGTTCAACCGCCATGCCGTCAAACGCAGCCGCGGTAAGTCTTGGAACAGACAGGGCCCCTGCTGCAGCAGGTCCTGTCTGAGCGACAGAGGCCATGGGTCCTCTGATATCAGTTCTTGAAGTTCTGGGTACCAAGCTCTTCTTGGCCAATCCAGAACCACGAGTATAGTTCTTACTCCTCTCCTTCTTATTATTCTCAGTACCTTGGGTATGAGAGGCAGAGGAGGGAACACATAAACCGACTGGTACACCCACGGTGTCACTAGAGCGTCCACAGCTGTCGCCTGAGGGTCCCTTGACCTGGCGCAATATCTTTTTAGTTTTTTGTTGAGGCGGGACGCCATCATGTCCACCTGTGGACTTCCCAACGGTTTACAATCATTTTGAAGACTTCTGGATGAAGTCCCCACTCTCCTGGGTGGAGGTCGTGTCTGCTGAGGAAGTCTGCTTCCCAGTTGTCCACTCCTGGAATGAACACTGCTGACAGTGCTATCACGTGATTTTCCGCCCATCGGAGAATCCTTGTGGCTTCTGCCATCGCCAACCTGCTTCTTGTGCCGCCCTGTCGGTTTACATGGGCTACCGCCGTGATGTTGTCTGACTGGATCAGCACCGGCTGGTGTTGAAGCAGGGGTCTTGCCTGACTTAGGGCATTGTAAATGGCCCTTAGTTCCAGAATATTTATGTGTAGGGAAGTCTCCTGGCTTGACCATAGTCCTTGGAAGTTTCTTCCCTGTGTGACTGCCCCCCAGCCTCGAAGGCTGGCATCCGTGGTCACCAGGACCCAGTCCTGTATGCCAAATCTGCGGCCCTCTAGAAGATGAGCACTCTGCAGCCACCACAGCAGAGACACCCTGGTCCTTGGAGACAGGGTTATCAGCCGATGCATCTGAAGATGCGATCCGGACCACTTGTCCAACAGATCCCACTGAAAGATCCTTGCATGGAACCTGCCAAATGGAATTGCTTCGTAGGAAGCTACCATCTTTCCCAGGACTCGCGTGCAGTGATGCACCGACACCTGTTTTGGTTTCAGGAAGTCTCTGACTAGAGATGACAACTCCTTGGCTTTCTCCTCCGGGAGAAACACTTTTTTCTGGTCTGTGTCCAGAACCATCCCCAGGAACAGTAGACACGTTGTAGGAACCAGCTGCGACTTTGGAATATTCAGAATCCAGCCGTGCTGTTGTAGCACTTCCCGAGATAGTGCTACGCCGACCAACAACTGCTCCCTGGACCTCGCCTTTATAAGGAGATCGTCCAAGTACGGGATAATTAAAACTCCCTTTTTCCGAAGGAGTATCATCATTTCGGCCATTACCTTGGTAAATACCCTCGGTGCCGTGGACCGACCAAACGGCAACGTCTGGAATTGGTAATGACAGTCCTGTACCACAAATCTGAGGTACTCCTGGTGAGGAGGGTAAATGGGGACATGCAGGTAAGCATCCTTGATGTCCAGTGATACCATGTAATCCCCTTCGTCCAGGCTTGCAATAACCGCCCTGCGCTACCTTAATGAAGACCGGAGTCTTCAGCCGCCGATTTCCGTGAAGATCTACATGCTTCTGGCTGTGCAAGGGGGACGGCGGCACGGCTCCGGGACCGGACGACCGAGGCTGGGCCTGTGTTCGATCCCTCTGGAGCTAATGGTGTCCAGTAACCTAGAAGCCCAAGCTAGCTGCAAGCAGGTAGGTTCGCTTCTCTCCCCTAAGTCCCTCGTTGCAGTGAGTCTGTTGCCAGCAGATCTCACTGAAAATAAAAAACCTAATAAATACTTTCTTTACTAGAAGCTCAGGAGAGCCCCTAGTGTGCAACCAGATCGAGCCGGGCACAGATTCTAACTGAGGTCTGGAGGAGGGGCATAGAGGGAGGAGCCAGTGCACACCAGGTAGTCCTAATTCTTTCTTAGAGTGCCCAGTCTCCTTCGGAGCCCGCTATTCCCCATGGTCCTTACGGAGTTCCCAGCATCCACTAGGACGTCAGAGAAATAAAAGTGTGAAAAGCGCATGTCGACCTTTTTCCATGTCGACCTAATGCATGTCGACCAATAGTGGTCGACCTAAGTGTTGTCAATCTAATGACTGTATCCCATTCAAAAATAAATAATCTTGTATAAGTTCATGCTGTCCACTATAAAGTCCTGGAAGCATGTAAGCACTGGTATGTTTATATCGTTTATGCGACAGGTGGCTGTTATAGATGAAGACAAAGGTTCAGACTCCATGAATTTATCAGGCATTATTGTATGAATTATAACACCCCTATCTAATATGAAGTACTATATTGTCAAAATATATTGTAGTTTGAGATCTTACCTGTGAAAAAAAGACTGTTGTTGCACTTAGAAGTACTGATTAAAAACATGCAAGAAAATTGTGTTGCACATTATTATTGAATACCTCTCAACTGTCCCAATTTTTACAGGGGAAACCACCTCTAGCGATCAGGTTTCAGACTGTGCTCTTGAATTATACATTATAAATGTAACATTATACTGCACAGGACTATGGTGTATTCTCTACAGTGCATTGCTGTTATTAATCTGTTACATTATCAAGCATGCACTATCAGCATTTACTATATACTAGGTGATTCATTGCGCCCTATGGGCGCTCTTCACACCGTTGTTAGGGCTGTGCCCCCTTAACCCTTGCACGCTCTTGTGGCGTGCAATAGTTGTATTATATGGAGTATTACCTCCAATCATAATTGTGTGAGTGGTTAAATATTGCACGGACAAAGGGCATGCGATGGTTAAGGGGTCGTAGCCCCTTGCAACGGCGTGAACAGCGCACGCAGGGCCTGATGAATCACCTAGTAGGTGCTGTGGTTGGGGGAGTGGCGGGTGCGGGGGAGATGCGGATGGGGCCGGGGGTGCCACGGGTGGGGGAGGGGTGGTTGTGGGGCGGTGCGGATGGGGGAGGGGCTGGTGTGGTGGTGGGGGAGGGGCGGGTGCCACGGGTGGGGGTCCGGAGCCACCGCGGGTGCGGGGGATGGGGCGGGTGCAGGGGTGCTGTGGGTGGGGGTCCAAAGCCACCGTGAGTGGTGGAGGGGTGTGTGTGCGGGTGCCGTGGATGGGGCTCGAAGGTACTGCAAGTGGGGGAGGTGCGGGTAATGCTTCTCCTGCTTCTCCTCCTGGAAGCAGCTAGGCTGCTGTCCTCCCTTTTGCAGTGGCTCTCCCGGAGACTCACACAGCAGCCAATCACTATTGTTAGCGCTGGTATCCCAACCAGAGGCGGAACTACCGGCAGTGCAAGAGTGCGTTGCACTGGGGCCCGCCTCTGTCCAGGGGCCCAAGCATGTAATGAGTCAAACTGACTCATTACATGCCGCTGTGCGCTGCGGGCAACCGCTGCCCGCAGCGCACAGCCGCCCGGAGAGGAGAGGAGCAGCGGCACTGACGGGGGAAGGAGGAGGAGGGAGGTTAAGGAGGGAGCCGCAGCAGTGCTTTGTTACTGGTGGAGGCGCTGCTGCCCCTCTGCTTCACTATAGGCTGTCTTCCGAGAACAGCCTATAGGGAAGCAGAGGGGCAGCAGCAGCAGCGCCTCCACCAGTAACAAAGCGCTGCTGCGGCTCCCTTCTTCACCTCCGTCCTCCACTTCCTCTACTGCCCGGGAATCGTCTGACGCGGCTGCACCGAGGAGCCTGAGCCGGCGGAGAGGGTAAGTATACTGTAATTCTTCTTTCTTTCTTTTTCTCTTTTTCTTTCTCTTTCTTTCTTTCTTGGGCCTGCCTGCTGCTATGTGTAAAAATGGGGGACTGCCTGCCGCTATGTGTAAAAAGGGGAATCAGCCTGCCGCAATGTGTAAAAAGGGGGGACTGCCTGACGTAATGTGTAAAAAGGGGGAATCAGCCTGCCGCAATGTGTAAAAAGGGGGGACTGCCTGACGTAATGTGTAAAAAGGGGGAATCAGCCTGCCGCAATGTGTAAAAAGGGGGGACTGCCTGACGTAATGTGTAAAAAGGGGGAATCAGCCTGCCGCAATGTGTAAAAAGGGGGGACTGCCTGACGTAATGTGTAAAAAGGGGGAATCAGCCTGCCGCAATGTGTAAAAATGGGGGACTGCCTGCCGCTATGTGTAAAAAGGGGTAATCTTCCTGCCGCTATGTGTAAAAAGGGGTAATCTGCCTGCCGCAATGTGTAAAAATGGGGAATCTGCCTGCCGTAATGTGTAAAAATGGGGACGCTGTCTGCCGTAATGTGTAACAAGGGCACGCTGTCTGCCGTAATGTGTAAAAAGGGGACGCTGTCTGCCGTTATGTGTAAAAAGGGGATGCTGTCTGCCGTAATGTGTAACAAGGGTACGCTGTCTGCCGTTATGTGTAAAAAGTGTACGCTGTCTGCCGCTATGTGTAACAAGGGCACGCGGTCTGCCGTTATGTGTAAAAAGGGCACGCTAAAATGGCACGCTGTCTGCCGTTATGTGTAAAAAGTGCACGCTGTCTGCCGTTATGTGTAAAAAGGGCACGCTGTCTGCCGTTATGTGTAAAAAGTGCACGCTGTCTGCTGTAATGTGTAAAAAGAGGAATCTGTCCGCTGTAAGGTGTAAAAGGGTCTCTACCTGGTGTAGTGGTGCTACTGTGCGGCGTAATTTGAATAATGGAGACTACTGTGTACCGTTTTATGAATTGGTATTATTTTGTGGCCACACCCCTTCCCCACGAAGCCACGCCACTATGTATTTTTGCGCGCGCCTACGGCGCGCACTGCCCCTGTTTAGCATGCAGGGGTGGGGCTCCGATGACGTTTCTTGCACACAGTGCTAAAATGTCTAGTTACGGCACTGTTGCTAGGTATCCATTTCTCTGGCCCTGAGCAGGTCCCCCTCACCAGATCCTCTCCAGGGGTGAGGGGGTGGACTTGGATGGGATGTGTGTGGGGGGGGGGGGGGAGGATGTGGGGTGCCCAAAGCATTTTGTCGCACCTGGGCCCACCGCTCGCTAGTTCCGCCACTGATCCCAACGCACTGCTTTACAGGGAAGAAAATGTACTCAATAAACTACAGCTCCCAGCAGCCCTTAGCGCCTGAATGCTTCGGCACTAAGGGTTGCTGGGAGCTGTAGTTTATTTAGTGCATATACTTCCCTGTAAGGCGGCGCCATGGGACACCGGCGCTAACAATAGTGACTGGCTGGCAGAACTGAATCAATGTGACACTGCACTGCACAGCACTGTCACCGTTTACACTGATTCAGCGTCCAGACATTACCCTCCGCGATATCACCCACTCTATCCGTTACATTAGCCATCTCAGGGCTTCCAGGCCGGCCGGCCAGGTGCTGTGTTGCGGAATCAGGGCCTCTGGGGATCTGTGCGCGGCTGTGGCGAGAAGGCACTTCTGTGACATCACGCGCAGAGGAGGCTCCAGGGCTCAGAGAGTATGCGGCGCTGGGAGGGCTATGAAAGCCTTTCGCTGCACCGCTTTCATACACATCTATGCTGGTGGCCGCAGCAGCTTTTGTTCCACGTGCGCCGGGGCTAGGGAGTGGGGATTGTTGATGCCGGAGGGGGCAGGCGGACTGGCAGCAGGACATAGGGGGTCATTCTGACCTGATCGTAGCTGTGCTAAATTTAGCACAGCTACGATCACTTACACTGACATGTAGGGGGACGCCCAGCACAGGGCAAGTCCGCCCCGCATATCAGGCCGGCCCCTCACCCGCACACAAGTACAAAAGCAGCGCACAGCGGCGGTGCTTTTGTACTTGAAGAGTAACTCCCAGCCAGCGCAGCTCTTGCGTCTGGCCGGGAGTTACTCATCGCTGTCTGGGTCGCAGTGGCTGCGTGTGACGTCACACAGTCGCTGCGGCCCGCCCACCTCACAGTCCAGCTATGCCTGTGTTGGACGGACCGCAGCCAAAAAACTGCAAGCAAACGCCGCCGTACCGCCCCCTCCCGCCCAGTGACTGCCTCTGCCTGTCAATCAGGCAGAGGTGATTGCAAGGCAATGACAGCCGTCGGCTGTCAGCCATGTGCCGGCGCACTGCGGCGCCTTGCACATGTGCAGTTCTGACCTGATCACTGCACAGCGATGAACTGCAGCGAGTGATCAGGTCAGAATGACCCCCATAGGACGCTGCAGTAAAAGGATATTTTTCCCCCTATCTTCAGAGCAGAGACTTGCTGCAGATGCAGTGGCATACCCTCCAGCTGTACCTTTTTTTTATGGTCTATACCGATGTTTGGCTCTCCAAACTTCCATTGAAAGTATAGGAAAAGGGGCGTGGCCAGCCCCACTATTAATCCTGCTCTGGGAACACACAGCAGCCAAAGGACAGAGCCTCCCATTGGATGTAACCTGTGTGGGATGGCGTTTCTCGCCCAATCAGCTGTGGACTGGGTGTGATAGACCTGCTGCTAACCCAATGAGAACTCCTAGCCACGCCCAGCGTTAGCCACACAGTCACAGAGTTACAGATCTGGGCAATTATATAGGAGATATTTATCAAGGTGCCCAGACCATGCACTCTCTAATGGTTAGCCAAGCCTCTATGGTGGCTGCCCACACCCACTCTGGGGACTGGCCACACCAAAAATATGGGGCCCTCCCATAGCATCCGGGGGGGTGGGCCCTTCACGCCCCAGTCCGACACTGGGGGTGCAGTTGGGAGGCTCCAGTCATCGCTGCCCTGCTTAGCAAACCAGTGGTGAATAGACGCTGTGTGCATGCACACGCGCACAGCGTCTATTCACGGGGGAGACAGGGGAAGAGAGGGCATACCAGCAGCACCACAGTGCGCTGGGCATGCCCCCTCAGTTATGAAAACAGGGAGACAGGGCGTGGCTCGCAATCCCGGCGCTCCCATGAAGCAAAGCCCCTTTTCCATAGGCCACACCTATGCCGCGCAAATGGCCCTCCTCTTCTTCCGGAAATGTTGGGAGGCATGCTAGTGTCATTTATTTATGAGGCACCTCGAATGTCCACAGCCCATACATATCAAAAATAAAAACAGAATAGACAGAATTACTATGTTAACATTGTTACAAGTGTAGACGTACAGGCATAATTATAGTTATAGCAATTTGCAGAAATAATGGACCAATTAAACAAAAGGAAGATGGGCCCTGCTTGTGGAGCTTACATTCCATTAGGAAAGGGAAACAAGTGGGGCCACATGATAATAAACTTTAAATACCAAGAAATTCAAGAAAGTATCTCATTATATATATTTTTAAAAAAAATCCTTTTTGTTTCTTCTATTGTATTTACAAAGGGAATGTATACATTGCTTCTTCATCAAACACGGAAAGCATCAGAAAGATTGGACCATGAGTGCATCGGCTCTAGTACATGTCCACACCAGTGATTTTGTACGTTTGTCCTGGTGACTTGTTTCTTCTTAGTGCAAAGGCTAAACAAATAACGGTTGCCATACACACTGTACGATATCGCTAGTAATATTGCACAGTGACGTCATGCCGTGGCCGGCCGGGGCATGCAGCTTTGGACAATGAGTCCAAATTGAGCTGCATGCACGGCCGAGACCGAGGGTCGTTAACGCCCCCTAGGGCCGCACTTCGCTCATCGTCATCTACATACACACTGGGCGATATAGTAAACTATATCGTTCAGGAGGGGGCGCTAAGTGTGTATGCCCCTATACTTTTTTGCAGTTTTGGAACACGTAATTTAGTTCCATTACATATAGTCTAAAGTATAATAGGACATCCAATCTGAAGGATAGATATGTGTTGTAGAAAGCCTGCAAGTTACAATGAATTTAGAAATTCTGTAGAATAATTAACGGCCTCAAATGAGTCTATAAAAAAATCTAACAAGGGTTGTTCCATGTGTTTCACATTACATTGCATGTTCATTTTTAGTAGTTTAAATGTACCACACATAAAAATGAAGCTGAAATGCAACATTTTAAAAAGATGACAATAATATATGAGGTACAGTAGGTAGTCACAATTAATGCTTAGCAGGAAAAAAAAATGTACTCTTAAGGTGCCCATACACTAGAGCGATATTGGCCCTTTAGTAGTGATGTGCACCGGAAATTTTTCGGGTTTTGTGTTTTGGTTTTGGATTCGGTTCTGCTGCCGTGTTTTGGATTCGGACGCGTTTTGGCAAAACCTCCCTGAAAATTTTTTGTCGGATTCGGGTGTTTTTTTACAAAAAACCCTCAAAAACAGCTTAAATCATAGAATTTGGGGGTCATTTTGATCCCATAGTATTATTAACCTCAATAACCATAATTTCCACTCATTTTCAGTCTATTCTGAACACCTCACACCTCACAATATTATTTTTAGTCCTAAAATTTGCACCGAGGTCGCTGGATGACTAAGCTAAGCGACCCAAGTGGCCGACACAAACACCTGGCCCATCTAGGAGTGGCACTGCAGTGTCAGACAGGATGGCAGATTTAAAAAATAGTCCCCAACAGCACATGATGCAAAGAAAAAAAGAGGCGCAATGAGGTAGCTTTGTGACTAAGCTAAGCGACCCAAGTGGCTGACACAAACACCTGGCCCATCTAGGAGTGGCACTGCAGTTTCAGACAGGATGGCAGATTTAAAAAATAGTCCCCAAACAGCACATGATGCAAAGAAAAAAAGAGGTGCACCAAGGTCGCTGGATGGCTAAGCTAAGCGACCCAAGTGGCCGACACAAACACCTGGCCCATCTAGGAGTGGCACTGCAGTGTCAGACAGGATGGCAGATTTAAAAAATAGTCCCCAAACAGCACATGATGCAAAGAAAAAAAGAGGCGCAATGAGGTAGATGTGTGACTAAGCTAAGCGACCCAAGTGGCCGATACAAACACCTGGCCCATCTAGGAGTGGCACTGCAGTGTCAGACAGGATGGCACTTCCAAAAATAGTCCCCAAACAGCACATGATGCAAAGAAAAATGAAAGAAAAAAGAGGTGAAGGCATCGCAGCCGACACAATTGGACTCTTCTTGGGGATTTGTGATTTAGAAGAACGCACAGTTCTTTGCTGTGCTTTTGCCATCTTAACTCTTTTAAGTTTTCTAGCAGGAGGATGAGTGCTTCCATCCTCATGTGAAGCTGAACCACTAGCCTTGAACATAGGCCAGTCCCTCAGCCGTTCCTTGCCACTCCGTGTCGTAAATGGCACATTGGCAAGTTTACGCTTCTCCTCAGACGATTTTGATTTAGATTTTTGGGTCATTTTACTGAGCTTTATTTTTTGGGATTTTACATGCTCTCTACTATGACATTGGGCATCGGCCTTGGCAGACGACGTTGATGGCATTTCATCGTCTCGGCCATGACTAGTGGCAGCAGCTTCAGCACGAGGTGGAAGTGGATCTTGATCTTTCCCTATTTTACCCTACACATTTTTGTTCTCCATTTTTTAATGTGTGGAATTATATGCCTGTAATATATCAATAGCAATGGCCTACTACTATATATACTGCGCACAACTGAAATGCACCACAGGTATGGATGGATAGTATACTTGACGACAGAGGTAGGTAGAGCAGTGGCCTACTGTACCGTACTGCTATATATTATATACTGGTGGTCAGCAAACTGTGCAAAACTGAAATGCACCACAGGTATGGATGGATAGTATACTTGACGACACAGAGGTAGGTAGAGCAGTGGCCTACTGTACCGTACTGCTATATATTATATACTGGTGGTCAGCAAACTGTGCAAAACTGAACTGCACCACAGGTATGGATGGATAGTATACTTGACGACACAGAGGTAGGTAGAGCAGTGGCCTACTATACCGTACTGCTATATATTATATACTGGTGGTCAGCAAACTGTGCAAAACTGAAATGCACCACAGGTATGGATGGATAGTATACTTGACGACACAGAGGTAGGTAGAGCAGTGGCCTACTGTACCGTACTGCTATATAGTATATACTGGTGGTCAGCAAACTGTGCAAAACTGAAATGCACCACAGGTATGGATGGATAGTATACTTGACGACACAGAGGTAGGTAAAGCAGTGGACTACTGTACTGTACTGCTATATATATATACTTATACTGGTGGTCAGCAAAATTCTGCACTGTCCTCCTACTATATACTACAATGCAGCACAGATATGGAGCGTTTTTCAGGCAGAGAACGTATAATACTGGTGGTCACTGGTCAGCAAAACTCTGCAATGTCCTCCTACTATATAATACTGCTGGTCCCCAGTCCCCACAATAAAGCAATTAGCACACTGAGCACAGATATTTGCAGCACACTGAGCACAGTCAGATATGGAGTGTTTTTCAGGCAGAGAACGTAGATATTTGCACTTGCAGCACACTGAGCACAGACATTTGCAGCACACTGAGCACAGATATTTGCAGCACAATTTGCAGCCCACTGAACATAGAAACTGAGAGGACGCCAGCCACGTCCTCTCACGATCATCTCCAATGCACGAGTGAAAAATGGCGGCGACGCGCGGCTCCTTATATAGAATATGAATCTTGCGAGAATCCGATCGCGGGATGATGACGTTAGGCGCGCTCGGGTCAACCGAGCAAGGCGGGAGGATCCGAGTCTGCCTCGGACCCGTGTAAAATGGGTGAAGTTCGGGGGGGGGGGGGGGGGGGGGTTCGGATCCCGAGGATCCGAACCCGCTCATCACTACCCTTTAGGTGCAATTTTTGACGCATCGGGTCGATGTATCGCAAGTGTCACATCGTGTGTATTCCACTTACGATTACGATCTGAAGCGCACTTCCAGGGATTGTATGATGAATCCTATAACCTTAAAAAATCCTCAATGAATGATGTTCTTTTGCGCCAAGAATAACTGCAGCTGAGGTCCCCTCTCAAGGGTACCAACACTTAAATCAATCTGAAATAACAAAAGGGAGTGGACCACCAGCGCTGTTACTGTCAAAATGCCCAAAGTGTCTTTAAAACGCTGTTATTCTTCAATTAAACATCCGAAGTCCTTTTAATAGTACCTTACTCACCGAAGTGCAGTGAGATTTCCTCATATAAAGGTATCTTTACTTTAGACGATTTACAATCAGCAAACGCTGAGTCTTATAACTTCATACAGAGAATGTACCAGAATGTAAACAAAACATCATCCAAAAACTAGGAAAAGTGGATGCCAATATTGATATACCTTACTCACCGACGTACGGTGAGGTTTCCTCATATAAAGGTATCTTTTTCCTCTAGCATTCAAATAAACATAAAAAGGGCATATGGTAATGGACTCACCATTTATCTGGGCCCTATGTTCATCGAAAGGTTTCTTTGTGACTCCACCATCAGTCGTTTCCAAAAACCTGGTAATTTTTCCCTTAAAATATTGATAGGAATGCTGGATTCTTCATAAAAATTGTGTTTTATTCATAAAACCAAAAAAGACCCAAACATTAAAATAACATTAAAAATCAGGGATTACATCACTCCACTCCATAAGGACCTCAAACATCATCCAGTCGCCAATTAAGTCCCCAAAGAGAACCCAAAAAGGGGGATGGGGTGAATTTTGAGGAAAAAAGGTCTTACTCCTTATCTGGATGGGGATGTGAACTCCCTACAGCTCATAGCACCAACGCGTTTCGGAAATGTTTCCTTCCTCAGGGTGTAGAGTGTGTAAGCCTGGTACACATATTTATACCAAACCAACCTAACCATGTGATTTCTGACCAATCAAATTGCAGCATTCCTATTCATCAAACAAAATCACCTTCTAATAATATTCTTCACATTATCAGTGTAACATTAATAATTTAATCAGTTTTTGTGGGATAAAAACGGTGAGATCGAGCTGGAGAACGGATGATAAAGATATCAAGTTAGCACAATTAGAAATGAGAACGATATATGATTTAAAAACCCTTTCTCCTAGAGGTCTCAATGCTGACTTTGAGACCAAGTGGTTTTTATAAGAAAATAGTATAAAGTGTTTTTGTTTAGAATATAGGTGCTATATATTATTAATGTTGAATATGGATGCAATACTAAATGAAAATATTTCTCTTTTTCCCCTTGTCTGGTTTTAATACACTACGAGTACTGGAATGCCCCATTTGGAATAGCAGTTTGATTTGCGTTCCATTGACAAGAGGAAGACGATCACCACTTCCTATTTGCGTTCCACAAAAAAACGGAAGTCATCAGCGCCCACTTCCGGCCGACGGCATTACGTCTGACGTCACGGCGCAATCCGCCGCAAACAGCGGAAGCTAAACCAGTCACTAACGAAGAAAAGACGAGATAACATCTCCAGGAACTATGTCTCTACTTCCTGTTCTGTATGGAACACAAGCCGTTTCCTGGACAACTGTTTGGCACTCTTTTTACCCCAATCACCAACAAGGGATACTGAAAGGAACTCTGGGAAGGGAGATATTATTGATAGATTGTAGAAATGCAGGTTACATCCAAAATGTGGAATGGAGTTTAGTGTTGCATATACTAAGAAAATATGGATTAAGTCCATATCTTGTTATGTTCACAATTATGGGTATTTTTCGATTATAAATAGAAATGACTAATTGTACATAGATTAGATTCAAGGGAATTGTAAATATATAAAATCGGAATGTCATAAGGTGATAATAATGTGAAGAATATTATTAGAAGGTGATTTTATTTGATGAATAGGAATGCTGCATTGCGATTGGTCAGAAATCACATGGTTAGGTTGGTTTGGTATAAATATGTGTACCAGGCTTACACACTCTACACCCTGAGGAAGGAAACATTTCTGAAACGCGTTGGTGCTATGAGCTGTAGGGAGTTCACATCCCCATCCAGATAAGGAGTAAGACCTTTTTTCCTCAAAATTCACCCCATCCCCCTTTTTGGGTTCTCTTTGGGGACTTAATTGGCGACTGGATGATGTTTGAGGTCCTTATGGAGTGGAGTGATGTAATCCCTGATTTTTAATGTTATTTTAATGTTTGGGTCTTTTTTGGTTTTATGAATAAAACACAATTTTTATGAAGAATCCAGCATTCCTATCAATATTTTAAGGGAAAAATTACCAGGTTTTTGGAAATGACTGATGGTGGAGTCACAAAGAAACCTTTCGATGAACATAGGGCCCAGATAAATGGTGAGTCCATTACCATATGCCCTTTTGATGTTTATTTGAATGCTAGAGGAAAAAGATACCTTTATATGAGGAAACCTCACCGTATGTCGGTAAGGTATATCAATATTGGCATCCACTTTCCCTAGTTTTTGATGATGTTTTGTTTACATTCTGGTACATTCTCTGTATGAAGTTATAAGAATCAGCGTTTGCTGATTGTAAATCGTCTAAAGTAAAGATAGCTTTATATGAGGAAATCTCACTGCACGTCGGTGAGTAAGGTACTATTAAAAGGACTTCAGGATGTTTAATTGAAGAATAACAGCGTTTTAAAGACACTTTGGACATTTTGACAGTAACAGCGCTGGTGGTCCAATCCTATAACCTTACCTGCTGCTGGTAAGATCTGGCCATATCGCAAGCGATGAGGCGCTTTAAAGTTAGATCGCATGCAATCTATCATGAGTACATCGTGAGTACATAGTGGGTGAAAAGGAGCAGCATGTTCAATATCATGAGTCCAGGAGCTGCCGGGGAGTTCAAGGGAAATCGCATGTAATACGTCACTGTAGTTATATAGTTTATACGTGTGACTCATGTTATATCAGAATAGACATAGGAACTGAGGGGACTTCTATATTTATTTATGATTGACACAAGAAAAACCTGAATGTTAACCAAACTATACTTAAAATCAATTTTGACTGTGACTCATGTTACATCTGAATGTGACTCATGTTACATTTCTGTTCCCATTCAAAGGGCTCGGATACAAATTACTCAAACCTGTAGAATCCATGTTAGTTAATCAATGTAGGCTTGTTTATATTACTGATTAACTGTGAAATGGCCAAATAAAATCAGTTAAGAAAATATTGCATCCACTTCAACAACTTCCATATATGTTCAATGTTTACACATACAGTAACTCGATACTTCATAAATATATCAATTTTCAATTATCACACAATATACAGGTTGAGTATCCCTTATCCAAAATCCCACATTTTTGGGGCCCCTGCTGAGATAATGACATATATATTATATATTATGTGTATATATGGATATATTATATAGATAATAAGATTTTAAACCTACCGGTAAATCTTTTTCTCCTAGTCCGTAGAGGATGCTGGGGACTCCGTAAGGACCATGGGGTATAGACGAGCTCCGCAGGAGACATGGGCACTATAAAGACTTTAGAATGGGTGTGCACTGGCTCCTCCCTCTATGCCCCTCCTCCAGACCTCAGTTAGAGAACTGTGCCCAGAGGAGATGGACAGTACGAGGAAATGATTTTTGTTAATCCAAGGGCAAGATACATACCAGCCCACACCATCCACACCGTACAACTTGGAACATACGAACCAGTTAACAGTATGAAACAAAACAGCATCAGCCAGAGACTGATCAAAACTGTAACATAACCCTTATGTAAGCAAGAACTATATACAAGTCTTGCAGAACTTTGTCCGCACTGGGACGGGCGCCCAGCATCCTCTACGGACTAGGAGAAAAAGATTTACCGGTAGGTTTAAAATCTTATTTTCTCTTACGTCCTAGAGGATGCTGGGGACTCCGTAAGGACCATGGGGATTATACCAAAGCTCCAGACCGGACGGGAGAGTGCGGATGACTCTGCAGCACCAATTGAGCAAACATGAGGTCCTCCTCAGCCAAGGTATCAAACTTGTAGAATTTAGCAAAAGTGTTTGACCCCGACCAAGTCGCCGAGCTGTATAGCCGAGACGCCTCGGGCAGCCGCCCAAGAAGAGCCCACCTTCCTAGTGGAATGGGCCTTTACCGAATTTGGTAACGGCAATCCAGCCGTAGAATGAGCCTGCTGAATCGTATTACAGATCCAGCAAGCAATAGTCTGTTTAGAAGCAGGAGCGCCAACCTTGTTGGCTGCATACAGGACAAACAGTGCCTCTGTTTTTCTAACTCGAGCCGTCCTGGCTACATAAATTTTTAAGGCCCTGACTACATCAAGGGACTCGGAATCCTCCAAGTCACCCGTAGCCACAGGCAACACAATAGGTTGGTTCATATGAAAAGATGAAACCACCTTTGGCAAAAATTGAGGACGAGTCCTCAATTCTGCTCTGTCCACATGGAAAATCAGATAGGGGCTCTTGTGAGACAAAGCCGCCAATTCAGACACCCGCCTTGCAGATGCCAAGGCCAACAACATGACCACCTTCCAAGTGAGAAATTTTAATTCAACTGTTTGAAGAGGCTCAAACCAGTGAGATTTTAGGAACTGTAACACCACGTTAAGGTCCCATGGTGCCACTGGGGGCAAAAAAGGAGGCTGGATATGCAGCACTCCCCTTATAAAAGTCTGGACTTCTGGGAGAGAAGCCAATTCCTTCTGAAAGAAAATTGATAGGGCCGAAATCTGTACCTTAATGGAGCCTAACTTTAGGCCCATATCCACTCCTGTCTGTAGAAAGTGGAGAAAGCGGCCCAGATGGAAATCCTCAGTAGGAGCATTCTTGACTTCACACCAAGATACATACTTCCTCCAGATGCGGTGATAATGTTTCGCCGTCACCTCCTTCCTAGCCTTAATCAGAGTAGGGATGACTTCCTCCGGAATATCCTTCCCCGCTAGGATTTGGTGTTCAACCGCCATGCCGTCAAACGTAACCGCGGTAAGTCTTGAAACACGCAGGGCCCCTGCTGCAACAGGTCTTCCCTGAGAGGAAGAGGCCACGGATCTTCTGTGAGCATTTCCTGAAGATCTGAATACCAGGCCCTTCGAGGCCAATCTGGAATAATGAGTATTGTCTGCACTCTTTTTCGTCTTATGATTCTCAGTATTTCTGAGATGAGCGGAAGAGGAGGGAACACATAGACCGACAGAAACACCCATGGTGTCACCAGGGCGTCCACCGCTACTGCCTGAGGGTCCCTTGACCTGGCACAATACCTCCGAAGCTTCTTGTTGAGGCGTGACGCCATCATGTCTATTTGTGGAAGTCCCCACTGACTTGTTATCTCTGCAAAAACTTCCTGATGAAGTCACCACTCTCCTGGATGGAGATCGTGCCGGCTGAGGAAGTCTGCTTCCCAGTTGTCCACTCCCGGAATGAAGACCGCTGACAGAGCGCTTACGTGACTTTCCGCCCAGCGAAGAATCCTGGTGGCTTCCGCCATTGCCACTCTGCTCCTTGTCCCGCCTTGGCGGTTTACATGAGCCACAGCGGTGACGTTTCTGATTGAATCAGAACCGGTAGGTCGCGAAGAATATTCTCCGCTTGTCGTAGGCCGTTGTATATGGCCCTCAATTCCAGTACGTTGATGTGTAGACAAGCCTCCTGGCTTGACCATAGTCCCTGAAAATTTCTTCCTTGTGTGACTGCTCCCCATCCTCGGAGGCTCGCGTCCGTGGTCACCAGAACCCAGTCTTGAATGCCGAACCTGCGACCCTCGAGAAGGTGAGCACTCTGCAGCCACCACAGGAGAGACACCCTGGCCCTGGGGGACAGGCTTATTTTCCAATATATTTGTAGATGGGACCCCGACCACTTGTCCAGAAGGTCCCACTGAAACGTCCTCGCATGGAACCTGCATAGGGGATGGCCTCGTAGGTCGCCACCATTTTTCCCGGTACTCGAGTGCATTGATGGACTGACACTCTTTTCGGTTTTAACAGGTCTCTGACCATGTTCTGGAGTTCTTGGGCTTTTTTTTCATTGCGAGAAAAACCCTCTTTAGTTCCGTGTCCAGAATCATGCCTAAGAAAGATAGCTGAGTCGTTGGAATCAACTGTGACTTTGGTGGAATTAGAATCCAGCCATGCTGCTACAGCACTCTCAGGGAGAGTGACACGCTTTTCAGCAACTGATCTCTCGATCTCGCTTTTATCAGGAGATCGTCCAAGTACGGTATAATTGTGACTCCCTGCCTGCGCAGGAGCACCATCATTTCCGCCATTACCTTGGTGAAAATCCTCGGGGCCATGGAAAGCCCAAACGGCAACGTCTGAAACTGGTAATGACAGTCCTGTATAGCGAATCTCAGGTACGCCTGATGAGGGGGATATATGGGGACATGAAGGTATGCATCCTTTATGTCTAGAGACACCATAAATCCCCCCCCCCCCTTCCAGGCTGGAGATAACTGCCCGGAGCGATTCCATCTTGAATTTGAACTTTTTCAAGTACAGGTTTAGGGATTTTAGATTCAGAATGGGTCTGACCGAGCCACCCGGTTTCGGGACCACAAACAGAGTTGAATAGTACCCCCTTCCCCTGTTGGACTAGGGGAACCTTGATAATCACTTGCTGTTGACACAGTTTTTGAATTGCAGCTAAAACTATTTCCCTCTCTGGGGGAGAAGCTGGTAAAGCCGATTTGAAAAATCGGCGAGGAGGCACCTCTTCGAATTCCAGCTTTTAGCCTTGGGATACAATTTCCATCGCCCAAGGATCCACGTCTGACTGAACCCAGACCTGGCTGAAGAGTCGAAGATGTGCCCCCACCGGCGGGGACTCCCTCAGCGGAGCCCCAGCGTCATGCGGTTCGATTTAGTAGAAGCCGGGGAGGACTTCTGCTCCAGGGAACTAGCCGTAGCAGGCATTCTTTTCCCTCTACCTTTACCTCTGGCGAGGAAGGAAGAGTCCCGACCTCTTCTGTGACTTATGCGACTGAAAGGACTGCATCTGATATTGTGGTGTTTTCTTTTGCTGTGGGGGAACACAAGGTAAAAAAGTAGATTTACCCGCGGTAGCTGTGAAAACCAGGTCTGCGAGACCCTCCCCAAATAAAACCTCACCCTTGTAAGGTAAAACTTCCATATGTCTCTTTGAGTCGGCATCACCCGTCCATTGGCGGGTCCACAGGGCTCGCCTAGCAGAAATTGCCATGGCGTTGGCTCTTGAACCTAACAGCCCAACGTCTCTCGCAGCGTCTCTCATATATAAGGCTGCGTCTTTAATGTGATCCAAGGTCAATAAAATGCTATCCCTATCTAGGGTATCAATGTCAGATGACAAGTTATCTGCCCATGCTGCTACTGCGCTACATACCCAAGCCGACGCTATTGCCGGTCTGAGCAAGGCACCCGTATGTGCATAAATTGATTTTAAGGTAGTTTCCTGTCTGCAATCAGCAGGATCCTTGAGGGCTGCCGTGTCTGGAGACGGTAGCGCCACCTTTTTGGACAAGCGCGTCAAAGCCTTTTCCACCCTGGGCGAGGATTCCCACCGTAACCTGTCCTGTGCAGGGAAAGGATACGCCATAAGAATTCTCTTGGGAATCTGCAGTTTCTTGTCTGGAGTTTTACCAAGCCTTTTCAAATAACGCGTTCAGCTTATGAGATGGGGGAAAGGTTACCTCAGGCTTCTTTTCCTTCAACATGCATACCCTCGTGTCAGGGACAGAGGGGTCATCTGTGATATGCAAAACATCTTTTATTGCAATAATCATATAATGAATACTTTTGGCCACCCTTGGGTGTAACCTCGCATCATCGTAGTCGACACTGGAGTCAGAATCCGTGTCGGTATCAGTGTCTGCTACTTGGGACAGGGGACGTTTCTGAGACCCTGGAGGGCCCTGTGATACAGCCAAAGCCATGGATTGATTCCATGTTTTTTCTCTGGACTCTGCTTTGTCCATTCTCTTATGCAATAAAGACACATTTGCATTTAAAACATCCCACATATCCAACCAATCAGGTGTCGGCGTCGCCGACGGAGACACCACAATCATCTGCTCTACCTCTTCCTTAGATGAGCCTTCCGCTTCAGACATGTCGACACACACATACAGACACCCCCACACACTCAGGGATATATATATATATATATATATATATATATATATGGAGACAGTCCCCCAATAAGGCCCTTTGGAGAGACAGAGAGAGAGTATGCCAGCACACACCCAGCGCCACCGGACACTGGAATAAAATCCCAGTCAGTACAGCGCTTTTATATAAATATACTCACTGCGCCAAATAAATGTGCCCCCCCACCCTTCTTTTTTGCCCTCTGTACATGTGTTCAGCAGGGGAGAGTCCGGGGAGCCAGCTTCTCTGCAGCGTGCTGTGGAGAAAATGGCGCTGGTTAGTGCTGAGGGATCAAGCTCCGTCCCCTCAATGGCGGGTTTCGGTCCCGCTCAGATTCTTATACTGGCGGGGTGTTTTGCAATATACAGCCTCCGCAGTATATATCTATGCCAGTGTCCCTAGAGGTCTCATAATTGCTACCCAGGGCGCCCCCCCCCCCTGCGCCCTGCACCCATACAGTGCCACCAGAGTGTGTATGTTAATGCGGGAGCAATGGCGCGCAGCGTTACCGCTGCGTGGTACCTCATTGAAGATCTGAAGTCTTCTGCTGCCTTTGAAGTCTTCTTTCTTCTCATACTCACCCGGTTTCCATCTTCCGGCTCTGTGAGGAGGACGGCGGCGCGGCTCCGGGACGAACGGCGAGGGTGAGACCTGCGTTTCAACCCTCTGGAGCTAATGGTGTCCAGTAGCCTAAGAAGCAGAGCCTATCATTTAAGTAGGTCTGCTTTTCTCCCTTCAGTCCCACGATGCAGGGTGCCTGTTGCCAGCAGTGCTCCCTGAAAATAAAAAACCTAACAAAAGTTTTTTTTACAGAGAAACTCAGTAGAGCTCCCCTGCAGTGCACCCAGTCTCCTCTGGGCACAGGATCTAACTGAGGTCTGGAGGAGGGGCATAGAGGGAGGAGCCAGTGCACACCCATCTAAAGTCTTTAGAGTGCCCATGTCTCGTGCGGAGCCCGTCTATACCCCATGGTCCTTACGGATTCCCCAGCATCCTCTAGGATGTAAGAGAAAGACCATATAACAATGAGACATTCTCAATGTAAGCGCCTAGCCCTATGGTATCATGCTTACATGTAAACTCCACACCTGTGCCAGCCTTGAATAGATTAAAAAAAACCATAATGGCTATTCTAATAGGCAAAACAGAATAAGAATATAAACAGGGACAAGTTATAATGCCCTGATCTATGGTTGCTGGTTAGATGATAAAGTAACAATAATGGCACAAAATAGAAACAAACCTTTACTACAAATGTCTCTAAAGGGGGGTACACACGGAGAGATCCGTGTTTAAAATTGAAGCAATCTGACTAGATTGCTTAGATTTTAAGCACGGGTCTGCCTTGTGTATGCCCCCCAGCGATAGCGATGTGCGGCCCCATGCATCGCTATCGCTGGTGCTAGATTGAGCCTGCATGCAGGCTCAATCTAGCGGGTCGCTCACTCCACCGCTGTGTGAAATGAGCGGCCCCCCATCCATCCGTTCGTCCCCTCATTCAGCATATCACGCTGTACTGAGCGGGGGGAGAGATGTGTGCTGAGCGGTCTGTGTTAAGATCGCTCAGCACACATCTTCCCCGTCAGTACCCCCCTTAACTCATAACAATATCATAGGGAGAAAAAACAGAATCATTTCAGAAAAAAAAATTGTAAAAAAAAACTCATAAAAAAGAAGTAAACGACATCAAATCATTCAAACCACCAGGTTTCACAGTTTTGAGTATGTGTATCCAAAACTTTTCTCTTTGTAATAATTTGCGATCTCTGTCGCCGCGTCTCAAACTTTTTGGTACAAAATCGATCATTTTATATCACAAGGTGGAAAGTCCATGTTTATATTCAGCAAAGTGGCAGGCCACTGGTTGATCCGAGCCCTTTCCCTCTATGGCTGCTCTAATGCTGGACCTGTGCATCGCCATCCTTTCTTTCAGTTGTCTTTTAGTTTTACCGATATATAGTAAGCCACATGGGCATCTGATGTAGTATACAACAAACGTTGATGAACAGGTGAGGGCATATCGGATCTTGTAGATTTAAATTATATGAGGATGGACAAATGTGGCTCCTGTCTCTAAAAAGCTGCATGTAGTGCAGCCCGCACATTTGTAATTGCCCGCTTTGCGGGTCAAAAAATGGCCTTTCGTAGATGGCTTGAAGTTAGAGATATCGTTGTGAACCACAGAATCTTTGATGTTCCGACCGCTTCTGAATGAGTACATGATGGAACTATCCTGCAGCATCACCAGTTTAGGATCTGAAGTGACTATCGGCCACACTTGTCTGGCTCCCTTTATTATTTGGTTACTAATACCTGAAAAATTCTAAGGCCATACCACACAATTCTTTTTCTGTTTCTCATTGTCTCTCTTGGCCCCACTGAGGGCTTCATCTCTTGTTAAAGCCAAAGCTCTCTCTTTTGCTGTCAACAGGGACCTGTGATGATAGCCCTGTTGCAAGAATTTAATTAGCATATTATCCATCTGTCTTCTTGCTTCATCATCATTACTACAAATTCTCCTTACTCTAACGAATTGTGAGAAGGGGAGACCCCTCTTGGTAGCTGCTGGATGATCGCTCCTGGCGTGATGTAAGGTGTTACGGTCCGTGCTTTTGGTAAATAGAGTGGTCACAATCTAGAGATCGCTCATGATAGACACCTCAACGTCTAAGTAATGAATTGATGTAGTGTTACTCTCCCAGGTAAATTTTACCGCGGCATCTAAACTATTGACGTCTGCCATCATCCTATTAAAGTCTTCTTGACTTCCAGACCATAAAACAAAGATATCAATAATATACCATGTTCGCCATAGTTGATTCTTTTGTCAGGAATAGATCTCTTTCGGCTTCCGCTGTAAAAATATCAGCGAAGCTGGGGGCCATGCATGACCCCATCGCACACCCTGAACATTGGATGTATGGTTTGGAGTCAAACAAGAAATAATTTCTGGTTAGGGTGATTTCCAGCAGGGTCATAAAAAAGTCTAAATCCGGTCCAGTGTACAGGGGGTTGTTGGGCAACCACCTTCGCACAGCCCTAAGACCCCTCTCTTGTGGGATGCAGGTATATAAACCCACTACAATGATAGTACAGACCAAACACTCTGTACTTAAGGGGGAGAGCTCTATTAATTTTAATGTTCAGGGTGTGCGATGGGGTCATGCATGGCCCCCAGCTTCGCTAATATTTTTATGGCGGAAGTTGAAAGAGATCTATTCCTGACAAAAGCATTAACAATGGCGAACATGGTATATTATTGTAGATATATCGACGATATCTTTGTTTTATGGTCTGGAAGTCAAGAAGACTTTAATAGGATGATGACAGACGTCAGTAGTTTGGATGCCGCGGTAAAATTTACCTGGGAGAGTAACACTACATCAATTCATTACTTAGACGTTGAGGTGTCTATCACGAGCGATCTCCAGATTGTGACCACTCTATTTACCAAAAGCACAGACCGTAACACCTTACTTCACGCCAGGAGCGATCATCCAGCAGCTACCAAGAGGGGTCTCCCCTTCTCACAATTCGTTAGAGTAAGGAGAATTTGTAGTAATGATGATGAAGCAAGAAGACAGATGGATAATATGCTAATTAAATTATTGCAACGGGCTATCATCATAGGTCCCTGTTGATAGCAAACGTGAGAGCTTTGGCTTTAACAAGAGATGAAGCCCTCAGTGGGGCCAAGAGAGACAATGAGAAACAGAAAAAGAATTGTGTGGTATGGCCTCAGAATTTTTCAGGTATTAGTAACCAAATATTAAAGGGAGCCAGACAAGTGTGGCCGATAGTCACTTCAGATCCTAAACTGGTGATGCTGCAGGATAGTTCCATCATGCCCTCGTTCAGAAGGGGTCGGAACATCAAAGATTCTATGGTTCACAACGATATCTCTAACTTCAAGCCATCTACGAAAGGCCATTTTTTGACCCGCAAAGCGGGCAATTACAAATGTACGGGCTGCACTACATGCAGCTTTTTAGAGACAGGAGCCACATTTGTCCATCCTCATACAGGTAAAATCTACAAGATCCGATATGCCCTCACCTGTTCATCAACGTTTGTTGTATACTACATCAGATGCCCATGTGGCTTACTATATATCGGTAAAACTAAAAGACAACTGAAAGAAAGGATGGCGATGCACAGGTCCAGCATTAGAGCAGCCATAGAGGGAAAGGGCTCGGATCAACCAGTGGCGTGCCACTTTGCTGAATATAAACATGGACTTTCCACCTTGTGATATAAAATGATCGATTTTGTACCAAAAAGTTTGAGACGTGGTGACAGAGATCGCAAATTATTACAAAAAGAAACGTTTTGGATACACACACTCAATACTGTGAAACCTGGTGGTTTGAATGATTTGATGTCGTTTACGTCTTTTTTATGAGTTTTTCAAAAAATTTTCCTGAAATTATTCTGTTTTTTCTTCCTATGATATTGTTATGAGTTAGAGACATGGCCATTGATACATTTGTATCAAAGGTTTGTTTCTATTTTGTGCCATTATTGTTACTTTATCATCTAACCAGCAACCATAGATCAGGGCATTATAACTTGTCCCTGTTTATATTCTTATTCTGTTTTGCCTATTAGAATAGCCATTATGAGTTTTTTATCTATTCAAGGCTGGCACAGGTGTGGGGTTTACATGTAAGCATGATACCATATGGTTAGGCACTTACATTGAGAGTGTCTCATTGTTATATGGTCTTTTTCATTCTCATACGATACAGTGTCTAGTATTTGTTTAATTGTTCATCCTTTCTCCCATTA
The DNA here is from genome assembly GCF_028390025.1 of Pseudophryne corroboree. Lineage (NCBI taxonomy): Eukaryota > Metazoa > Chordata > Amphibia > Anura > Myobatrachidae > Pseudophryne > Pseudophryne corroboree. The sequence goes on along the minus strand of NC_086444.1, from coordinate 887,481,262 downwards.
GTGCCGTACATGTGTGTTGTGTGTAGCTTATTTATTATGGTTTTGTTTAGTGACACAGTGGTGTTAGCCGCGCCCCCTGGAGATCCCAGAGTGCCAGAGCTGATGCACAGCAATGACGTCATCGGGTTTCCAGAGGGAGTCACGGCGGTGATGATGGTGCACGAACAGTGTATATAAGGTATGTGTTTTTTGTTATTTGTTGGTCTTGGTAAAGGGGTTAACACCCCGAAACGCAGATATATAATAGAATATATATAAATATGTGTCATTATCTCCATAGTGGAACCAAAAATGTGTGATTTTGAATTTTGGATAAGGGATACTCAACCTGTACTACAATCTTTTAGCATCATAAATATACTAAAATGTTAAAGGTTATATGAAATGTAATATTCATGTATTGTGTCTTATATTTCATGGAATGACCCTCAAGTTGTTTTTACTGCAGGCAATATCTCAAGTATATTGGCAGACACTTTCACATGAGGTCAGGTGGGGATGAAGACAGAGCTGGTACTTATGGAGGTGTGCATGTTCACTTGGCTGATTAGCAAGAGACTTATCCTAGCACTGCTGTTGTCATCTTTCTTGGCCAAACCCTGTCAATTGTGGAGGGAAGTCCAAAGGCTGTCACCCACAAAGGGGCAGAATAATGCTTTTTAGTGGAGGGAAGGGCAGGAGAAATGCAGGTGGGGCAGGAAGGGTGTTACTATATGTATTATATGGGGGTCACTGCAATGCTCTCTGCATTATATAGGGGGGCATTGCGATGCTTTCTGCATTATATGGGGGTAACTGCAATACTCTATATAATATGGCAGGCACTGCAACTCTCTTTGCCACACTCCTTCAATCAGCTGGACACATCTCTTCAGCTTTGTGCCACCTCCCACCAGTAAGTACCCTTACCACTGCATTCCCCCTGTTGGCCTTTCAAGTCCCAGTACAATACTGCATGCATATATTGTATGAAGAGCTACATACAACTGATTGATTCTGTCCCTCAATATTTGTATTGTTATATTTACTTGTGTAATAAATGTTCCACTATTGCAATAAGAATTCCTGGAAGACACTGAACAGTTATAACACATACTTTAATATGATATTTAACCATTGCAAGGAGTGCATAATACCATTTATATAATAGCTACTAATATACAAACTTTATAAGGTGTGAATTAGGATATATAAGTGGTAACGGGATGTAGACATTATGTCGACAATCATAGGCTTACCATACTATCCCTTTAAAGTGGAACGCCTATGATTTGCACAGGTTCTGTTGCCGGCTGTCTTCAAAACTGTATTTCACCTGGATCTAATCAGCCACAGAACTGTGTAACCCATGAGCATTCCAGTTTAAAGGGATGATATAGTAAGCCTAGGCATTTATAATGTTGACACCACAATGTTAACAGTTATGATTAAGACATTGTAAAAGTCTTGACATGCAACGTGATATTTTCAGAATGTTGACATGTGAAAGTCGACATTGTCATAAAGTTAGGGTTAGGCACTAGAGGGAGGATTGGGTTAGTGATAGGGCAGGTACACTAACCAGAATGCCGCTCTACCTACCAGATGACTCTGCTGCAAGGGACACCCGCATGACCAGTGGTATATGGAAGGCGCCATTGTACCTGCTGGGAGCAGGTAAGTCATCGCTGGCTCACCAGGGCCGATATGTAGACATTCTCAACATTTCATCAATGTCTACATGGTTAATGTCAATATTATGACCATTCAGTATTCTCACATCGGTATATCATACCACACCCAGTGGTGACATAGAGGTTTAAGCATAATAGGGGTGCAATGTGAAACCTTATTAATGAACCATGCTATTTTGGAGCTTTCGCAATGGAAAAACTAGATTTATGTTAAGAACTTACCGTTGTTAAATCTCTTTCTGCGAGGTACACTGGGCTCCACAAGGAATAACATTGGGGTGTAGAGTAGGATTTTGATCCGAGGCACCAACAGGCTCAAAGCTTTGACTGTTCCCAAGATGCACAGCGCCGCCTCTTCTATAAACCTGCTTCCGTGCACAGGAGCTCAGTTTCGTTAACCAGCCCAATGCAGTAGCAGGTACCAGAGACGACAATCGCCCGTAGCCAATTACACCACACACTCACCACAGGAGAGAGTGTCAGCGGCTATGCCATACCAACCCAAAGAAGCTAAGTGAGTCAGGGTGGGCGCCTTGTGGAGCCCAGTGTACCTCGCAGAAAGAGATTTAACAACGGTAAGTTCTTACCATAAATCTCGTTTTCTGCTGTGGGGTACACTGGGCTCCACAAGGAATAACATCGGGGATGTCCTAAAGCAGTTCCTTATGGGAGGGGACGTATTGTAGCGGCCACAAGAACCCAGCGTCCAAAGAAAGCATCCTGGGAGCCGGAAGTATCGAAGGCATAGAACCTAATGAACGTGTTCCCTGAGGACCACATTGCCGCCTTGCACAATTGTTCAAGGGTCGCACCACGGTAGAATGGGCTTTGATGGTAACAGGAACCGGACGACCAGCCTGTACATAAGCATGTGCAATCACCATTCTAATCCATCTGTCCAGAGTCTGCTTGGAAGCAGGCCAGCCACGTTTGTGAAAATCAAACAACACGAAAAGAGAATCAGATTTCCTAATAGAGGATGTTCTATTCACATAGATACGGAGAGCCCGTACTACATCCAAAAGACCGCTCTTTGGTAGACTCAGGAGAATTAAAGGCCGGAACCACAATCTCCTGGTTAAGGTGGAAGGAAGACACCACCTTGGGTAAATTACCTGTCCGCGTTCTAAGAACGGCCCGGTCACAGTGAAAATCAAATAGGGAGACTTACAGGATAAGGCACCCAAGTCCGAGACTCTTCTAGCTGAAGCAATAGCCAGCAAGAATAACACCTTAAGGGAAAGCCACTTAAGTTCAGCAGAGGCAAGGGGTTCAAACGGAGACCCTTGCAAGGCCACTAAAACCACCGACAGATCCCAAGGGGCCACAGGTGGCACATAAGGAGGCTGAATTCGCAACACACCCTGAGTGAATGTATGGACATCAGGTAGGGTAGCAATCTTTCTCTGAAACCAAACCGACAAGGCAGATATGTGAACCTTAAGGGAGGCCAGATGCAGGCCTAAGTCCAGGCCTTGTTGTAGAAAGGCCAACAGTTTGGCCGTGCTAAACTTGAAAACGTCATAATTGTGAGACGCACACCAAGTAAAGTAAGCATTCCAGACTCTATGGTAGATCCGAGCAGAAGCGGGCTTACGGGCCTTCAACATGGTTTGAACAACCGCCTCAGAAAAACCCTTGGCCTTCTGGGCGGAAGCTTCAAGAGCCATGCCGTCAAAGCCAGACGGGCCAAGTCCCGGTAAACACAAGGGCCCTGAACGAGGAGGTCTGCACGTTGTGGAAGTAGAAAGGGACGATCCAACGAGAGGACCTGTAGATCAGAGAACCAGTGCCGCCTGGGCCACGCTGGAGCGACCAGAAGTAGGTTTCCTCCTTCTTGCTTGAACTTCCGTATTACTCTGGGCAGGAGTGACACCAGAGTGAACACATGCAGCAGCTGAAAGTTCCATGGAATTACTGAAAAGGAGAGAGAGAGAAAGCTCTTGTGTGGGCGCACTCTTATGAAAAAACTAATTAAATTAACATTAAATTATGACAGAAACATTAAAACATATGTTTATTAATCAATTTAAAAATGAGAGATAATCCCTCTGTGATCCAAAAAGGAAGTATACGAATTAGAGAGATGTGAGAGAAAAAATAATAAGTGTAGGTAATATATATAACAATAATAAAATCAAATGTTCTGGTCTGTTGAATCACACAAAGAGGATTTTAGAAAGGCTGCAGACACAAAGTAGTCTAGCACCCGTTTCTCCTGACCAGTACAGATAATCTGTATTAATGAGACCAAACAAGGAGATCAGTACTATATATTGGAGGACCGCTTGGATTGGGTCAATACCAAATAATTAGATATTAACCCGTTATTGGATTTTGTTCAAGCAAATTTGGGAATGTTTAGATCAACATAACCTGAAAACTAATAGGAGAAAAAAAGGGAATGTTGGAAATAGTACACAGTGGTGATACTGCTGTTGGTGTCCACCCTTCACAAGAAGGGGAATAGTCCGTACTCTACAAAACCGGGTATTCCCAGGGAGTCTCCTCTCAAGGTACTGACCTGGCCCGACGCCGCATGGCAGGGGATCCGGTGCTGGTTTTTGTGCTCACAGTCTGTGAGGTCTGAGTGGGGCGTGGACAGCACCTGCTTTATAAGGCCTCTTCTCAGGGTAAGCAGATGCTGCTGAATCTTTGTTGGTTAGTCAGTTTCTGAAAGTTAGCCAGTACTGTGTAGCTTTGTGTTTGTTTGTTGCTTACTGCAAATAGGCCTGGGGATTTGGTATTACACTCTGCCAATCCAGACCTAGCAGTAAGACTGGAGTCAGTCGTTTAGCTTGCTGGGGTTCTGTTACTACTCTGTGAACTTAACAAGTTTGCGGCTGTATTCTAAGACTTGCCTGTCTAATCCTGTCTCACTGTGCTAGGTGTCAGGGGTCAGTTTAGTGGCAGTAAGCTGAACCTGTGCACTGCAAGTGAGAATTAGGATTGTGGAGACTCTCCTTGTGTCTATCATTCCATCTCTGACCAAGGAGTTTACTGCCACACCCGTTGGTAACCCTTTAGGGTTTTGCTGTTGCCCTTAGCAACAGCATTTCGGGTTCTCTACGTATTAAAACACAACATCTTGCTTTTCCCATCTGAGCAGTTCTAATACAAGGGAGATACCCAGTTCCTTAGCCTCTGGGCTTCTCTGTTCACTTTGTGTGTATTTTGTTAACCTATCACCTTCTGTGTACGTTATGTCATATTCCCCAGTCTGTCTGTAAGTCCATTTGTTTTGCATAACAGTTCAAACACCAGTACATTCCTGCAGGCACTGGAGTGCATAACAGTCCTGACACCAGTACTTTCCTGCAGGCACTGGTGTGCATAACATATTCAGCAGCCTAATACTCCTGTTGAAATTTTGTGGGAATATGGAGCATACCCCTCAAAATACGTTGCAACAGGTGGTCGATCAGGTGCAGGTCCTGACTCGACAATTTAATGATTTGTCCATTAAAATGCACACCTCCCAGGCTGCTGGCGGAGCTCCCGCAGCAGCAGCACCTGCAGGGGTTAAGGAGCCGAAAGTAAATCTCCCGGATCGTTTTTCTGGAGATCGCTCGCAGTTCTTTTGTTTCAAGGAGAGCTGCAAGCTATACTTCCGGCTTAGGCCTCAGTCTTCTGGGTCGGAGATTCAGCGGGTGGGCATAGTGATTTCCTTGCTACAAGGAGACCCACAGGTCTGGGCATATGGGTTGCAGCCTGACTGTCCGTCGCTTAAAAGTGTTGATGCTTTTTTTACGGCACTGGGCATGTTGTATGATGACCCTGACAAGACGGCCTCAGCCGAGGCTCAGATTTCGATCCTTAAGCAAGGGCGAAGGCCAGTTGAGGTTTACTTTACGGAGTTTCGGAGGTTGGCCCATGATACCCAGTGGAATGACCCAGCCCTGAGACACCAGTACCGAAGAGGTCTTTCTAACCAGATAAAGGACCAACTGGTACAATATCCCTTGCCTGATAGCTTGGATCAGCTCATGCAGTTATCCATCCGGGTGGATAGACGGCTGAGAGAGCGTAGGCTTGAAAGGGAGACTGAGATTTCCTTCCTTCCCAAGGGAACCTCAGACTCTGAGGAATTTTCAGAGGAGCCTATGCAGATTGGGGCTACCCGCCTCTCCTCGCGTGAGAAGACGCGGAGGAGACAGCAGGGGTTGTGTTTGTACTGTGGGAATAAAGGTCATGTGGTAGTATCATGCCCAGAAAAGCCGGAAAACTTCAGGGCCTGAGGGTGATGGGAAATATCCTGTCAGGCCAGAAGTCAGAATTTCCCAAGAAGACTTTTATCATTCCGGTGACCTTGAAGATCCTCGGTCAAACTGTCAAGACTGAGGCCTTTGTGGACAGTGGGGCTGACGGGGTTTTTATGGACCGCCAATTCGCCCTGAAACACTCTGTTCCCTTAGTACCCTTGGCATCGGAAATTGAGATTTGTGGGTTAAACGGGGAACCATTATCCCAAGGTAAAATTACCTCTTGCACTAGCCAGATTTCTTTGTTTATTGGAGCCACACACTCTGAAAAATTGTCCTTTTATGTGATTGTCTGTACTTTTGCCCCATTGGTGTTGGGGTTACCCTGGTTAAGGGCCCACAATCCTCAATTTGACTGGGTCTCTGGGGAGATTCTTAGTTGGGGTACTGATTGTTTCAGGAGTTGCTTGAGCCTTCCAGTCAGGCTCTCGCAGCTAAGTTTGCCAGGATTGCCAGGGTGTTATGCAGATTTTGCGGACGTGTTCTCCAAAAAAGTTGCAGAGGTACTACCTCCCCATCGCCCCTATGACTGTGCCATTGATTTGTTGCCAAATGCTAAGCTTCCCAAGAGCAGGTTGTACTCCCTGTCACGTCCTGAGACTCAGGCTATGGCAGAGTACATTCAGGAGAACTTGGCTAAGGGATTTATCAGACCTTCACAGTCTCCAGTTGGGTCGGGGTTCTTCTTCGTGGGTAAAAAGGACGGTTCGTTGCGACCCTGCATCGACTTCAGGGAATTGAACCGTATCACGATTAAAAACTCATACCCACTGCCTCTCATTTCGGTCTTGTTTGACCAGCTTCGTACTGCCACCATTTTTTCTAAGATTGACCTACGCGGTGCGTACAATCTAATCCGAATAAGAGAGGGGGATGAATGGAAGACTGCCTTTAATACCCACTCAGGGCATTATGAATATTTGGTGATGCCTTTTGGGCTCTGTAATGCCCCGGCAGTCTTCCAGGATTTCATGAATGATGTGCTCAGGGAATATTTGGATAGATTCTTAGTTGTATACTTAGATGACATCCTAATCTTCTCCCATTCCCTGGAGGAACATCGGAAGCATGTACGCTTAGTCCTCCAGAAACTCAGAGACCACCGGCTTGGGGCGAAGCTGGAGAAGTGCGAATTTGAAGTTCAGCAAATCGCATTTCTAGGATATATTATCTCCCCAGAAGGTTTCCAAATGGAGGGTTCCAAGGTACAGGCAGTCCTGGATTGGGTGCAGCCCACTAGTTTGAAGGCGCTTCAGCGTTTCCTGGGCTTTGCAAATTTTTATAGACGATTTATCGCTGGATTTTCGTCTATAGTGGCGCCCTTGGTGGCACTCACTAAGAAAGGGGCGGATGTTGCTCACTGGTCTTGTGAGGCTAAAGCGGCTTTTGCCCGTCTCAAAAGGGCATTTGTTTCGGCCAAGGTGCTGCGACACCCAGATCCAGAGCGTCCTTTTGTGGTGGAGGTGGATGCCTCTGAGATGGGTATTGGGGCAGTGCTTTCTCAGATGGGAGTGTCTGATAATCGCCTTCATCCCTGTGCTTACTTTTCCCGTAAATTTTCGCCTGCCGAGATGAATTATGACGTGGGTAACCGGGAATTGTTGGCTATTAAGGATGCACTCGAGGAGTGGAGACACTGGCTTGAGGGGGCTAAGTTTGTGGTCTCAATTCTCACTGACCATAAGAATCTGGCATATTTAGAGTCAGCGAAGCGTCTCAATGCCAGGCAGGCACGATGGGCTTTGTTTTTTGCTCGCTTTAATTTTTTGATAACATATCGCCCTGGGTCAAAAAACATCAAGACTGATGCGCTCTCGCGGAGTTTTGCTCCAATCCAGGAGACCACCGAGGAGCCGTTGCCCATTGTTTCCCCATCATGTATTAAAGTGGGCATTACCCAGGACCTCTTATCATTAGTCCTTAGATCACAGGAGCAGGCTCCTCCAGACCTTCCGGTATGTCTTTTGTTTGTGCCTCCTAGGTTAAGACAGCGAGTGTTCCTGGAATTCCATGCCAAGAAGTCTGCAGGTCACCCGGGTATTGCCAGAACTCGGGAGTTGCTATCTAGGGCGGTGTGGTGGCCCTCGGTGGCTAAGGATGTGGATCAGTGGGTTCGGGCATGTGACATCTGTGCCCGAAATAAGACTCCTAGAGGGGTTCCGGTTGGCCCATTACATCCACTCTCTATCCCATCTAAGCCATGGACCCACATTTCAATGGATTTTGTGGTGGACTTGCCCAAATCCTCGGGGATGACAGCCATCTGGGTTGTCGTTGACAGGTTTTCGAAGATGGCGCACTTCGTTCCACTGGTTGGGCTGCCATCGGCCAGACGCCTGTCTGAATTATTTATGCTGCATGTTGTGCGTCTCCACGGGTTGCCACTTGATGTGGTCTCTGACCGCGGATCCCAGTTTGTGGCCAAATTCTGGAGGGCATTTTGCTCCGATCTCCAGATTTCTGTCAGCTTGTCGTCGGGCTACCATCCGCAGTCTAATGGGCAGACTGAAAGGGTGAACCAGTCCTTGGAGCAGTTCCTCAGGTGTTATGTCTCCAAGTGTCAGACTGACTGGGTTGCTCATCTGTCCATGGCGGAGTTTGCCTATAACAACGCGGCTCACTCTGCTACAGGGATCTCTCCATTCCTTTGTGTGTATGGGCATCATCCTAAGGCCAATTCTTTTGACCCCCTGGACTCCACGCCTGGTGGTTCCTCTGTGGTTTCGGTCCTTAGAGGTATTTGGCGGAAAGTGAAGAAAGCCCTTGTGTCTGTGTCATTAGTGACCAAAAGGGTTTTTGATAAGCGAAAAAGACCCTGCAGCTTCAAATTAGGAGACTTCGTCTGGTTGTCTACCAAGAATTTGAAGTTGAGACAGCCATCTCATAAGTTAGGCCCCCGGTTCATCGGCCCTTATAAGATCACCAGGGTTATCAATCCGGTGGCATTTCAGTTAGATCTGCCCCGTTCTTTGGGTATCAATAAAACCTTTCATTGTTCCCTTTTAAAACGGGTGATTAGTAATCCTTCTTCCAGTGGAAGACCTTCCCCTCTTCTGATACGTGGCCAGAGGGAGTTTGTTGTTGAAAGGATTCTTGACTCCAAGGTGGTTCGGGGTCGGCTGTCATTTTTGGTGCACTGGAAGGGGTATGGCCCGGAGGAGCGGTCGTGGGTGCGCAGTTGTGATCTTCATGCCCCCAGACTGATACGCTCTTTCTTCTCGCAGTTCCCCGATAAACCCGGTGGTAGGGGTTCTTTGACCCCTCGTCAGAGGGGGGGTACTGTTAGGGTCTCCTGCCCTGTGCTGCCACGTCGTCATGGCAACCGGGAGACAAGTGCTAGCGGAGTGACCTGAGCGCAGCTGATACTCCGGTTCGGGTCTTTTGCTGTGCAGTGGTTATAGGCTCTGTGCATGGCAGGGGATCCGGTGCTGGTTTTTGTGCTCACAGTCTGTGAGGTCTGAGTGGGGCGTGGACAGCACCTGCTTTATAAGGCCTCTTCTCAGGGTAAGCAGATGCTGCTGAATCTTTGTTGGTTAGTCAGTTTCTGAAAGTTAGCCAGTACTGTGTAGCTTTGTATTTGTTTGTTGCTTACTGCAAATAGGCCTGGGGATTTGGTATTACACTCTGCCAATCCAGACCTAGCAGTAAGACTGGAGTCAGTCGTTTAGCTTGCTGGGGTTCTGTTACTACTCTGTGAACTTAACAAGTTTGCGGCTGTATTCTAAGACTTGCCTGTCTAATCCTGTCTCACTGTGCTAGGTGTCAGGGGTCAGTTTAGTGGCAGTAAGCTGAACCTGTGCACTGCAAGTGAGAATTAGGATTGTGGAGACTCTCCTTGTGTCTATCATTCCATCTCTGACCAAGGAGTTTACTGCCACACCCGTTGGTAACCCTTTAGGGTTTTGCTGTTGCCCTTAGCAACAGCATTTCGGGTTCTCTACGTATTAAAACACAACATCTTGCTTTTCCCATCTGAGCAGTTCTAATACAAGGGAGATACCCAGTTCCTTAGCCTCTGGGCTTCTCTGTTCACTTTGTGTGTATTTTGTTAACCTATCACCTTCTGTGTACGTTATGTCATATTCCCCAGTCTGTCTGTAAGTCCATTTGTTTTGCATAACAGTTCAAACACCAGTACATTCCTGCAGGCACTGGAGTGCATAACAGTCCTGACACCAGTACTTTCCTGCAGGCACTGGTGTGCATAACAGTACTATTTCCAACATTCCCTTTTTTTCTCCTATTAGTTTTCAGGTTATGTTGATCTAAACATTCCCAAATTTGCTTGAACAAAATCCAATAACGGGTTAATATCTAATTATTTGGTATTGACCCAATCCAAGCGGTCCTCCAATATATAGTACTGATCTCCTTGTTTGGTCTCATTAATACAGATTATCTGTACTGGTCAGGAGAAACGGGTGCTAGACTACTTTGTGTCTGCAGCCTTTCTAAAATCCTCTTTGTGTGATTCAACAGACCAGAACATTTGATTTTATTATTGTTATATATATTACCTACACTTATTATTTTTTCTCTCACATCTCTCTAATTCGTATACTTCCTTTTTGGATCACAGAGGGATTATCTCTCATTTTTAAATTGATTAATAAACATATGTTTTAATGTTTCTGTCATAATTTAATGTTAATTTAATTAGTTTTTTCATAAGAGTGCGCCCACACAAGAGCTTTCTCTCTCTCTCCTTTTCAGTACTTGTACTTTCTGGCTCTGGGCGCACCACCAAAAGGGACCATAATTGAAAGGTTAATTGTCCAACTTTGGTTTTTCATAATTCTTTTGGAATTTATTGTATACCAGTGCCTGGTCGCTCTTTTGCTTGGTAGTTCCATGGAATTGCCAGAGCGTCCATGAACGCAGCTTGAGGATCCCTTGTCCTTGCTCCGAAGACCGGAACCTTGTGATTGTGTCGAGACGCCATCAGATCTACGTCTGGAAGGCCCCACGTGTTCACGAGAAGTTGAAACACCTCCAGATGGAGGCTCCACTTTCCGGCGTGTATGTCCTGACAACTGAGATAGTCCGCTTCCCAGTTCAGAACGCCCGGAATGAACACTGCGGATATGGCCGGCAGATGGCTTTCTGCCCACTGAAGAATCCGTGATACCTCCCTCATTGCCATGCGGCTTCGAGTGCCACCTTGATGATTGATGTACGTCACCATGGTGACGTTGTCCGATTGTACTTGAACAGGTCTGTTCTGTATCAGATGCTGGGCCATTGTCAACGCATTGAACACTGCCCGCAATTCCAGAATATTTATCGGGAGTAGTGACTCCTCCTCGGTCCACCGACCCTGGAGAGAGTGTTGTTCCAACACCGCGCCCCAACCCCTCAGACTGGCATCCATCGTCAGCAGGACCCAGTTGGATATCCAGAAGGGACGGCCCCTGCTCAATCGTTGGTCCGGAAGCCACCAGCTCAGTGACAGGCGGACCTCCGGAGACAAGGAGATCATGTGAGATCTGATCCGGTGAGGCAGGCCATCCCACTTGGACAAAATCAACTTCTGCAGAGGGCGAGAATGGAATTGAGCATAATCCACCATTTCTAAAGCCGACACCATAAGACCTAGCACTTGCATTGCCGAATGAATCGACACTTGCGGACGAGATAGGAAGCATCAAATCCTGTCCTGAAGTTTCAGGACTTTCTCCTGAGACAGGAACAACCGCTGGTTGTGAGTGTCCAATAACGCTCCCAGGTGTACCATGCTCCGAGCCAGGGAGGATTTCTTCCAGTTGATCAGCCACCCGTGGGCTTTCATGCACTGGACTGTCAGATCGAGAGGACACAGGAGAAGTTCTGGGGAATTTGCCAGGATCAACAAATCGTCCAAATACGGTAGGATCCTGACCCCTTGACGGCGGAGTGTAGCCATCATAACCGCCACAACTTTGGTGAAAACTCGGGGACCCGTTGTCAAACCAAAGGGTAATGCCCGAAAATAAGAATTTAGTTACCGATAATTCTATTTCTCATAGTCCGTAGTGGATGCTGGGGACTCCGTAAGGACCATGGGGAATAGCGGCTCCGCAGGAGACTGGGCACATCTAAAGAAAGCTTTAGGACTAACTGGTGTGCACTGGCTCCTCCCCCTAAGACCCTCCTCCAAGCCTCAGTTAGGATACTGTGCCCGGACGAGCGTACACAATAAGGAAGGATTTTGAATCCCGGGTAAAACTCATACCAGCCACACCAATCACACCGTATAACTTGTGATCTGAACCCAGTTAACAGTATAATAACAGAGGAGCCTCTGAAAAGATGGCTCCCAACAATAATAACCCGATTTTTTTAAAAATAACTATGTACAAGTATTGCAGACAATCCGCACTTGGGATGGGCGCCCAGCATCCACTACGGACTATGAGAAATAGAATTATCGGTAAGTAAATTCTTATTTTCTCTAACGTCCTAAGTGGATGCTGGGGACTCCGTAAGGACCATGGGGATTATACCAAAGCTCCCAAACGGGCGGGAGAGTGCGGATGACTCTGCAGCACCGAATGAGAGAACTCCAGGTCCTCCTCAGCCAGGGTATCAAATTTGTAGAATTTAGCAAACGTGTTTGCCCCTGACCAAGTAGCTGCTCGGCAAAGTTGTAAAGCCGAGACCCCTCGGGCAGCCGCCCAAGATGAGCCCACTTTCCTTGTGGAACGGGCTTTTACAGATTTTAGCTGTGGCAGGCCTGCCACAGAATGTGCAAGCTGAATTGTACTACAAATCCAACGAGCAATAGTCTGCTTAGAAGCAGGAGCACCCAGCTTGTTGGGTGCATACAGGATAAACAGCGAGTCAGATTTCCTAACTCCAGCCGTCCTGGAAATATTTTCAGGGCCCTGACAACATCCAGCAACTTGGATTCCTCCAAGTCCCTAGTAGCTGCAGGCACCACAATAGGTTGGTTCAGGTGAAAACGCTGGAACCACCTTAGGGAGAAACTGAGGACGAGTCCTCAATTCCGCCCTGTCCGAATGGAAAATCAGATAAGGGCTTTTACAGGATAAAGCCGCCAATTCTGACACGCGCCTGGCCCAGGCCAGGGCCAACAGCATGACCACTTTCCATGTGAGATATTTTAACTCCACAGATTTAAGTGGTTCAAACCAATGTGACTTTTGGAACCCAAACTACATTGAGATCCCAAATTGCCACTGGAGGCACAAAAAGAGGCTGTATATGCAGTACCCCTTTTACAAACGTCTAAACTTCAGGGACTGAAGCCAGCTCTTTTTTGGAAGAAAATTGACAGGGCCGAAATCTGAACCTTAATGGACCCCAATTTCAGGCCCATAGACACTCCTGTTTGCAGGAAATGTAGGAATCGACCCAGTTGAATTTCCTCCGTCGGGCCTTACTGGCCTCGCACTACGCAACATATTTTCGCCAGTTGCGGTGATAATGTTTTTGCGGTTACATCCTTCCTGGCTTTAGATCAGGATATGGATGACTTCATCCGGAATGCCTTTTTTCCTTCAGGATCCGGTGTTCAACCGGCATGCCGTCAAACGCAGCCGCGGTAAGTCTTGGAACAGACAGGGTCCTTGCTGGAGCAGGTCCCTTCTTAGAGGTAGAGGCCACGGATCCTCCGTGAGCATCTCTTGAAGTTCCGGTTACCAAGTCCTTCTTGGCCAATCCGGAGCCACGAATATAGTGCTTTCTCCTCTCCGTCTTATCAATCTCAGTACCTTGGGTATGAGAGGCAGAGGAGGGAACACATACACTGACTGGTACACCCACGGTGTTACCAGAGCGTCTACAACTATTGCCTGAGGGTCTCTTGACCTGGCGCAATACCTGTCGAGTTTTTTAATCATGTGGACGACTTCTGGGTGAAGTCCCCACTCTCCCGGGTGGAGGTCGTGCTGAGGAAGTCTGCTTCCCAGTTGTCCACTCCCGGAATGAATACTGTTGACAGTGCTATCACATGATTTTCCGCCCAGCGAAGAATCCCTGCAGCTTCTGCCATTGCCCTCCTGCTTCTTGTGCCACCCTGTCTGTTTACGTGGGTGACTGCCATCATGTTGTCCGACTGGATCAACACCGGCTGACCTTGAAGCAGAGGTCTTGCTAAGCTTAGAGCATTGTAAATGGGCCTTAGCTTCAGGATATTTATGTGAAGTGATGTATCCAGGCTTGACCCTAAGCCCTGGATATTCCTTCCCTGTGTGACTGCTCCCCAGCCTCGCAGGCTGGCATCCGTGGTCACCAGGACCCAGTCCTGAATGCCGAATCTGCGGCCCTCTAGAAGATGAGCACTCTGCAACCACCACAGGATGGATACCCTTGTCCTTGGTGACAGGGTTATCCGCTGATGCATCTGAAAATGCGACCCGGACCATTTGTCCAGTAGGTTCCACTGGAAAGTTCTTGCGTGGAATCTAACGAATGGGATTGCTTCGTAGGAAGCCACCATTTTTACCCAGAACCCTTGTGCATTGATGCACTGAGACTTGGCTCGGTTTTAGGAGGTTCCTGACTAGCTCGGATAACTCCCTGGCTTTCTCTTCCGGGAGAAACACCTTTTTTTCTGGACTGTGTCCAGGAACATCCCTAGGAAACAGAAGACAAGTCGTCGGAACCAGCTGCGATTTTGGAATATTGAGAATCCAATCGTGCTGCCGCAACACTACCTGAGATAGTGCTACACCGACTTCCAACTGTTCCCTGGATCTTACCCTTATCAGGGAATCGTCCAAGTAAGGGATAACTAAAATTCCCTTCCTTCGAAGGGATATCATTTCGGCCATTACCTTGGTAAAGACCCGGGGTGCCGTGGACCATCCCTACGGCAGCGTCTGAACTGATAGTGACAGTTCTGTACCATAACCTGAGGTACCCTTGGTGAGAAGGGTAAATTTTGACATGAAGGTAAGCATCCTTGATGTCCCGAGACATCATGTAGTCCCCTTCTTCCAGGTTCGCAATCACTGCTCTGAGTGACTCAATCTTGAATTTGAACCTCTGTATGTAAGTGTTCAAAGATTTTAGATTTAGATTTAGAATCGGTCTCACCGAGCCGTCTGGCTTCGGTACCACAATAGTGTGGAATAATACCCCGTTCCCTGTTGCAGGAGGGGTACCTTGATTATCACCTGCTGGGAATACAGCTTGTGAATGGCTTCCAAAACTGCCTCCCTGTCAGAGGGAGACGTCGGTAAAGCCGACTTTTGGAAATGGCGAGGGGGAGACGTCTCGAATTCCAATATGTACCCTTGAGATATTACCTGAAGGATCCAGGGGTCTACTTGCGAGTGAGCCCACTGCGCACTGAAATTCATTGAGAACGGGCCCCCACCGTGCCTGAGCTTGTAAGGCCCTAGCGTCATACTGAGGGCTTGGCAGAGGCGGGAAAGGGTTTCTGTTCCTGGGAACTGGCTAATCTCTTCAGCCTTTTTCCTCTCCCTCTGTCACGAGCAGAAAAGAGGAACCTTTTGTCCGCTTGCCAACAAAGGACTGCGCCTGATAATACGGCGTCTTATTTTGAGAGGCGACCTGGGGTACAAACGTGGATTTCCCAGTTGTTGCCGTGGCCACCAGGTCTAAAAGACCGACCCCAAATGTCCCTTTTCAAAGGCAATACTTCCAAATGCCGTTTGGAATCCGCATCACCTGACCATTTTACTGGTAGAATTGGACAACGCACTTATACTTGATGCCAGTCGGCAAATATTCCGCTGTGCATCATGCATATATAGAAATGCATCTTTTAAATGCTCTATAGGCAATAATATACTATCCTTATCTAGGATATCAATATTTCCAGTCAGGGAATCCGACCATGCCAACCCAGCACTGCACCTCCAGGCTGAGGCGATTGCTGGTCGCAGTATAACACCAGTATGTGTGTGAATACATTTTTGGATACCCTCCTGCTTTCTATCAGCAGGATCCTTAAGGGCGGCCATCTCATGAGAGGGTAGAGCCCTTGTTCTTACAAGCGTGTGAGCGCCTTATCCCCCCTAGGGGGTGTTTCCCAACGCACCCTAACCTCTGGCGGGAAAGGGTATACACCAATACTTTTTAAGAAATTATCAATTGTTATCGGGGGGAAACCCACGCATCATCACACACCTCATTTTATTTCTCAGATTCAGGAAAACTACAGGTAGTTTTTCCCTCACCGAACATAATACCCCTTTTTGGTGGTACTCGTATTATCAGAAATGTATAAAACATTTTCCATTGTCTCAATCATGTAACGTGTGGCCCTACTGGAAATTACGGTTGTCTCTTCACCGTCGACACAGGAGTCAGTATCCGTGTCGGCGTCTGTATCTGCCATCTGAGGTAACGGGCGCTTTAGAGCCCCTGACGGCCTATGAGACGTCTGGACAGGCACAAGCTGAGTAGCCGGCTGTCTCATGTCAACCACTGTTTTTTTATACAGAGCTGACACTGTCACGTAATTTTCAACAGTACATCCACTCAGGTGTCGACCCCCTAGGTGGTGACATCACTGTTACAGACACTCTGCTCCGTCTCCACATCATTTTTCTCCTCATACATGTCGACACAAACGTACCGACACACAGCACACACACAGGGAATGCTCTGATAGAGGACAGGACCCCACTAGCCCTTTGGGGAGACAGAGGGAGAGTATGCCAGCACACACCAGAGCGCTATATATATATACAGGGATAACCTTATATAAGTGTTTTTCCCCTTATAGCTGCTGTATGTTTTAACACTGCGCCTAATTAGTGCCCCCCTCTCTTTTTTTAACCCTTTCTGTAGTGTAGTGACTGCAGGGAAGAGCCAGGGAGCTTCCCTCCAACTGAGCTGTGAGGGAAAATGGCGCCAGTGTGCTGAGGAGATAGGCTCCGCCCCCTTTTCGGCGGCCTTATCTCCCGTTTTTCTGTATATTCTGGCAGGGGTTAAATGCATCCATATAGCCCAGGAGCTATATGTGATGTATTTTTTTGCCATGTAAGGTATTTTTATCATGTTTTATTGCGTCTCAGGGCGCCCCCCCCCAGCGCCCTGCACCCTCAGTGACCGGAGTATGGAGTGTGCTGAGAGCAATGGCGCACAGCTGCAGTGCTGTGCGCTACCTTATTGAAGACAGGAACGTCTTCTGCCGCCGATTTTTCCGGACCTCTTCGCTCTTCTGGCTCTGTAAGGGGGCCGGCGGCGCGGCTCCGGGACCCATCCAGGCTGGGCCTGTGATCGTCCCTCTGGAGCTAATGTCCAGTAGCCAAGAAGCCCAATCCACTCTGCACGCAGGTGAGTTCGCTTCTTCTCCCCTTAGTCCCTCGATGCAGTGAGCCTGTTGCCAGCAGGTCTCACTGAAAATAACAAACCTAAACTAAAACTTTCACTAAGAAGCTCAGGAGAGCACCCTTCTCGTCGGGCACAGAAAATCTAACTGAGGCTTGGAGGAGGGTCATAGGGGGAGGAGCCAGTGCACACCAGTTAGTCCTAAAGCTTTCTTTAGATGTGCCCAGTCTCCTGCGGAGCCGCTATTCCCCATGGTCCTTACGGAGTCCCCAGCATCCACTTAGGACGTTAGAGAAATTGGTAATGGAGGTTGCCCACCGCAAACCTCAGGTACTGCTGATGAGACACTGCAATAGGAATATGTATGTCCAGGGAGACCATAAAGTCCCCAGGCTCCAAGGCCAGAACAACAGAACGCAGAGTTTCCATACGGAACTTGGAGACCCGCACATGCTTGTTCAAGGACTTCAGATTGAGAATGGGCCGCGAGGACCTGTTCGGTTTCGGGACTAGGAACAGCGGTGAATAGAACCCCTTGCCCCTCTGAGCTAGAGGCACCTGTACCACCACTCCTGTGGTCAAAAGGGAATGTACCACCGAGTGCAAAGTGTTTGCTTTCGCCGGATCTAGAGGCACATCTGTCAGGCAAAATTGATGAGAGGGACGATTCTTGAAGGGTATGGCATAACCTCGAGTGACGACTTCCCGTACCCAGGTATCGGAAGTGTTCTTCAACCATTCCTGGCCAAAACCTAGAAATCGGCCCCACACCCTGGGATCCCCCAAAGGGAGGCCCGCCCCGTCATGCGGCGGGCTTGTCAGTTTTGGAAGCAGGCTGACGGACAGCCCAGGCACACTTCGGTCTGGGCTTTGCAGGTCTGGAAGCACAAGCTTGCTTTGGGTACGCCTGACCTTTTGCTTTACCTGGAGGACGAAAGGGCCGAGGGAAAGTACTTTTAGCCTTCTGTGTGGAAGGAGCCGTACTAGGTAGGCAAGCTGTTTTAGCAGTAGCCAGATCAGCCACAATCTTATTGAGGTCTTCTCCAAAGAGAATGTCTCCTTTGAAAGGGAGCACCTCCAGGGTTTTCTTGGAATCCATATCCACCGACCAGGATCTCAACCAAAGGATACTTCTGGCCAAGACGGACGTAGTAGCATCCTTGGCCACCAGCACCCCGGCATCGGAGGCCGCCTCCTTAAGGTACAGAGAAGTCGTGGTAATATATGAGAGACATTGTCGAGCATGCTCAGATGCGTTGGAAGGCAGTTCCGCCTCAAGCTCCTGAGCCCACGCCTCAACAGCTTCAGCAGCCCATGTCGCTGCAATGGTTGGCATATGCACAGCCCCCGTTATGGTGTAAATCGCTTTCAAACAACCCTCCACATGTCTATCCGTCGGTTCCTTCAGAGAGGTGACGGTAGTTACTGGCAGAGCAGAGGAATCTACCATGCGTGCCACATGAGAATCTACAGGCGGAGGAGTTTCCCAATTCTTACTTATCTCCGCAGAGAGAGGATAGCGAGCCAACAGTCTCTTATTTGGTGTGAATTTTGTCCTTGGATTTTCCCAGGATTCCTGACGTATGTCAACCAGGTGTTCAGAATGAGGTAAAACTTCTTTAACCACCTTCTTACGTTTAAACCTATCCGGCTTTTTAGAGACAGTCTCAGGCTCAGGATCATCAGACACCTGAAGGATGAGCCTAATTACCTCAATCAAATCCTGGACATCCACCAATGATTTCCCTTCCCCATCAGAAACATCTGAGTCAGTGTCTGTGGGATCCGTATATGCACCATCCTCCTCAGAGGACGTCTGGGTTGCAGTGGATTGGGAGGAGGTAATGGCCCGTTTAGAAGACGACTTAGTCTTAGGCAGGCGAGAGTAACACTTAGATTTAGTTAGTGACCAGTTTAAATGCTGTAACTGAGTGGAGATTTGATCTGCCCATGGCGGATTAATAGCAGGGACCATAAACTGCTGCATTGGCACAGGCAGTCCCACAGGGGGCGCCAATTTAGTTACAAGCGTATTTAACAGCATGGTAAAGGCAGCACAAGGTGGGTCCTGTGATTCCCCCGGTGCTACAGACCCACTGGGGGGTAAGGAACCCCCTGAACCTGAACTCTCAGCTGCCATATTTTCCTCCAACGCGTCTGCGGCATCACCACCACGCAATGTGGGAGAAGCCCCAGCTCCGTTGCCACGTGTAGCTGACATACTAATGTGCTCAATATCGGGCAACCTGGTACAAGTCTTAGCAGCGATATACCTAGCAAGAACACCCAGTGAAGTGAAACTGTGTCAGCACAAACCGGGAGTTCAAGAGATATATAGGGTGACTATAAATCACAAGTAATAATACACAGTAAGTATATCTTGTGAAACAAATCCAATATTATACAGAAAAAACCTGATACACTTAGCCCCCTCAGGTATAGGAATATAGGAGTAGCACGCTGAGTGAAATACCAAATAAGGCAGCCACGCAGCAGCTACATGCACACACACATATATAGTCACAAACGTACCATGCAGAAATTATATACCATAAAACTGCACTGGACTAGCAATACAAAGTAATACTCAGTATGGCTATATGTGTCAACAATAGATATAACAAAGCACAGTAGATACTGGATGTATATCAGAGGGTGTTTGTACCACACAACCCTGAATGTATGCACTCTTTCTTAACTAACACTGTCCCAGTGACAGGTAGAATACTTAAGTGTCAAGTAATATGCACAGCGCTGGCGATCAGGCGGCTATACAGAGGAGGATTTGCCCCAGCAGTCCCAGGAACAGCTCAGCTCCGTTTGTGATGGCTGCTGACAGGGAGTGAGGGAGAGAAATGCAGCTCCAGGGCGGGAACATTCACAGAAATGGCGCCCTGGGGCTGGGGCTACAGGTTAGGCCTGCTCCCCCTGCTGGCATCCCCACCGGGCGCTGCGGGCTTTGAAAACGGGGTTAAATGAGAGTAAAACCCCCCAGACCTGTACCCAACGTCCCTGGTGGCTAGTGGTGCAGCTGCCCAATATCAGTGTCCACGCCAGCGCGCGCGCGGCCCGCCTCCCACGGCCGCGCTGGATCGCGGTAAGGGGGTCCAAAGAGACCCTTACCTCCCTCGTACCTGCGGCCACGCGATCCAGGAGGACAGCGGTGTGTGTGTGTGACTGACGCTGGAAAGAACCGGAGCCTCCGCTGCAGTGACCCGGCAACCAGGGTGCGGGAGTATACAGCGCCGCTGGGGATGATGAAGCTGCAGTCAGAAAAGTCTATGTGACTTTACATGCTGCAGCCCTGAAGTCTTGTAGAAGTATTCTTCTTTAGATTTCTTTAAAAAAAGCTATCAATAGGTTGCAAAAGGCAGCCCTCCTGTTATGTGACTGTTTACTGCATGGCACCAACTTACAAACTGAGCTCCTGTGCACAGAGGCGGGGTTATAGAGGAGGCGGCGCTGTGCATCTTGGGAACAGTCAAAGCTTTCAGCCTGTTGGTGCCTCGGATCAAGATCCTACTCTACACCCCAATGTTATTCCTTGTGGAGCCCAGTGTACCCCGCAGCAGAAACACAAAGTGCAGATGCACACAACACTATTATTGTGTTTCTCCTGGTATACCTGTCATTAAGCTTTGTTTATGTGGCATAATCTACAGTCAATTCACCAAAGCCATACATATGTTGTATAGAGAGTTGATCCCTCAATATATACCCTGCTAAATCTACTTGCTAAAAGAATGTTCTATTATTGCAATAAAAATTCCAATGAGACACTGTATAACACGGGACTTTAATATATAACCATTGTAAGTTTGGGCAACACTTGTAATAAGAACAAGAACATAGTATTACACCTACACACTGATAAGAGACTTATGATTTGATATACTGTATGCCCTTCCACTGACTATTATAACTAGTGGTTGTGAAGACTATTCTTCAGATTAAGGGGTATATGCAATTGCGTTCGAATTCCGGCTGGAATTCGACCGTTTTTAAATTCGACACAATTCGACAGTCAGACACCCTCTCGCCGGGACCCGAATTCGACATATTCAATAAAAAACGGATTCGACAGTCCCGCTGTCGAAAAACGGACCAATTGACGATAGTGTGCATTATGGATTCGACTTCATGGACGGCACAAAAGTGTTTAAAAAATCCTGAAAAAAAAATGTGTGGGGTCCCCCCTCCTAAGCATAACCAGCCTCGGGCTCTTTGAGCCGGTCCTGGTTGTAAAAATACAGGGAAAAAATTGATAGGGGATCCCCCGTATTTTAACAACCAGCACCGGGCTCTGCGTCCGGTCCTGGTGCAAAAAATACGGGGACAAAAGACGTAGGGGTCCCCCGTATTTTTCACACCAGCACCGGGCTCTACTAGCTGGAGAGATAATGCCACAGCCGGGGGACACTTTATACCGGTCCCTGCGGCCGTGGCATTAAATCCCCAACTAGTCACCCCTGGCCGGGGTACCCTGGAGGAGTGGGGACCCCTTAAATCAAGAGGTCCCCCCCTCCAGCCACCCAAGGGCCAGGGGTGAAGCCCGAGGCTGTCCTCCCCATCCAAGGGCGGCGGATGGGAGGCTGATAGCCAAGTGACAAAATAAAGATTGTTTTTTGTAGCAGAACTACAAGGCCCAGCAAGCCTCCCCCGCAAGCTGGTACTTGGAGAAGCACAAGTACCAGCATGCAGGGGGAAAACGGGCCCGTTGGTACCTGTAGTTCTACTGCAAAAAAAACCCCAAATAAAAACAGTACACACACACCGTGTAAGTAAAACTTTATTACATACGTGCACACCGACACACACATACTTACCTATGTTGACACGAAGTGTCGGTCCTCTTCACCAGTAGAATCCACGGGTTACCTGTAAATAAAATGATACTCACAAAAATCCTGTGTAGATCTGTCCTCTTCTTGTTTGTAATCCACGTACTTGGCAAAATAATAAAACGCAAAACCCGATCCACGCACTGAAAGGGGTCCCATGTTTACACATGGGACCCCTTTCCCCGACTGACGGGACCCCCGTGACTGCTGTCAAAGAGGGTCCCTTGAGCCAATCAGGGAGCGCCACGTCGTGGCACTCTACTGATTGGCTGTGCGCGTATGAGCAATTCCCCCCCCGTATTTTTACAACCAGGACCGGCTCAATTTTTTTTCTTGATTTTTAACCCATTCCCACCCCTTGCCACTGAAAAACATGCTCTGATCTCTCCATATTATTTTAGTTAGTAAAAAAAAAAATATTCTTTAAAAAAATATATTAAATAATACTTGTGGCTCCTAATAGACAAACCAAGTAGATAATCCCTTCTAATATAAATAGATATGCTATAAGCAACAAAAAAACACACCAAAAAAACATGTTTTTAATTTTTTTTATTAGATCCCGCCAGCAAAATGAGGCGGACTGAAACTGACGAAATGACTGTCGAAAAGCACTTCAATTGAATATACTTTTGTCGAAAAGCCGCATTTTTACCATTGCAGACATGTCGAATTTGACAACTGTCGAATTGCAAAAAGTCGAATCTGAAACGGCTGTTTTTTTGTCGAAAAGTACTGTATTGCATTGTCTAATCATTTTTTTGTGTCGAAAATGCCCCGTATTTCGACAAATTTCGGCAATTCGACCGCAATTGCATATGGCCCTAAATTACTACAAAGTATCTGAATTGTATATTTGGAGTCAACATAAAAAATAATAAATTAAGTTTACTGAAAGATTGTTAGATTTTGAAATATATTTTTTTATATAAAAGATGCCATGGTTCTGTTAGTTTTGTGTGACATCTACGTACATTTCACACTACAAATATTTGTACAGTATTAACACAACTGCAAAAGTCTTCTGTGAGTGAAATTTTTCCTGTATTTAGGCCCTGAGATTCTCTGCACTCTCCAATATCAAGCAACTAATACCCATCTTTCACCAAAGTTCCAGTTCCAAACCAGGTCAGACCCCTTTCCAACTGCAGCCCCGGCAGATTATTCAGAGTTATGTCGTTCACACTGCACATAGGTGCAGTTGGAGATGACGACTTGAATTACGCATATATGCAGCTCACCTGTTTCGGGATGCTGCCAGGATCCCGGTGGTCAGGATACCGACGCCGGAATCCCGACACCCGGTGAAATACCGGCGGTCGGAATTCTGTCCGCTGCCAGGAATCCCTACTCGGGTGGTGGTCGCCACTGGGCCTGAAGCACGGCAAGCGCAGCGAGCCTGCGAGGGGACACCCTGCGCTCACCACCAGTATTCTGGCTGTCGGAATCCGGCATCAGTCTCATGACCTCAGAGATCCCGACAGCCGGGATATTATACTGAATCCCCCGTTACCACTGACAAAAAGCCAGAGTTGTTGCGCGTTCATGTGCAATAACCCGTGATTTTCAAGTCAGTGGAAAAGGGGTATTACTTGGAAAGCAGCTGTAGGTGGAACCTCATATTAGTTCTAAGCTTTAATGTTTTGACTTGGCTACAGGGTGGAGAGGATTTGAAGCAAACTTTCAGTTCATGGTACCCCAAGGAATGACAGGTAAAGTACATTGAAAAAACACCTGAAAGAACTACTACTTACCTCACCCACTGTTTTTACAGTACACCTTTTATGTCTTTCAAGGTTTGATATAGGGGGTAATTCAGAGTTGATCGCAGCAGCAAATTTGTTAGCAGTTGGGCAAAACCATGTGCACTGCAGGTGTGGCAGATATAACATTTGCAGAGAGAGTTAGATTTGGGTGGGTTATTTGTTTCTGTGCAGGGTAAATACTGGCTGCCTTATTTTTACACTGCAATTTAGATTTCAGTTTGAACAGACCCCACCCATATCTAACTCTCTGCACGTTATATCTGCCCCCCTGCAGTACACATGGTTTTGCCTAACTGCTAACAAATGTGCTGCTGCGATCAACTCTGAATTAGGCCCATAGGGGGTCATTCCGACCCGTTCGCACGCAGCGGTTCTTCGCTGCGGTGCGAACGGGTTGGGACTGCGCTTGCGTGCCGCACGCAACGACGCCGGGAATGAGGAAAGCGGTCGCAGTGTTGACCGCAAGAAGATTGACAGTAGGAAGGCGTGGTGGGGCGGCAACTGACCGTTTTCCGGGAGTGGTCCAGCAAACGCAGGCGTGTCCAGGCTTTTTGAGGGCGGATGTCTGACGTCAAATCCGGGACCTGCATCGCTGGATCCTTCGCAAAGGGTAAGTAGGTGTAGGTATAGGGCTAGTCTTGTTTTGCTTGAAACTTTTTTAGCATAGCAGGGCTGCACAAGCGATCGCAGCCCAGCTATGCTAAAATACACTCCACCTCAGGTGGAGTGTATTTACGACCCCAATGAGAACAGAGTTGCCGTACCAAAAGATGCCACCACAACAGCCATTTTTTAAAACAATCTTGCTTTGGCTAGACATTAATTATATTGGTAAACTGAAAAATTCTGAACTGTTGGAAGTAAATCCTTTGCTGAAGCAGTCTCTTTTATACTAATATCCTTTGGGACTAGACTAATATTTGAATACTCCTAGTGAACCTACACTCATATTTAACCGCTCACAATCAATATGCCATATGAATTTGTGGGCAATCTAAATTGGCAGTTAGGCATGCAAAAAGAATATAGATTTAGGTGAATTATATTTTTGGAAATGGTTTAAAACCTGTACCTGATAAGTTCACTTATATTAAAAAAATGAACCTAATAATTATAATAAAGCTTAATGTAAATTGCGTGGGTGGTATAATTAAAGAGCAAGCCACTTAGCACTTGATGTTCTACTCTCTGCACATGCCTTGCCAAAAGATTCCCAAATCAATTTTCATGCTAATAATAAAAAAACACAAGGAGACATATTTGGCAAAAGAAATCAGAGCTTTAATTACATATTTTAGAATGGTGACGAAGAAAGTATGAGCCACAACAACTATAAATTTGAGGCAGGTGTACTGAAACAGCTTGTAGAAATGCCATTCATTCCTCTCCATGACAACATCCCACAATTCCCCTGAACAACTGTTCAACAAATAAACATAACCCTTCATTGGTAAGATGTACTCCATCAGGTCTGTACAAATGTTCGTACCGACAATTTATCATATGATGTCTCACTGAATGGCCTCCATTAGCCCTTAAAAACTTGCTGACCGCACAATTTATCTTTTTACGGGATACTTCCATGGCTGAACCCTTAAGGGCACACTTCCAAAACCGTCTGGATAGAATTTCTGACCAAATAATTTGCGTGTTAGGCCACTGACCAATAAGAGAAGTCAAATCTGCCTGAATAGTTAAAATCAACTCAATAGACTTCACATGACCCATATCATTTCCACCTAAATGTATTACCAAAATGTCAGGAATACCAATGTTGCTGGCTGTCTCATCCAACATACCCCTTAAACTGCACCAATACATGTCCTTGATACCTAACCATCTAATATTTTTTGCACCTCTGAAAATGGCTGTGTCTCTTGCAGTCGGAATCTTGGAGGCAAAGTCTACATAGGAGTTCCCCACAATCCATACTTCACGCGAATCCATGGCTCTGTCTGCAAAGGATGGGCTCAATTGATGATTATTGTATATACCAATGAACTCCCCACACAAATAAAATTACATTTACTAAATAAAGCACTGCCTAGCAAATTAAAGGGGTAATGTAATCCGTATGAAGGCAAAGTCCTGTAAAAATCCATTGAAAACCAAAAGCCAATCTGCATCTCCTTAGGAGGAATGATTATGTAAAACCCCTTCAAACCCCACAATCTACAGTAGTCAGATGCATACACTTGGGTTACCTCGTGCACCAATGTTATTTATTGATACTGCTTCTAGTGTATTTTTTCTTTTTAACTGCCGAGATAGCTGTCCTAAAAATGAACAAATATGTCCCATAATTTCTAATACTGAGCAACAAACTCACTGTGCATCTTTTAAATATGACCCCACACCACACCAGAGGCAGTTTATAAGAGGAGGCAGCCCGTATGCAGCCTCCACACTGACTCCCTCCTCTCTTGCTGCTGCATTTTCAGAGTCTTGGCACTGTGCATCCAAAGAACTCCTGCTCCATTTTCCCAGTCATTTTCTACAACACGTGCAGATCTTTCGGGAAAAATAGCGTTGGCTACATTTTCCCAAAGTAATCGTGGCAGAGAGGTATATGGGTGCAGAGTGAACAGTGTGGACCCCAGTGGACCTGTGTGCTCTGCACCATACTTGCCGACCTAGCTGCCTCCTATTGCGGGAGGGAGAAGCCCAGTCGGTGTATATAGAGGGCGTGGCTTACAGGGTGGTGTGGACGGCAGGGGGTGAAGCCTTGAGGATGCATCATCGTAGCTGCGCCCCATGCTCTACGGAGATGAGGAAACAGGCACTTTAGAGTGGAGGGCGGGGCTACGATGATGCAATTCGCGTCATCGGCCCCTCGCACTGCCCACTTCCACTAACAGCAGCAGGTGAGTGCGGGGGATGCATTTAAATCCGGGACACTTGCCTGCCTTTCCTGGGGACCGGGAGGTTCATCCAATTTTCGGGAGCCTCTCGGCTGTTCCAGGAGGGTAGGCAAGTCTGCTCTGCACACCAAACAGCCATTGTATGTATGCCCATGCCTCATACTGATATTTAATAATAGTAGTAGAGTTCTTTTGAATTAACCAAATACTCATTTTCTACTCTTCAAACACTCATTAGCCATTGGTAATGGACCTATCTACCTTTCTTAATTTTATGTATTTTCAGACTATGGACTCAATAGGTATCTAGTACGTTCTTTGAGGATGTAATAAGCTCACTAACCCTAAATCCCCTGAAGAATGCCATGGAAAGCCAAACTTAGGAAATACAACTTCAAATAAGTCAGATGCTATTTTCTTTTTCATCCACTAGGGGGCAAAGAATTCATTACAATGAGTATAGGTTGGATGCGGAGGCGTCTGGGCACCAATGGGCTACATTTTATTACTCAGCAACCCTCGGGCCTCCCGTCCCCTATATCCCGCCAGTTTAATTGGTGCTGGCAGGAGCACCATGAAGAGGTGCTAAGAAGCTTCAGGGTTACTTAAGGGCAGTGGTACAGGCGTCCAGGGGACACCCGGACCATGCTCCATCAGCGGGCTGGTGACTTCTGTCGCAGGACTCACAGGAGGCGGACACAGCTCCCGGAGCCCACAATCCGGAGCCGGAAGGTAAGAGCGATCCACCCCAGCAGAGGAGACAGCGGGGTGTGGGAGAAGTGAGGCACACCTGTGCCTTTTCACTAGACCACCAGGGACAGCGCGGTAGGATTCAGGCAGTCCCTGGAGGTTAAGCACCCGAGGGCGGGGAGGGGTAGTGGTCTGCAGCCCATCCCCCGTCCCTGAGCTGGCTTGAAACAAAGGATTAACTGCCAGACTCAGGAAAATTGTTCTTCCCTCAGCTGGCCCCGCCTGGGCGCCAATTTTAAAGTATTGCTGCTCTGGCTGCGGCACAGTGAGGGAGGTTTGGGCCTGGTCTCCCCTATACCTGGCTCCCTGAGCCTGGTCCTGGTTTATTTTCTCCTGCCTGCATCAACAAGGCACTTAAGTATTACTGCCCACTACTGCTAATACTGAGAGTACTGTGTGCGTGTGGTTTGTGTGGTTTACTATGAGCCTAATTAAGATCTGATCGCAGCAGTAAATTTGTTAGCTAATGGACAAAACTATGTGCACTGCAGGTGGGGCAGATATAACATGTGCAGAGAGAGTTAGATTTAGGTGGGGTGTGTTCAAACTGAAATCTAAATTGCAGTGTAAAAATAAACTCGGAATGACCCCCCATGTATGGATACGAGGTAATATTTTTTACAATTTGCCATATGGATTATTACATTTATTTCGTATTGGTGCCATTATAATATAGTAGTATATGGAGGGTTTGACCCGATTTGCTGTTTAATATTGAAACTTTGTATATATTGTAACTTAGCTGAACAATATTGGTCTGTCAATCCTCGGGTTGGCTCCGCCTATAGAGTCTAGATGGTGGAACGCAAACCTGGTAACTGATGGAACGTATGTGGTGTATTTCCGGGTAGTGACGTAGGCCGGGTGGTCACTACTTGTTAATAACGTTGTGAGCCTTTGCGTTTCTTGTTGGATATAAGTATTAGTCGATGGTGATATAGTACACATCATCTATTTTGTGAATATACTGCAGCACAGTTATGCTTAGAGTGATACTGCCGCTGGATGTTCCACGGTGGAACGCATACGCTTATACCGGTGGAACGCAAATGACGCACTTCCAGTATTACCAGGAGCAAGGTAAACAGCTGATTTGAATGATGTTGGTTTCTAAACTTATACTGCTATATATGTATATGTTTCATGTGTCCCATGGCCGTCAGTCATAAGCTCATGTCACATATGTTAAGTGATTTGTGTATATTTGATGGTATAATGTAATATGTGAGTGTTTATTCATTGCTGGCAATTATGTAATTTACTAATTACTGAGTGCTATTTAAGTGGGCCTGGTAGGCAGTGTCAGTATGCTTGCATCTGGCATGCTGACTGGATGTCTTTTATGGCTGTCTTGAGAAAGGCCCCCTGGGTCGAAACGTCGACACTATGTTGGTGACTTTGATGTGATAAAAAAAATGCTTTTTGGATTGGTGAGTGCCCTCTGTTAGGATCTCATGATCTTACACTAACCTGGTATATGTGAAGCCTGTTGACTATCTTGAGGAGCACCCCGTTGATGACGAACTATTCAGATGGGAGTGCGGACATTTTATCTGGAATATATATATATATATATATATATATATTTGTTATATTACTTATAGGTTATCACACTCATACTGTATATACAGTTTAAATACCTATTTCTCTCTCTTGACCCTTTTGTAACTTTTGACACACAAACCATCATTATGGTGGTCCTGTGGAGAAAGGATATTGACACAAACCCACGCACGTGCAGGGCTTGTGTCAACATCCTTTCTCCACAGGACCAGAATAATGATGTTATGTGCGTTCCATGTTTTTCTGCTCTTTCTGGAGCACAACCGGTGACACAAGAGCTTCAGGA
The DNA here is from genome assembly GCF_028390025.1 of Pseudophryne corroboree. Lineage (NCBI taxonomy): Eukaryota > Metazoa > Chordata > Amphibia > Anura > Myobatrachidae > Pseudophryne > Pseudophryne corroboree. Next base: position 887,452,013 of record NC_086444.1, on the reverse strand, counting down.
ACCCGCTTGGGCTTCTACGTAAACTCAGGTAATATCTCAGCTTGTGGATCGTTTGTCTGCACCTCAGCTGTTAACCCCTGCAACTCCTCAAGTGGTCACTACACCTATGCTAGAGCCACAATGGATGCAGTCTTTTACACAATTTGTACAAGCTTCTACTTCGGTACAGCATCTCCTGGATAGGGAAAGGTCTACCACACGTAGACACCTAGTGAGGGAGAGCCCTTATCCGGTCTCAGATGAAGAGTCAGTGCCGGGGCTCCTCGCGGATCAGGAGGATAGTGGATCAGCCACATCCGCGATGGGATCAGCTTCGGTACCGGATGATTCCTTGTCACTGACTGATGTTGAGGCATTAGTCAGGTCAGTTAGAGAGGTGTTGCAGTTTGAGGAATTAACCATCCAGTAGAGATAAGGTGCCTCTCTTTAAGAGGAAGAGGGAGGGCCAGATGGGAGACTTCGCCGCCAGTGGATGCACATGTGTCAATATTAGTGAGATCTTCGGTGCTCCTTTTCCTGATGCTTTGTTACTTAAAGAATGGCCTGTCTGCTAAGACAAGCAGAAAGGATCTTCTCACATATGTGACAAACATTCAGAGGGCAAGTGCCTACTTAGGTGAAGCAGCAATGGATACGGGGAGTATTGACATCTAAAGTGTTGGCCGCTACTATTGCAGCCAGGAGGTCTTTATGGCTCCGCTCTTGGAGAGCAGATGCAAATGCAAAAAAGGCATTAGAGGCACTTCTTTTTGCAGGAGATACTCTCTTTGGGAGCGAGTTGAATCAGATTGTGGAGACGTTAGTGGCTTCCAAGTCGGCATTTCTCCCTTCTAGAGCTCCCACGAAGCCTAGGACTACTTTTCGCTCCTTTCGTCGAAAGGCAGGGGTCAGGCTTCGTCAAAACCCCAGTCTAAGCAGCCCTGGCCTACTCGACGCCCAGCTCCCAAGCAGGTTGGCAAGCCTGTCATCTGACGGGACGGGCCTCTTCCCGGGGGATTCCAGGGTAAGAGGCCAACTTCTGTCTTTTTACCCAATGTGGATGAAAACCACGAGAGACGCTTGGGTCAGGGACATCATTTCCCAGGGTTATGCTTTGGCATTTCAGAAGCATCCATCCCAATGGTTTTTTACTACGGCTCTTCCAGGGGACCCTCAGAAGGCAGAAGCCAAGAGGAGGCAGTACATTCCCTCCTAGCCTCCAATGTAGTTATCCCTGTACCTCGGGAGCAAAAAGGACAGGGTTACTACATCACTCCTTTTCTGGTACAGAAGCAGGATGGCTCTTACTGGCCAACACTAAATCTAAAGTTTCTCAACAAATATTTCAGGGTGCCAAGATTCCGCATGGAATCTTTGAGATCAATTATACTGGCATTGGAACAGGTGGACGTCATGGCATCTCTCAATATCCAGGATGCTTACTTACACATCTCCATTTATCCGGCCTGCCAACAATGCCTCAGGTTTGCGGTTCAAAAGGACCATTATCAGTTTTAGGAGTTACTCTTTGGTATGTCTACAGCACCGCGAGTATTCAAAAAGGTCATGGCTGTCGTGACAGCGCATTTCAGATGCAGGGGGTTACGATACTACCTTATTTGGATGACCTCCTTATCATGGCTCAGTCGAAGGAGACTTTAAAACAGCATAAACCAAGTAACAGTCAACCTTTTACAATCTCACGGCTCTAAAATAAATTGTCGAAAATCATCTATTCAGCCTGCTCAAGAGATGCTTCATTTAGGGGCACGTCTGGACACACGATTGCAGAGGGTCTATCTTCCACAGGACCAGATTCTCGATTTACAGGCCAAGTTTCGAGTTTTCTTGAAGCATCGCAGGGTCTCTATCCATGCCTGCATGAAGATCCTGGTTCTATGGTAGCTACATGCGACATTGCCTCCAGATGTTACGCTCTCCTCTGACATTCCTTCCACAATTTTTTGCCAGGTGACCTCCCCAGTTTCATTCACGTACTCTACAGCTGCAGATTCTTGCACAGTGGAATGGATCATACCCTCACCTCAAGATACAGTGGATTATCCTTTCCAGAAAGGTTCACTACTCTCTCACGTGGTGGCTTTGTCGGAATAACCTGGTACAGGGTCGTCCCTTCTGGGTGGCAGATTGGACCCTGGTCACAACAGATGCCAGCCTAATGGGGTTGGGAGCAGTCTTCAACGATCTGTCATTTCAGGGATGTTGGTCACTTCAGGAAAGCAGGCTACCTATCCATGTCCTGGAACTCAGGGCCAACTTCAGCGCACTAAAATCGGCCAGGTCTCTCTTGCAGGGCAGCCCAGTAAAGATCAAGTCAGACAACACGATGGCCGTCGCACACATAAACAGGGCAGCATTAGAAGATCTTGAGATGCGCAGAGGATCATCTTCCGGTCATCTCGGCAGTATTCATCCCAGGAGTTCTCAATTGGGAAGCGGATTCCTGAGCCGACAGGATGTACATTCAGGGGAGTGGGCTCTCCACCCAGAGGTGTTCCAGTTGTTGGTCAACAGATGCGGACTTCCTGACATAGATTTGATGGCATAGCATCACAATCATCATGTACCAGTATATGGCTCAAAGAGGCGAGACCCAGAGCAAGTCTCCATGGAGATTTCAGCTGGCTTACGTATTTCCTCCAATCCAGTTTTTGCTATAGGTTCTCCGCAAGTTCAAGAAAGAAGGAGGCTGTTAATTCTAGTGGCTCCAGATTGGCCAAGACGAGCGTGGTACGCGGATCTACAGGCTTTGTCGGTGGACGTGCCATTATAATTACCATGACGTCCGGATCTTCTAATACAGGGTCCCTGCCTTAAGTTCTAAGGGTGTTGAAGAAGCCTCCTTTTGAGTCTTTGGAAACAGTGGACTTATGTTGGCTCACCTGGAAGACATGTTTCCTGCTGGCGACTGCTTCGGCTCACAGGGCGTCAGACTTCAGTCCTTTGTAGTCCTACTCTCCATTCCTAGTGTTTCATCAGGACAGGGCGGTGCTTCGGACTCGGCTACATTATCTTCCTAAGGTTGTTTCTAAGTTTCATGTGAACCAGGAGATTGTGGTTCCAGCTTTAGCCGATTCCTTCCAAATGGAAGTATTCTTAAATGTGGTGCGGGCTCTCCGCATTTATGTGAACAGAACTAGGGAAGTTCGTAAGTAAGATTCCCTATTTGTCCTGTATGACTTTTGCAGATGGGGCTAGCCGGCCTCAAAACAAACAATAACCCGTTGGCTTCATATGACTATTTATCAGGCTTACACGGCTGCTGAACTCCCTACCCCGGAGGGGGTCAGGGCCCATTCTACTCGCTCAGTAGGAGTATCCTGGGCAGCTCAGCGGGAGCTTTGGCAGAGCAGAGATGTGGTCTTCAGCCCACACTTTTCTACGATTTTATGCATTTGACACCTTTTGCGTCGAATCACGCAGCCTTTGGGCTTAAGGTTTTGAGCATAGTCCAGGAGCCTCCCAAACCTTGAGGGGACAGCTTTGGGATGTTCCATTGTAATGAATCCTGTGCCCCCTAGTGGACAAAAAAGAAAACAGGATTTATGGTCTTACTTTGTTAAATTATTTTCTTTGAGTCCTTGGGGGGGGGGGGCACAGGACGCCCCTCCCCGGACGCACCTGATCTGCAGGGATACTGTTCCTAGAATGTTAAGTGTGTCCTTAACTTGAGTGTTTGTGACTCGGTAAGAGTGTTGGTGTTCCTTCCTTCCTGTTCCTTGCTCCTGCCATGGCCTTGCTAACCAAAACTGGTTGGGAGGCGGGATATAGGGGACGGGAGGTCCGAGGGTTGCTGGGTAATAAAATTAAAATGTAACCCATTGGTGCCCGGACGCCTCTGCATCCAACTTATACCCATTGTAATTAATCCTGTGAACAATATGGACTCAAAGAAAAGGATTTAACAAGGTAAGACCATAAATCCTGTTTTTTCAATCACAAGCTAAAATGTTCTCATCAATAGGCCTTCTACTATCTTCGTTGAACAGTTTCACTTTTGACCAACCCTAAATAGACTTGCTTATCATAAAAATACTAGTCACATCAACCTGCTTATACAGATTTAGGAAAAATCTACCTGTATTGCTTTCATCACCTTCTCTTTTCGATGTTGTGTAATTCTAAGGTTGAATTTAGACCCTTATATCCCCGCTAGTCAGTGTATACCTTCCCTAAAGCCTTTCTGTAAAAATTCAGCAACTTCCCTTTTATTGGAGGTTCTGCTTTACTTTGCATTGCCTCCAGATGTTACGCTCTCCTCTGACATTCCTTCCACAATTTTTTGCCAGGTGACCTCCCCACGCATTGTGTGCTTGCATGCTGAAACCTATTATTGATCCCTCTGTTCCATGATCAGTTATTGAATAAAAAGCTTTTCCCTCTTATTTGGTTTTCATGCTAGGCCTCCACTGGACAAAAAACCTTTTGCCCCACTGACCTTCGTATAAACCTCTTCATGGCGGCATGAACCGTTTTTAGTATCTTCTCTAACAAACACTAAGGTTCCTTTCTTAATATTTTTTTTAACACCTAGTCCACTAAAGACTAGGACTAGTCTTTAGAACACTGTACAATCTCTCCACCATCCCTTAACCAAAACCTTGGCTTCCTTTGTCCTTACTGGTGGCACTTTAACCATTAGCCATTAAATGCCTCTCTAATAGCTTGACAATGTAAGCCATTCTATCCAGTGATTCAGTAAAAACCCTTGCTATCAGTTGAAAAAACTCCAGTGTCACCCAACCATTCTTGCTCAGTAAATACTTGATGCTCACCGGAAGCAGACCTGCTAATTTCATCTACGGCGTTCACTAGCTGGCCACTTGGGTGAACAATGGAACCCTCCGTTCCCACTTCATGTCGACGATGATCTAAATTTTCTACACTGTGGCCATTATCATCTGCAAGAAAAGAAACATTAAAGTCTCGAGATAATGATGCACTAGCCGGCAACGACCCTTGTAAGTGCGATGCCATATCCCTAACAATTGGGGGAGGGGTCATTCCACACCAAATCAACACAAGTTTCAAACTGACCATTTCAAATTTTAATGAAAAATGGTAGAATAAATGCTGCTATGGGTGTATAGACTGGTTTTGAAATGAGATGCCTTTAATGCTGCATTTTTTTCATGAAAAATGTGCTATTAACATTTTTTTTAAATTGCACTTGCAGCTCACCTAATTGAGCTAAAGAGTTGGTCAAGGTCTCATTTTAAACCAATTTTAATGGGCGTTCATATACTGTATAACACAGTAGATTTCCATAAAAATAAAAAAATCTTTTTAAAAGCAAAATCTTGATTTCCCCCCAAAAAAACAATTTTTACATTTTTTTTTTAATATTTTTGTGGTTAGCAGTGCCAAGGACTATTTGCAGGAAAGGGAATTTGAGCATAAATCAGATGGCAGCTGTGCCTAAGGAAGTATGAGGAGAGTGGTAAGAAAAATAAAGGGGGTAGGACCAAAGGAGCCCTAGAAGTGAAAGGGCGCAGACATTGAGGAAGAGGGAGCACCGTTAAGAGGAGGGAGGTGGCGGCCCGGCAGGAGGAATGGGATTCCCTTGACTGCGCTGGCCACAGGACAGTTTGCAATGGATTATCACTGGTGTAATTGTAATGTGCAGGTTAAGTGTGCTAGTGAAGTAATTGCTCCCTACAGAACTACACTTGGGATTGGGGGAAGGGTGCCTTTTTACCCATGCCTGGCAAATGCACTGGCAAATGCACATTGTGTCATTTATATTAACTATCCATCACCACCCATGTTGCCCGGACAAACCATGTAATACAATGTAAGTAGTGCAAACACATTCAATTGCTTCTGCAAGCAGGCTAAATACTGCCTGTATTTGCATATTGCCCACAAATACTGTATAGCTGTGTTTTTACACTGCAATTTTGAGTTCAGCTGGGACAGCACCTCCTTAATCTAAATCTCTGCATATTTTGAACCTGCCACACCTTCAGTGCAAAACTGTTTTAACAAGGATCAAATCTGCTCCTTTTTCTTTGCTCTCAGCTTTGAATCAACCTCTTAATATGTTTGGTTATCTATACATCCTGTGTTCAAAGGTTTGTCATTGAAGTGAAATTGAGATGTGTATTTCATTCCCGGATTTTACTGTAAAATGCGGCGTGACTCCTTCAAAAGTTAAAACTTGATCTTTCACAAAAAATTAATATAATAGCAACTGTCATCGAATATTTATGGCAGTAATGACCTAACGCAACTATACACAATTAAAAGGAGAATAATAACCACTGCTTTTTCATATGGGCTAACAAACAGACCACCCAATAGGAACACTAATATGAGAAGGATGAAGGATAGGTTTCTTACAAAGACATTTTCACGGGGAAAAAGATTCCACATGTACAGTAAATGCCTACGGCAAGAGAGAGTACTAGATGGCTTGGAGTCGGAATAAATAAACAGAGGCATGACTCTATATGTGCACAGATCAGTAAGAACTGTCCATTCTGTGCAAGCAGCAGAAAAAAGAAAAGGGATACAACACACTAGTACCTATTATGCTTGGCATACAATTAGATGATCAGCTGTTATTGCACTTTTCCACTGTTAGAGATTTATACAGTAATATTTCTTATGTAAATGCAATAAAGTTGGAAGTCAGATAAAATATTGAGAACATTCTCTGTTCTGTACAAATGTGTCTTCAGATAGATAGTGCTAGGTAATCATCATTAACTATACTGCGGGACTACTTTTTGAAAGACCCTAAAGGGGGGTACTCACGGAGCGATAATCTAAGCAATCTGACTAGATTGCTAAAGGTGCATACACAATGGGCGTTTTTGCCCAGCGTGTATGCATAGTGATGATCGCTGACAGCGCTGTGCTGAAAAGTGATCAGTGCATACACACCGAGCGCTTTTCCCCCCTGCCCAGCGATGTCAGCGGGGGTGAGAGGCTTTCCGTTACCCCTCTTAGTGGTCGGGTGGTGCCTGCGGTGCTAAAGTTCTTGTGCCCACGGCAGCCGCGTTCGAATGGGCGAATTAGGTCCGCCCAAACTCCAATGCCCCCGTTTTATAAGGTGACATGTCACCACCTGAGACATGGGGAAACCTGACTGACCCTGCAACCACAAATGCATGAATGATAATGTGACCAACAATGGTCTAAGATGTTATTAGCAAATAGAGAAAGCAACAATGCTCAGAGAAGTTAAGATATGAATACAATAATAAACTGTTTGGCGTGGATTCCCACGAAAACCTGATCTCCGGCTGACAAGATCTGGTAAAGAATCGATCAGGCACAGACTCAAGGTCACAGTACAACACGACAGGATTACCAACGAGCTGAAGGGTTCACACTGAAGTAGAACTATCACCAGCATCGTTGGAGTGACCTGGAAGAGAATATAACTGATGTTGCACCAATATTGGAGGACCTTAATTACAAAATGACGTGCAGCTGTCCTGCTGCACGTCTAATAAGCTGGCTACTCAATTACCCAGCAACAGGGAACGCCGTCTGCCTCTTGCGTCCCCATTTCTAGGAACCTGACGGCTCACAGCGCCTGGCGTCTGCCTGTTGCTAGGCGTCGGGCGGGGACCAAGAGGCTTTGCGCCCGGCACTGGCCTATTGCTAGGCGCCGGGCGGAAGTCAGGGGGAGTCAGCGGGAGGCGCGGCGTCCCGGCTCCACGACGCCGGTCGGGACATGTGTCTCCTGGCGCTTACAGTACCCCCACCTTGAAGAAGGGTTAAGAAACCCCTAGATCCTGGCTTCTGGGGATATTTCTTGAAAAAACCTCTCTTTAAGTCAGGAGCATGAAGGAACTTCCCAGGCACCCAAGCTCTCTCCTCAGGACCGTAGCCTTTCCAATGAACTAAAAAAATGTACTTGACCCCGCACATACTTGGAGTCCAGAATTTTCTCAACAACAAATTCTTGATGCCCTTGAACCAGGACTGGGGAAGGTCTCCTGAAACTTCTTACTTTAAATTTTTTAGAAACAAATGCCAATTTAAAGAGAGAACAATGGAAGGTATTATTGATTCTCAAAGACCTGGGTAACTGCAGACGAAAAGCAATAGGATTAATTTTCTGGATGATTTGAAATGGTCCAATGTAACAGGGACCTAACTTTTGAGATCTCTGGCAGAGCTTGATGTTTCGGGTAGATACCATGTCTCCCACTTTAAACGAGCAAGGTTTCCGATGCCTGTCAGCAAATCTCTTGTCCTCCAAGCCATGTCCTCCAAGGCTCTATGTACTTTCCTCCAAATCTCCCTGAGACAAAACACAGGAGAAGAAGAAGAAGAAGAACTAGACAGTCGTGATGGAGCGAATGTATTGAATTTGGGATGAATACCGGAAACACAGAAGAAAGGAGACATGGAAGTTGAAGAATGTTCAGAATTATTATACGCAAACTCAGCAAAGGGTAGATAGTCAACCCAATCATCCTGGAATTTAGAGATATAACATCGTGAATATTGCTCCAAAGATTGGTTAACCTGTTCTGTCTGGCCATTGGACTGAGGGTGATATCCTGATGAGAGACTAATATTGATTCCCAATTCTGAACAGAAAGATCTCCAGAAACGGGCTACGAATTGAGAGCCTCTATCTGAGACAATGTCTTCTGGTAGGCCATGAATACGGAATATGTGTTGAATAAATAAAGAAGCAAGATCCTTAGCATTAGGCAATTTCGACAGAGGAATGAAATGAGCCATTTTACTGAAACGGTCAACCACCACCCAGGTGATCGAATATTTGGAAGATCTTGGTAAATCTACAATAAAATCCACTGACAGAGGAAGTAATTGTCCAGAGGAAAGAACACGAGGAGACTTGTTTTTGGCACAGACATGACAAGCCCTAACGAACTCTTGAACGTCTGCCTTAATAGTTGGCCACCATACTGAGTGTGCGAAAAGATGTAAAGTCTTATTAACCACTGGATGTCCTGAAGTCTTGTTGTCATGGAACTCAGATAACACAGCTGATCTGAGTTTCCCTGGAACAAACAGGAGTCCTGAAGGAGTCTCAGATGGGGCCTGCATCTGTGCTGACTGAACTTGAGAGGCTAGATTCAGGGTTAGGCCAGCAAGTATACACCCTGGGAAAAGAATTGGCTCCGTACGCTTAGAGATTTCATGACAAGACAAAAAACTTCAGGATAAACCCCCAGCTTTGATGTTTTTAGAGCCGGGCCTAAACGTAATAATAAAATTGAATCTAGCAAAAAACAGTGCCCATCTGGCTTGTCGAGAATTTAGTCTTTTAGCAGATTCAAGGTAGACTACATTTTTGTGGTCTGTGAGAACGGTTACTGTATGCCTTGCTCCCTCCAGCCAGTGTCTCCATTCTTCCAAGGCACATTTGATTGCAAGAAGCTCCCGATTCCCTATGTCATAGTTGACTTCCGCGGAAGAACATTTTTGAGAGAAAAAGGTGCAGGGATGAAGCTTATGACTGAGTGGATCCTCTTGTGAAAGGATAAGCCCCAATGCCTACCTCGGAGGCATCCACTTCTACAATGAAGGGCAGATTTGGGTCGGGATGCCGAAGAACAGGAGCAGAGATAAACGCTTTCTTGAGGCCCTCAAAAGCCTTGATCGCCTGTGGAGGCCAATGCACAGGATCTGCACCTTTCTTGGTCAGGCTCACAATTGGAGCAAAAATTGAGGAAAATGAAGCAATGAATCTTCTGTAGTAATTTGCAAAACCAAGAAAACATTGAATGGCTTTTAAGTTGGAAGGACGGACCCAGTCCACAATTGCCTAAAGTTTTTTTGGATCCATAGAAAACTCCTTGGAGGTGATGATGTATCCAAGGAAGGCCACCTTCTCATCCTCAAATTCACACTTTTCCAATTTTGCATACAGATGGTTCTCTCGTAGTTTGGTGAGGGCTGCTTTAACATGAGCTCGATGTTCTTTAAGTGAGGCAGAATAGATCAGAATATCATCAAAACAGACGACCACAAATCTTCCAAGGAAATCCCGAAGAACATCATTTATGAGATCCTGGAAAACAGCAGGTGCGTTGGAGAGTCCAAAAGGCATGACCAAATATTCGTAGTGACCCAAATGAGTATTGAATGCGGTCTTCCATTCATCTCCCTGCCTGATCCGAATGAGATTATATGCCCCTCGATCTTGGAAAATATTGCAGCACTTCTGAGCTGATCAAATAAGAAAGTGATCAGGGGTAAAGGGTATGAATTTTTGATTGTGATCTTATTCAGTCCCCTGTAGTCAATACATGGCCGTAAAGAACCGTCCTTTTTACCTACAAAGAAAAAACTGTCTCCTACCGGTGACTTAGAAGGTTTGATGAAGCCTTTTTCTAAACTCTCGCAGATAAATTCCTCCGTAGCTTTCGTCTCGGGCAAAGACAGAGCGTAAAGGCGGCCCTTGGGAGTCTAGCTCCAGGTATGAGATTGATTGCACAATCATATGGACGGTGAGGAGGCAGTGATTCAGCTTGTTGTTTGGAAAAGGTATGTACTGGGTTGGCAACGCTGAAATAACAGGAAGTGCTGAACAAATCGACATAGTCAAACATTTGATTGCACATTCCGAACTGCAAGAAACCAGGGGGGTAATTCAGAGTTGATCGCTAGCAGAAAATGTTCGCTGCACAGCAATGAAGCTAAAAAAACGGCACCTCTGCGCATGCGTATACGGCGCAATGCGCACGCATGACGTAATTTCACAACGGCCGATGTAGTTTTTAGCGATGCATTTCAGTCGCACTGCTGACCGCAGAGTGATTGACATGAAGAGGGCATTTCTGGGTGTCAACTGACCGTTTTCAGGGAGTGTTCGAAAAAACACAGGCGTGCCAGGAAAAATGCAGGCGTGGCTGGGCGAACGCAGGGCGTGTTTGTGACGTCAGATCCGGAACTGAATGGTCTGCAGTGATCGCAAGCTAGGAGTAGGTCAAGAGCTACTCTGAAACTGCACAATGTTTTATTGTAGCCGCTCTGCGATCCTTTTGTTCGCACGTCTGCTAAGCTAAAATACACTCCCAGAGGGCGGCGGCTTAGCGTTTGCACGACTGCTAAAAACTGCTAGCGGGCGATCAACTCAGAATGACCACCCAAATCTCCAGTACTCCACTTGAATACTGGATTATGAATCTTAAGCCAAGGCAGGCCCAGAAGAATTGGGGTTAGGGGACAATGTACCAGGAAAAAAGATAACTTCTCACAATGGAACATTCCGACAAAAAACTGGAGGGCTAGTGTTCGGGTACTGACCCGACCATTTTGGAGAGGACTACCATCCAATCCACACACGGAAATAGGTGAGCAAAGAGTTTCAGTAGGAATTCCTCTGGCAAGAGCGAATTCCAGGTCCATAAAATTTTCGGCAGCCCCAGAATCAACAAAAGCAGCAACCTCACTAGGACCAGAAGGGGATGTTATCCTAACGGGTACGAATTATTTGTGGAGATTGAACAGAGACCCGAAAAGACTCTCCCAGAATTTCCCGGGTCTACTAGTTTTCCACTTTCTGTGGACAATTATTTGCTAGCTGTCCCTTGGTCCCACAATAGAGACACAGCCCAAGCGTGCGACGTCTCACCTTCTCTTGTGGTGTTAAACGGAAAGCCACGATTTGCATGGGTTCTTCCATATCCCCTGCAACCTCTGGCAATGACCAACGGAACGTAGGTGAGGGGACCTCCTTCTCCATTCTTCGTTCCCGAATCTGCCTATCAACTTTGATGGCTAACTCCATGAGTGCATCCAAGGTGGCCGGAGAAGGATATTGGACAAGAAAATACTTGATTTGTTCAGTTAACCCTAACCGGAAATGACTCCGAAGTGCTGGGTCATTCCAGCCACAATCATTGGCCCATCAGCGAAATTCGGCACAATACACCTCGGCAGAGTTTCTTCCTTGTTTAAGAGAACGAAGATAGGCCTCTGCAGTTGCTGCCCGATCTGGATCATCATAGAGAACACCTAAGGCTTTAAAGAAGGAATCCACGGAAAGCTGACTAGGGTGATCTGCTGAAAGGCCAAAGGCCCAAGACTGTGGGTCACCTTATAACAGGGAAATAATGATCCCTACGCGCTGGGTCTCAGATCCCGAAGACAAGGGGCTGAGCTTGAAATACAGCTTGCAACTTTCCTGAAAGTTCACAAACTGTTTACGATCTCCTGAGAACCTATCAGGGAGTTTTAGCTTAGGCTCCCTGGGTGCGGATAAAGATCTGGCTTGCCAGAATCTGATCCGGATTTTGTGTTGGCTCCATCTGGTGACGAACGACCCACGGAGCTATGGTGTTTTTGGCTGGTGATACTGTTACAAATTGAGTACTTGGAACTCAGGGGAGTATATTTTAATGGAAGAGTTCCAGTACTCACCGAAGACTGCAGCTAGAATTGACGTCTGTAATCACTCGTGCTCTACCCCTGACTCCGTTACCCCTCTTAGTGATCGGGTGGTGCCTGCGGTGCGAATTAGGTCCGCCCAAACTCCGATGCCCCTGGTCTTGTAAGGTGACAAGGCACCACCGGAGACTGCGAGTGAGCAAGGGGAAACCTGACTGACCCTGCAACCACAAATGCATGAATGATAATTTGACCAACAATGGTCTAAGATGTTATTAGCAAATAAACAGAGAAAGCAACAATGCTCAGAGATGTTAAGATATGAATACAATAATAAACAGTTTGGCGTGGATTCCCACGAAAACTTGAACTCCGGCTGACAAGATCTGGTAAAGAATCGATCAGGCACAGACATCAGGTCATAGCACAACACGACAGGATTACAAACGAGCTGAAGGGTTCACACTGAAGTAGAACTATCACCAGCATCGTTGGAGTGACCTGGAAGAGAATATAACTAATGTTGCACCAATTGTGGAGGACCCTGCTTAATTACAAAATGACATGCAGCTGTCCTGCTGCACGTCTAATAAGCTGGCTGCTAAATTACCCAGAAACGGAGAACGCCGTCTGCCTCTAGCGTCCCCGTTGCTAGGGACCCAGCGGCTTACAGCGCCCGGCGTCTGCCTGTAGCTAGGCGCTGGGCGGGGACCAAGAGGCTTTGCGCCCGGCGTCCACCTATTGCTAGGCACCGGGCGGAAGTCAGCAGGAGGCGCGATGTCCCGGCTCCATGACGACGGCCGGGACACGTGTCTCCCAGCGCTTACAAAGGGCCTGTAAATAAGATTTTACTTACCGATAAATCTATTTCTCATAGTCCGTAGTGGATGCTGGGGACTCCGTCAGGACCATGGGGAATAGCGGCTCCGCAGGAGACAGGGCACAAAAGCAAGCTTTTAGGATCACATGGTGTGTACTGGCTCCTCCCCCTATGACCCTCCTCCAAGCCTCAGTTAGGTACTGTGCCCGGACGAGCGTACACAATAAGGAAGGATCTTGAATCCCGGGTAAGACTCATACCAGCCACACCAATCACACCGTACAACTTGTGATTTGAACCCAGTTAACAGTATGATAACAATGAAGTAGCCTCTAAAAAAGATGGCTCACAACAATAATAACCCGATTTTTTTGTAACAATAACTATGTACAAGTAATGCAGACAATCCGCACTTGGGATGGGCGCCCAGCATCCACTACGGACTATGAGAAATAGATTTATCGGTAAGTAAAATCTTATTTTCTCTAACGTCCTAGTGGATGCTGGGGACTCCGTCAGGACCATGGGGATTATACCAAAGCTCCCAAACAAGCGGGAGAGTGCGGATGACTCTGCAGCACCGAATGAGAGAACTCCAGGTCCTCCTCAGCCAGGGTATCAAATTTGTAGAATTTAGCAAACGTGTTTGCCCCTGACCAAGTAGCTGCTCGGCAAAGTTGTAAAGCCGAGACCCCTCGGGCAGCCGCCCAAGATGAGCCCACCTTCCTTGTGGAATGGGCATTTACAGATTTTGGCTGTGGCAGGCCTGCCACAGAATGTGCAAGCTGAATTGTACTACAAATCCAACGAGCAATAGTCTGCTTAGAAGCAGGAGCACCCAGCTTTTTGGGTGCCTACAATATAAACAGCAAGTCAGACTTTCTGACTCCAGCCGTCCTGGAATTATATATATATATATATATATTTTCAGGGCCCTGACAACGTCTAGCAACTTGGAGTCCTCCAAGTCCCTAGTAGCCGCAGGCACCACAATAGGTTGTTTCAGGTGAAACGCTGACACCACCTTAGGAAGAAACTGGGGACGAGTCCGCAGTTCTGCCCTGTCCGAATGGAAAATCAAATATGGGCTTTTGTAAGACAAAGCCGCCAATTTTGACAATCGCCTGGCCGAGGCCAGGGCCAACAGCATGGTCACTTTCCATGTGAGATATTTCAAATCCACAGATTTGAGTGGTTCAAACCAATATGATTTGAGGAATCCCAACACTACGTTGAGATCCCACGGTGCCACTGGAGGCACACAAGGGCTGTATATGCAATACTCCCTTGACAAACGTCTGGACTTCAGGAACTGAAGCCAATTCTTTCTGGAAGAAAATCTATAGGGCCGAAACTTGAACCTTAATGGACCCCAATTTGAGGCTCATAGACACTCCTGTTTGCAGGAAGTGCAGAAATCGACCTAGTTGAAATTTTTTCGTGGGGCCTTCCTGGCCTCACCCACGCAACATATTTTTACCACATGTGGTGATAACGTTGTGCGGTCACCTCCTTCCTGGCTTTGACCAGGGTAGGTATGACCTCTTCCGCAATGCCTTTTCCCTTAGGATCCGGCGTTCAAACCGCCATGCCGTCAAACGCAGTCGCGGTAAGTCTTGGAACAGACAAGGTCCCTGCTGGAGCAGGTCCTTTCTTAAAGGCCGATGCCACGGTTCCTCTTGGAACAGACATGGTACTTGCTGAAAGCAAATCCCTTCTTAGCTCCCGAGGCCATTAGTCCTCTGTGAGCATCTCTTGAAGTTCCGGTTAATAAGTCCCTCTTGGCCAATCCGGAGCCACGAGTATAGTTCTTACTCCTCTATGTCTTATAATTCTCAATACCTTGGTTATGAGAAGCAGAGAAGGGAACACATACACCGACTGTTACACCCACGGTGTTACCAGGACGTCCACAGCTATCGCCTGAAGGTCTCGTGACCTGGCGCAATACCTGTCCCATTTTTTTTGTTCGGGCGGGACGCCATCATGTCCACCTTTGGTCTTTCCCAACAGTTCACAATCATGCGGAAAACTTCCCGATGAAGTTCCCACTCTCCCGGGTGGAGGTCGTGCCTGCTGAGGAAGTCTGCTTCCCAGTCGTCCACTCCCGGAATGAACACTGCTGACAGTGCTATCACATGATTTTCCGCCTAGCGAAAAATCCTTGCAGTTTTGCCACTGCCCTCCTGCTTCTTGTGCCGCCCTTTCTGTTTACGTGGGCGACTGCCGTGATGTTATCCCACTGGATCAATACCGGCTGACCTTGAAGCAGAGGTCTTGCTAAGCTTAGAGCATTATAAATTTGCTCTTAGCTCCAGTATATTTATGTGGAGAGAATTCTCCAGACTTGATCACACTCCTTGTGTGACTGCTCCCCAGCCTCTCAGGCTGGCCTCCGTGGTCACGAGCATCCAATCCTGAATGCCGAATCTGCGGCCCTCTAGAAGATGAGCACTCTGTAATCACCACAGGAGAGACACCCTTGTCCTTGGATATAGGGTTATCCACTGATGCATCTGAAGATGCGATCCGGACCATTTGTCCAGCAGATCCCACTGAAGAGTTCTTGCGTGAAATCTGCCGAATGGAAGCGCTTCGTAATAAGCCACCATTTTTACCAGGACTCTTGTGTAATGATGCACTGACACTTTTCCTGGTTTTAGGAGGATCCCGATTAGCTCGGATAACTCCCTGGCTTTCTCCTCTGGGAGAAACACCTTTTTCTGGACTGGGTCCAGAATCATCCCTAGGACCAGCAGACGTGTCGTCGGAACAACTGCGGATTTGGAATATTTAGAATCCACCCGTGCTGTCGTAGAACTACTTGAGATAGTGCTACTCCGACCTCCAACTGTTCTCTGGACCTTGTTCTTATCAGGAGGTCGTCCATTTTCTTTGAAGACGAATCCTCCTTTCGGTCATTACCTTGGTAAGGACCCGAGGTGCCTTGGACAATCCAACGGCATCGTCTTGAAACTGATAGTGACAGTTCTGTACCACGAACCTGAGGTACCCTTGGTGAGAAAAGGCAAATTTTGGGACATGGAGGTAAGCATCCCTGATGTCCCGGGACACCATATAGTCCCCTTGTTCTTTGCTATCACTGCTCTGAGTGACTCCATCTGGATTTGAACCCTTGTAAGTGTTCAAATTTTTCAGATTTAGAATAGGTCTCACCTAGTCTTCAGTACCACCATATAGTGTGGAGTAATACCCCTTTCCTTGTTGTCGGAGGGGTAAATTTATTATCACCTGCTGGGAATACAGCTTGTGAATTGTTTTCAATACTGCCTCCCTGTCGGAGGGAGACATTGGTACAGCAGACTACAGGAACCTGCGAGGGGGGAAACCTCTCGACATTCCAATCTGTACCCCTTGGATACTACTTGTAGGATCCAGGGGTCCTGTACGGTCCCAGCGTCATGCTGAGAACTTGGTAGAAGCGGTGGAGGGCTTCTGTTCCTGGGAACGGGCTGCCTGCTGCAGTCTTCTTCCCTTTCCTCTATCCCTGGGCAGATATGACTCTTATAGGGACGAAAGGACTGAGGCTGAAAAGACGGTGTCTTTTTCTGCAGAGATGTGACTTAGGGTAAAAAACGGTGGATTTTCCAGCAGTTGCCCTGGCCACCAGGTCCCATGGACCGACCCCAAATAACTCCTCCCCTTTATACGGCAATACATCTTTGTGCCGTTTGGAATCTGCATCACCTGACCACTGTCGTGTCCATAAACATCTTCTTGCAGATATGGACATCGCATTTACTCTTGATGCCAGAGTGCAAATATCCCTCTGCGCATCTCGCATATATAGAAATGCATCCTTTAAATGCTCTATAGTCAATAAAATACTGTCCCTGTCAAAGGTATCAATATTTTTAGTCAGGGAATCCGACCAAGCCACCTCAGCTCTGCACATCCAGGCTGAGGCGATCGCTGGTCGCAGTATAACACCAGCATGTGTGTGTATACTTTTTAGGATATTTTTCAGCCTCCTATCAGCTGGCTCCTTAAGTACGGCCCTATCCGTAGATGGTACCGCCACTTGTTCTGATAAGCGTGTGAGCGCCTTATCCACCCTGAGGGGTGTTTCCCACCGCGCCTTAACTTCTGGCGGGAAAGGGTATACCGCCAATAATTTTCTATCGGGGGAAACCCACGCATCATCACACACTTCATTTAATTTATCTGATTCAGGAAAAACTACAGGTAGTTTTTTCACCTCACACATAATACCCTTTTTTGTGGTACTTGGAGTATCAGAAATATGTAACACCTCCTTCATTGCCCTTAACGTGTGGCCCTAAAAGAAAATACGTTTGTTTCTTCACCGTCGACACTGAAATCAGTGTCCGTGTCTGGGTCTGTGTCGACCGACTGAGGTAAATGGGCATTTTACAGCCCCTGACGGTGTTTGAGACGCCTGGACAGATACTAATTTGTTCGCCGGCCCTCTCATGTCGTCAACCGGCTTGCAGCGTGTTGACATTTTCACGTAATTTCCATAAATAAGCCATCCATTCCGGTGTCGACTCCCTAGAGAGTGACATCACCATTACAGGCAATTTGCTCCGCCTCCTCACCAATATTTTCCTCATACATGTCGACATACACGTACCGACATACAGCACACACATAGGGAATGCTCTGATAGAGGACAGGACCCACTAGCCCTTTGGGGAGACAGAGGGAGAGTTTGCCAGCACACACCAAAACGCTATAATTATCCAGGGACAACCTTTATATAAGTGTTACTCCCTTATAGCATTTTAATATATATACATATCGCCAAATCAGTGCCCCCCCTCTCTGTTTTAACCCTGTTTCTGTAGTGCAGTGCAGGGGAGAGCATGGGAGCCTTCCCACCAGCCTTTCTGTGAGGGAAAATGGCGCGGTGTGCTGAGGAGAATAGGCCCCGCCCCCTTTTCGGCGGGCTTCTTCTCCGGAGTTTTAGATATCTGGCAGGGGTTAAATACATCCATATAGCCTCAAGGGCTATATGTGATGTATTTTTCGCCATACAGGTATTATACATTGCTGCCCAGGGCGCCCCCCCCCAGCGCCCTGCACCCTCCGTGTCCGCTGTGTGAAGTGTGCTGACAACAATGGCGCACAGCTGCAGTGCTGTGCGCTACCTGATGAAGACTGAGAGTCTTCTGCCGCCTGGTTCCGGACCTCTTCATCTTCAGCGTCTGCAAGGGGGGTCGGCGGCGCGGCTCCGGGACGAACCCCAGGGCGAGCCCTGTGTTCCGACTCCCTCTGGAGCTATGTCCAGTAGCCTAAGAATCCAATCCATCCTGCACGCAGGTGAGTTGAAAATCTCTCCCCTAAGTCCCTCGATGCAGTGAGCCTGTTGCCAGCAGGACTCACTGAAAATAAAGAACCTAAAAACTTTTTCTAAGTAACTCTTTAAGAGAGCCACCTAGATTGCACCCTTCTCGGCCGGGCACAAAAACCTAACTGAGGCTTGGAGGAGGGTCATAGGGGGAGGAGCCAGTACACACCATGTGATCCTAAAAGCTTGCTTTTGTGCCCTGTCTCCTGCGGAGCCGCTATTCCCCATGGTCCTGACGGAGTCCCCAGCATCCACTAGGACGTTAGAGAAATTGGGAATATCGGCTCCGGAACAAGTTTACTCAGTCCGAATCTCACTTCAGTCTGGCCAGTCCCTCACCGTTGGTACTGGGAGAGCACTCCTGCCAACTGCTGTCAATGCATTTCGGGACCTCTCCCTTCCTCAAGACAGTGTGACAGGAGTGTAAGCTAGGGTGTTATTTAAACCATTACAGATAATTGCTTCCGGGTCAAAGGTTAGCATCCAAACAATACAGTATAATGTAAATAATACATAATCCAGAGATAAAATCCTATATAATAACACAAAGGAACTTATAGTTTTTAAAAACAGAATATTTATCATATTCATAAGTGATTTTAATAGTACCGGAAGTGGCTGTCTCTACTTTTCCGGAAACACAATAAATAAAAAGTCATTCAGAGTCACTTAATCAAGTCTGGGGCCTATGCAGTTCCCCCGAATATCCAGACATTAGTGATGTAAGTTGAAGATGAGCGTCTGACTAACCCAAACGGAGCAGCGGACCGGAGACCTCAACTTCTAGTCCGGTTGACCGCTTCCTGTTAATCGTAAATGGCACGCTGTTAGAACGCATCACCAGTTACTTATGGAGAATTTTTGCTACTGTATGTCTAAAACAATACATAAAAGTAGCTTGACTGTAAAATCTTAAATTACACATATATCCTTTTATATATATATATATATATATATATATATACATACACACACACCATATGAAAGAATAGAAGTCAGCATTAAGTCCATTTGGCATAATGCTTTTAAGCTTGTGAATCCACTTCATATCGCTCTTTGCAAGTCTGGTTGTCTCATCCCTATGTTTCCAGGTGTTCTTAATGTTGTCAATGGCTAGAAATTGAATGATGTCTTTGGTTGAACAGTTATGCTTTTCTTTAAAGTGATTGAAGAGTGCATGTGTGGTCAGATCTTTTTTTTTTTATATTACGCAAATGCTCACTCAGATGGGTCTTCAGTGCCCTACTTGTTTGGCCCACATATACCATATGGCAACTACATTAGATAAGGTAGATCACATTGGTGATGTGGCATGTCATAAAATTTTGAAGTTTTTATGTAGTTCCATTGACGCAGAAATCTTTGCATTTAGAACTTTCTGTTTTCACAGCTCTGCATGCTTGGCTGGTCCCACATCTGAAGAAACCTTTATTACTGATAGGGTTAAAATCTTGCGATGTCAATGCACTTGTAGTTATCTTATTTTTCAAATTTGGAGCTTTCCTATATATGAATTTCGTTTTTTGGGGGATATTCTCTTTCAGTAGAGGATCCTTTAAAAGCAGGTGCCAGTGTTTCTTAATAATCAATTCCATTCTTTTGTGTTGATGATTGTACTGAGTGATGAAGGAGTATTGAAAGGAATTATCTCCATCTTTCTTTTTTCTACTGTTTTTGAGAAGTTCATCTCTATCTTTATTCATGACTTCTTTCTTCAATTCCTCTAATTTCTTCCCATCGAAACCCTTTCTTATAAAACCGTTCCTCATTATCTTTATCTGATTTTATCAAGTTTGTTTTTTACTGCAATTCCTTCGAAAGCCTTAAGAACTAGCTTTTTGGGACACTGGTAAGCCAACTAGAATGATGTTCACTGGTGGTCGCTATGTAATTAATCATGAAAAATTTATGTTTTCTGCACCCAATGTTTTATCGTGGGTAAATGGATACCCCCTTATCTCTGCCATCTCAACTTCTTTGGAATAATATGTGGAGAAAACATTATTGGAGACTTACCAACGACATCATAAAAACCATATACATGCTGATTCAGAAGTCAACTTTATTTACGTGTAGTTCCACAGCTGCTAGAGGGCTGTATGATAAATACCCTTACTCTACAATATTCCATCAAATGGTGTTACATTATTGCATGTTTTTCTGTCTTTAATAACACTTCAACGATCACTGGAAGGAGTAAGAAGATGACAGGAAATCTATCACCAGAACTAAAGAAACCTTTTTTATGCTGTATACCAAGAGTTTATAACCTAAAATGGTTTTACCCGAAGAATAGAGATTGGGGTTACTATTACTAATTCACTACAATGAATGTGTACATTTCTCACTCAAGGGTGTCATTGTTTCCCTACTGTATTACACTACTGTATGCATTTCTTTTCATTCCATATCCCTAACCAAAAATTCTGCAAGGAAAAACGATACACTACACTCATCTTGAGGAGGGAATTAATTCTCCACTTTTTGTTGTATGTGCAGCCAGAGCTGGATTAAGGCTATGGGAGGGATGGGGCACTTCAGAGAGCGTGGCCCCTAATAAAGAGGCAGGTAGATAAATTATATTAATAAACTAGCTGAATACCCATGCTTCGCTACGGAATTTCAAGTATAATCACAAAAAGATGAAAAGCGCTGGTATTTAAGCAAATTTAATACAGCTTTTAAAATAGGTCACTTGTGGTAGGATGTTGTTGAGAACTGGTAGCATCAAAGTGCCCCTCCATGAAACCGCCAGAGAAAACACCAAAACAATAAACGGATTTTATTGTACGGAATCTGTAGTCTCTGTGTCTTCTTTTCTGGACAACAATTCACAATAATCATCTCACCCCTTTTAACCCCTTTGTGGGTGGAATTTAGAAAAATCCCTTCCTAGTGAGTGCCTGTGTCACAAAAACAAGCTACTGTCCAAATTTCAAGTTTAGTCCTTATGGTTCAGGAGATTTTGTGTTAAGTCAGTGGTTTCTGCCTTTTATTTATCTATAGATATATGTAAGTATCTCTGTCTCTCTTATACACACACACACACACACACACACACACACACACACACACACACACACACACACAAATACAGTCGGCCGTACTGTTTTTTTCTCTCTCCTGGCAATACAATTGGAGAGTGACACAGCCATCAAGTAGCACACAGCCACACAGGCTCCACATTGCTGCTAGGGATTCCTCCTCCTTCACTGCAGCCTCAGAGCCCAGCCAATGACTGAGCCGCAGAGTGCAAGTTTATTTATGCATAATTGGACATAATTGGACATAATTGGACAGCTGAGCTGGCGGCGGCATTGGGGTCGGAAGTGCAGTACCGCAGATCGGATCGTATTGTTGATGTACTGTGTAAGAGACAGAAGCTGTCAATTTGAAACCTCTAATTTCTTCACGTTAAATTTGTGGTTTACTCTGCAGCAATTTGCATCCAATGATAGTCCATGTCTGTAGCTCCTCACCTTCTTCACATTAGCATGAATAAAAGACAGAGAAGGCGTGAGCTGGCACATAATTTGAATCTTGTGGGTACTAGGACTAGGCATTGTTGCAGGACCGTAACTAGGTGTGTGATGAGTGTGCCACCACACATAGCGCTGCAGGGTAGGGGGTGCTGTTGGCAGCACTTGTCAATTATTTGTTTTAATTACTTTCACTTGTAGCTTCCCCCCTTTTTGAAGACCAGCATCTCCTGACCGCCCTGTCTCCTTCCCCCACCCCTTTTGTTGCTACTACTTATACAACATTTATGAGCGTAACATGAGAGCTCTTTGTAATTCAGTCACACTGTCCTTTATTACATTTTAAGATGCTGACATACCCAGGATTCAAACCCATTACCTTTGGCATTGCAGTCATACACTACTCATTGAGATATCTGCCCTTACATAGAAAGCTAGAGAATTCTAGGTATTTGAAGCTTATCTTGTACTTTGTGAAAAAAATATCTTTCTGCCACAGTGCACCAAAAAATATATAGTTACAGCTCTGCATTGTTGGCATCAGATATGCAGCTATTAATCTGGACACGGAGATGTAATTGTGACCATGATACCGGTAGGCATGAGGCTATAGTGCAGGCCACTGAGGTCTAATGGAATGTACGTATTAGGATTTATGCTTTACGTGGTAATACAGTTTTTCTACACCAGTCAAATTTATGTTTTTGCTATCCCCAGCACAAAAAAGTAAAAAAAAGCCCTTCACGATACCCAGCATACTGTTGTGTTGTACCACAAAACGAGATTTATGGTAAGAACTTACCATTGTTAAATCTCTTTCTGCGAGGTACACTGAGCTCCACAGGGAATTCCATTGGGGTGTAGAGTAGGATCTTGATCCGAGGCACCAACAGGCTCAAAGCTTTGACTGTTCCCAGAATGCATAGCGACGCCTCCTCTATAACCCCGCCTCCGTGCACAGGAGCTCAGTTTTTGTTAACCAGGCCAATGCAGTAGCAGGCAAAAGAGACAACTGTTAGTAGCCACATACACCACATTCTCACGACTGGAGAAAGTGTCAGCGGGTAATGCCATACCAACCCAAAGAAGCTAAATGAGTCAGGGTGGGCGCCCTGTGGAGCCCAGTGTACCTCGCAGAAAGAGATTTAACAACAGTAAGTTCTTACCATAAATCTCATTTTCTGCTGCGGGGTACACTGGGCTCCACAGGGAATGACATTGGGGATGTCCTAAAGCAGTTCCTTATGGGAGGGGACGCACTGTAGAGGGCACAAGAACCCGGCATCCAAAGGAAGCATCCTGGGAGGCGGAAGTATCAAAGGCATAGACCCTTATGAACGTGTTCACTGGGGACCACATAGCCGCATAGCACAATTGTTCAAGGGTCGCACCACGGCGGGCCGCCCAAGAAGGTCCAAACGACCGAGTAGAATGGGCCTTTATGGTAGCAGGAGCTGGAAGGCCAGCCTGTACATAAGCATGTGCAATCACCATTCTAATCCATCTGGCTAGGGTCTGCTTGTGAGCAGGCCAGCCACATTTGTGAAACCCAAACAGAACAAAGAGAGAATCCGACTTCCTGATGGAGGCAGTTCTCTTCACGTAGATACGGAGAGCCCGTACCATATCCAAAGACCACTCTTTGGAAGACAATTCGGCAGAGGCAAAGGCCGGAACTACAATCTCGTGATTAAGGTGGAATGAAGACACCACCTTAGGTGAATACCCGAGACGTGTTCTAAGAACCGCCCGATCACGGTGAAAAATCAGATATGGTGACCTACAAGACAAGGCACCCAACTCCGACACCCGTCTAGCAGAGGCAATAGCCAGCAGAAACAACACCTTAAGAGAAAGCCACTTAAGGTCTGCAGATTCAAGAGGCTAAACGGAGACCCTTGCAACACCTCTAAAACCGCCGACAAGTCCCAAGGGGCCACAGGCGGGACATAGGGAGGTTGAATCCACAACACACCCTGAGTGAACGTATGTACATCAGGTAACGTCAACATTTTTCACTGGAACCAAACCGACAAGTCAGAAATATGAACCTTGATGGAAGCCAGACAAAGGCCCAAGTTCAGGCTCTATTGTAGAAAGGCCAAAAGTTTGGCCGTACTAGACTTGTAAGCGTCATGATTGTTAGATGCGCACCAAGCAAAGTAAGAATTCCAGACCCTATGGTAAATCCGAGCCGAAGCCGGTTTCCGGACCTTCAACATAGTTTGAATGACCGACTCAGAAAATCCTTTGGCCCTCAAGACGGAAGCTTCAAGAGCCATTCCGTCAAAGCCAACCGGGCTAAATTCTGATATACACAGGGGCCCTGAACAAGGAGATCTGGGCGCTGTGGAAGTAGAAGGGGACGCTCTATCGAGAGACCCTGAAGGTCTGAGAACCAATGCCGTCTGGGCCATGCGGGAGCGATCAGAAGTAGGATTCCTCCTTCTTGCTTGAACTTCCTTATTACTCTGGGCAGGAGTGACACCGGAGGGAACACGTATGGCTTCTGAAAGTTCCATGGAATTGCCAGTGCATCCACGAACGCTGCTAGAGGATCCCTTGTCCTTGCTCCGAAGACCGGAACCTTGTGATTGTGTCGAGACGCCATCAGGTCTACATCTGGAAGGCCCCACCTGTCCACGAGGAGTTGAAACACTTCTGGATGGAGGCTCCATTCTCCGGCGTGTACCTCCTGACGACTGAGAAAGTCTGCTTCCCAATTTAGGACCCCCAGAATGAATATTGCCGATATGGCTGGCAGATGGCGTTCAGCCCACTGAAGAATCCTTGATACTTCCCTCATTGCCATGCGGCTTCGATGATTGATGTATGCCAACATGGTGGCGTTGTCCGACTGTACTTGAACAGGTCTGTTCTGTATTAAATGCTGGGTAAAGTTCAATGAGTTGAACAACGTCCGCAATTCCAGAATGTTTATCGGGAGGAGAGACTCCTCCTTGGTCCACCGACCCTCAAGGGAGTGTTGCAGAAGGCCCCAGTTGGAGATCCAGAAGGGACGACTCCTGCTCAATCGTTGGTCCTTAAGCCACCAGCTCAGTGACAGACGGACCTCCGGAAACAAGGAGATCATTTGAGACCTGATCCGGTGAGGCAGGTCGTCCCACTTGGCTTCTGCAGAGGGTGGAAATGGAATTGAGCGTACTCCACCATGTCGAAAGCCGACACCTAGCACTTGCATTGCTGAATGTATCGACACTTGCGGATGAGATAGGAAGCATCGAATCCTGTCCTGAAGCTTCAGGACTTTCTCCTGAGACAAGAACAACCGCTGGTTGTGAGTGTCCAACAACGCCCCCAGGTGCACCATGCTCTGAGCAGGGACCAGGGAAAATTTATTCCAGTTGATGAGCCACCCGTGGGCTTGCAGAAACTGGATAGTCAAATCCAGATGGCGTAGGAGAATTTCTGGGGAATTTGCCAGGATCAACAAGTCGTCCAGGTATGGTAGGATCATGACCCCTTGACGGCGGAGCACAGCCTTCATTACCGCCATGACCTTGGTGAAGACTCGCGGAGCCGTGGTCAAACCAAAAGGTAACACCCGAAATTGGTAATGGAGGTTGCCAACCGCAAACCTCAGGTATTGCTGATGCGACATTGCAATAGGAATATGCAGGTAAGCATCCTGTATGTCCAGGGAGACCATTTCATCACCAGGTTCCAATGCCAGAACAATAGAGCGAAGAGTTTCCATACGAAACTTGGAGACCCTCACAAATTTGTTCAAGGACTTTGAGGTTTCGGAACTAGGAACAGCAGTGAATAGTACCCCTTGCCTCTCTGAGCCAGAGGCACCTGTACTACCACACCTGTGTCCAGGTGGGACTGTACCACCGAATGAAGAGTTTTTGCCTTCACCTGATCTGAAGGGACGTCTGTCAGGCAAAATCGATGAGGGGGGCGATTTTTGAAGGATACGGCGTAACCTCGAGTGACGACTTCCCGTACCCAGGCATCGGAAGTGGTCTTCAACCATTCCTGGGTATACCCTAGAAGTCGGCCCCCCACCCTGGGATCCCCCAGAGGGAGGCCCGCCCCGTCATGCGGTAGGCTTGCCAGTCTTGGAAGTAGGCTGACGGGCAGCCCAGGCCCGTTTGGGTTTGGGCTTATTGGGTGTGGAAGTGCGAGCCTGTTTCGGGTACGCCTGACCCTTTGCTTTCCCTGAAGGATGAAAGGAGCGAAAGGAAGTACTCTTAGCCTTCGGTACCGAAGGAGCAGTACTAGGTAGACAAGCTGTTTTAGCAGAAGCTAAGTCAGCCACTATCTTGTTGAGGTCTTCTCCGAAAAGGATGTCTCCCTTAAAAGGGAGTACCTCCAGGGTTTTCTTAGAGTCCAGATCCACGGACCAGGACCGCAACCAAAGAATCCGGTGAGCCAGTATGGACATAGTAGCATCAGAAGCCGCCTCTATAATGTAATGAGAAGCTGTGACAATATACGATAAGCATTATCTAGCATGATCAGAAGCGTTGGAAGACATCTCAGCTTCCAACTCCCGAGCCCACGCTACAATAGCCTCTGCAGCCCATGTCTCTGCAATGGTGGGCCAATGCACAGCACCTGCTAGGGTGTAAATCGCCTTTAAACAACCCTCCACATTCTTATCCGTCTGTTCTTTCAGAGACGTGATGGTAGTTACTGGCAGAGCTGAGAATACCACTAGCCACACTACCTGCAAATCCACTGGCGGGGGTGTTTCCCAATTTTTACTTAGCTCCACAGCGAGGGGATAGCGAGCCAGCATATTCTTGTGAGGCGTGAATTTCTTTCCTGGATTTTCCCAGGACTCCTGACATATGTCAACTAAATGGTCAGAATGAAGTAAAACTTGTTTAATCACTTTCTGACGTTTAAATCTGTCCGGTTTCTTAGGGGCAGCATCAGACTCTGAGTCATCAGTAATTTGAAGAAAACCTGATAGCCTCCAACAAGTCAGGAACATCCACCTGTGAAAGAGATTCCCCATCAGAAGCGTCAAGATCAGAATCTGTGGGGTCAGTATAAATGCCATCCTCATCAGACGAGGTGTCTGGGACGTTGGTGGATTGTGAGGAAGTAATGGCCCGCTTAGAGGACCCCTTGGTCTTAGGCGGGTGAGGGTTAGACTTCTGAGTAGTCAGTGATTGGTTTAATTGCTGTAACTGAGCAGACAGTTGATCTGCCCAAGGCGGGTTAACCGCGGGGACCATAAGCGGTTGTACCGGCACAGGAGAACCCATAGGGGGCATTAATCTAGTTACCAGCATATTAAAAAACGTGGAGAAAGTAGCACAAGGCGGGTCATTTTGAACCCCCGTTGCTACAATCCCACTGGGGGGTAAGGAGCCCCCAGAACCTGAACCCTCAGCTGCTATATTTTCCTCAAATGTGTCTGCAGCGTCACCACCGCACAATGTGGGATCAGCCCCAGCACCATTGCCCTTTGTAGCTGACATATCCGAAAGCTCAATGCAGGCCAACCCAGTACAATATCAGCAGCACAATACCTGACAAGAACCCCCTGTGCAGTGTAACAGCACAAACAGGGAATTCAAGAGGTATATGGTGACTAAAAATAACAGAGAAAAATACACACTGAGTATATCTTGTGAAACACCTATATTAAATGATAAACCTGACGCACTTAGACCCCTCAGGTTATAGAATATAGGGATAGCAATCTGAGTGAGATACACGAAATGGAGGTCACACAGCAGCTATATGCACACACACATAGTCACATTGTACAATGCAGAAATTATGACATGCAATAAAACTGCACTGGACTAGCAATACAAAGTAGTACTAAATATAGCTATACACTCAATAGATATAACAATGCACAGTAAAGACTGGATGTATATCACAGGGTACTTGTGCTATATAACCCTGACTAATAGCCCTCTTTCTTAACTAACACTGTCAGCAGACATGTAGAATACTTAAGTGTCCTATAAAATGCACAGCGCTGACATGCAGGCGGCTTTAGAGAGGAATGCAAGAGTTGGATATCTGCACACTCAATGTATGTAATATAATAATACTGCGAGTGTAGGGGAATCATCACCCTACAACCCCATACATAGTCCCCTTTCTTCTGTCTCAGGCAATGCTGATTATGTTCAGGGGGTGCTGTCAATTACAGTATATGCACATCGAAATTGGGAGGAGAAGAGAGAAAGAAACTGTATAGTTGACGCACTAAAGAAAAATTAGTTATTCATAAAATTTAACCTTTATTAAGTATACATTAAAATATATTTAATCGACCCCATCGATTAAATATATTTTAATGTATACTTAATAAAGGTTAAATTTTATGAATAACTAATTTTTCTTTAGTGCGTCAACTATACAGTTTTTTTCTCTCTTCTCCTCCCAATTTTGGCTTTACAGAGGTGGATTTGCCTAAAAACAGTCCCAGGATCAGCTCAGCTTGTCCTAATGGCTCCCAAATACTGACAGGGAGAGAGAGATATGCAGCTCCAGGACGGGAACATTTACTCTTAATAGCGCCCTGGGGCTGGGGGAGGGGCTACAGGTCAAAGCCTTATCCCCCTGCTGAACTTCACCACCGGGTACTGTGGGCTTATATAAACGGTTTATGAGAGGAAACCGACCTGTGCCCTTGCCCTGGTGATCTAGTGGGGTCCCTGTACTGCCACAGTGTCCACGCCAGCGCACGCAGCCCGCCTCCCACCGGCCGTGCGGGATCGCAATTTACAGCGTGTCCCGCCGAGGGGACCCACTTACCTCCTCCCTGAATGCGGCCACGCGAACCAGGAGAACAGCGTGTGTGTGTGACTAACTGAAAGAAACCGGAGCCTCCGCTGTAAGTAGCCGGCAACCAGGGCTCGGGAGTATACAGGGCCGCTGGGGGAGGTGATAGAGCTGCAGAAGGAGATGTCTGATTGACATCTAACACAGTCAGTGTCTCTGCTGCAGCCCTTGAAGTCTTAATTTTTCATTAAAAGCTTCTTCTCAGGGCTGATGGAGCAGCCCCCCTGTTGTACGCCTGCTTACTGCATGGCACCAACTACAAAACTGAGCTCCTGTGCACGGCGGCGGGGTTATAGAGGAGGCGGCGCTATGCATTCTGGGAACAGTCAAAGCTTTGAGCCTGTTGGTACCTCAGATCAAGATCCTACTCTACACCCCAATGTCATTCCCTGTGGAGCCCAGTGTACCTCGCAGCAGAAATATTATTTTTTCTCCCCATACTGTCAAGCCCTCTATCATCCAGTTCCCCAAAAAATGTGTCCCAAGAAGATGACCAGTGTGCTCTAGTCTATTTAATTTTACATTTCTGTAAAAAATGTATACAAGACTTTAACATTTATGATAGTGTTAGAATTGATGAAATGTATTAACCTCTCATGCATAGGCAGGGCTTCCACCCATCCAGGATTACGTCAAATAGTTCGGCAATGGCAAAATCTTTCCAGAGGTAACCTAACCCCACCTGGTGAAGTATGGGTATATCAGAACTAGATGCCATAAAGCCATGGTTTAGTAATTATTAAAATGGAAAGAAAATTGCCTGAAATCTGACATTAATAAAAATGTGGAGCAGAAGTCACACCCCATGGCCAGAAATGTGACAATGAATTAGGTGGTAACCCTACACGAGAGCGCTTCTGTTTTTTTAGTCCAACAGAAGATTTTTATAAGAACACATTAAAATGTTGATTTAAGTTCTTAATTTATTTCTGCTGGATCAGGTTTGTCATATTATTCTGTTTTTAATTATTAACATTACTTTAATTACTTAAGTTTATTAGCATTTATAAGCAGAACAGTTAGGAAACTCTGCACTTATAAAAAAATATTATTCAAATATTATTAATGAGTTAGCTGTTACTACGCCCTCATACTGCAAATATTGCATTGGTAGTCATAATTTTGTTAATTGTATGGATACCCATTTTGTGTTCGACACGTTAACTACTGCTTTGATGGGAGATTGAGAAATAAAAGCGATTCAAACCCTTGCATGGATTTAAAAAAAACTATACTACTTTTTAAAAAAAAGTGGTTAATAATTATGGAACAATAACTTTATTCCAGGCTGTTCGGTTTTGTGTATGTACTGTACAAAGTGTGAAGGCTGAAACTCTAGTAGAAGTAATTAAGTTAATACATTATGTACGTACATTTCTGGATAATAAAAAGAAAACTCTGGAATCTGAGGTCAAACTGGGGGAAGGGCTTGTGCAATATTGAAAACAAACTGCTATGTTAATGATGTCAAAAGAAAAGTTGGTTTGGAAAATACAGGTCATTATTAAATTAGTAGCAAATACAAGGGATTGATGGTATGGAGTGAAACAAAAGCCTTTCAGTGTGTGTGTGACTGGGGGCTAAAGCCACAGAGTTGAACGTTAGTATTGCTAAGGCAGGACACCTGCTTGTGGAGGAGGAACATTGACTCAACTGCCTTAAATCAATCCCCTGAAGCGGAATACACAATCCCCGGCTATTAATTCCTCCATCACCATTTCATCTAGAAGCTTAATTGTTAATGTTTGCTTATGTGCCTCAGTACATTGATAATGAACACTGATAACAGTATATTAAAATAGTATCCAAATATAAAGAGAAAACATATTTATATTGCAGTTATTATTGTTATTTTTTTTTTTAATAAAGGGTTATTTAACACAAACAGTTTTGCTTTCTTTTTTTCTACAGATGGCAGCATTGACAATTCTATTTTGCAACAGTCAATTAGGGAAATCTTTATGAGAAGTTTAAAATGGGACATTACTATGAAAAGGCAGTTGGACCATGTTAGGCAATAATAATATACAGCTTGTAAACAGGCACATTAACAGTAAGTGCCAGACATATGCCTTGAGGAGATAACAAGTACATAAGGGTCAAGTGAACCTAAGAAGCTGAATATACTAGATCACACTGCTCCAGAGCGTGCACCATCTAATTCACTAAGAACCCACAACTTGTAAAACTGCAGGAGTTTGCTCAACTACTTTTGCACAGAGGCACCTGCTTGTCAATGGACCAAATGGCCACATCTCAGAAGCTGATAGAAAAGGACTTGAATTCTTAATCTCCTTTGAGGCCACAGAGATTGGGTCTCATCACTATGGGGTATATTAAGTTAGTGACAGTATCCAACACTTCACTATTCAATTTGCGGGCATTTCCAACAGGTTGTTGCCCGTTTTCCACAATGCCGATCCAACCTTTTTTAAAGTCGAATGTGCATTGTTGAAAACGGGCCAAAAACCTGTCGGAAACGCACGCAAATTTGACTAAAAATGTGGATCCGCGGCTAATTTGCTGATCTACGTGTTTGCAGACAAGTCGGAAAAATGGCACTGGAATTGAATAGGTCGAATCCAGATTCGACATAAAAAAGTCGGAAAGTAAAATTTAGAAAAAATTTTTTTGGGGGGGAAATTCCGACACTAATTGAATAGACCCCTAAAGCTTGTTATAGGATGTACTTCGCACCTTCTAATTGTACTTTGCCATATCTGGGCACACTTTTGTGCACTTACAGTATCACAACGGTATGCAGTTAGAATACCGATCGTCAGGATCCCGTCTGTCTTAATACCGACGCAGGAATACCGGCGATGCAGGTGATTCCCCCTCTATGGAAGTTCACAACACCCATAAAGGGAGAATAAAACCTGTGGCGAGCGAAGCTTGCCACTGAGCCCTCAGCATGGCGAGAGCAGCGAGCCTGCAAGGGACTTCACTGCGCTCACCCCCCTGCCGGTATTCTGCCGCACAGGATGCTGGTGTCGACATACTGTCATCCGGAATCCCTTACCGATCCCATGACAACCCTTGCTCTCTTTATGCTCTTAAGCCTATTCCAGTGATTCCCAAACTTTTCTGAATCACGGCACCCGAGATTCCCAACTTTATTTTCCTGGCACCACCCTAAGTCAAAAGTTCCTTATTCAGAAAAAATATTAAATGAAATAATCCTTTTCTCGTAGTCCGTAGAGGATACTGGGGCCCATTTAGTAACATGGGGTATAGACGGGTCCACTAGGAGCCATGGGTACTTTAAGAATTTGATAGTGTGGGCTGGCTCCTCCCTCTATGCCCCTCCTACCAGACTCAGTCTAGGAAACTGTGCCCGAGGAGACGGACATACTTTGAGAGAAGGATAGATAAGGAAAGTGGTGAGATTCCGAACCAGCACACACAACAAGAGGAAAGCCAAGCTAACCAAACTTGAAACAGGAACAGCAACGGCTGAACGAACATTACTTAACCAAGTAACAGTACAGGAAGAACGAAGCACTGGGCGGGCGCCCAGTATCCTCTACGGACTACGAGAAAAGGATTTACCTGTAGGTAATTAAAATCATATTTTCTCTTACGTCCTAGAGGATACTGGGTTCCATTTAGTACCATTGGGATGTACCAAAGCTCCCGAACTGGGTGGGAGAGTGCTGAGGTTCCTGCAGAACTGATTGACCAAACTGAAGGTCCTCAGAGGCCAAAGTATCGAACTTGTAGAACTTTGCAAACGTGTTAGACCCTGACCAAGTAGCTGCTCGGCAGAGCTGTAAAGCCGAGACACCCTGGGCAGCCGATCAGTAAGAACCCACCGACCTAGTAGAGTGTGCCTGTACAGATTTTGGACATGGCAAACTTGCCGTGGAATAAGCATGCTGGATAGTAAGTCTGATCCAGCGTGCAATCATCTGCTTTGAAGAAGGACACCCAATCTTATTGGGATCATAAAGAACAAACAGCGAGTCCGTCTTTCTGTGACGAGCTGTTCTTTTCACATACACCTTCAAAGCCCTCACAACATCCAAAGACTTTGAAGTAGCAGAGTTGTTGGTGACAACCGGAACCACAATAGGTTGGTTGATGTGAAACACAGACACCACCTTGTCCTCATGGAAAATTAAATAGAGACTTTTGTGAGACAAAGTCCCCAGCTCTGACACGTCTTGCTGAAGCTAAGGTCAACAGTGTGACGGTCTTCCACATAAGATATTTTATGTCCACCTCCTGTAACGGTTCAAACCAGTCCAACTGGAGGAAATACAGTACCACATTGAGATCCCAAGGTGAGAGAAGCCAATTGTTTCTGAAAGAAAATGGACAAGGCCGAAATCTGGACTTTTATGGAGCCCAGACGTAGGCCCACATCCACTCCTGCTTGCAGAAAAAACAGGAAACGTCCTAGATGGAATTCCACCGCAGAAAATTTTCTGCTCTCAGACGTGTTTCTTCCAAATATGATGGTAATGCTTAGACATTACCCCCTTCCTGGCTTGGATCATAGTCGGGATAACCTTGTTAGGGATCCCTCTCCTGGCTAGAATCAGCCGATCAACATGCCGTCAGACATAGCTGCGGTAAGTCCTGATAGACGAACGGGCCCTGTTGCAGAAGATCCTCGCGAAGAGGTAGAGGCCACGGATCTTCGAGGAGCATCTCCAGAAGGTCCGCGTACCAGGCCCTTCTTGGCCAGTCTGGAGCAATTAGAATTGCTTGAACCTTTTCCCTTTTTATTCTCAATAGAAATCTTGGGCTCAGAGCAAGTGGAGGAAACATGTACACTATCTGATAGACCCATGGAGTCGTCAGGGCATCTACCGCCACCGCCTGTGGGTATCTCGACCTGGAACAATACCGCTTGAGGTAATGTCTGCTGAGGAAGTCTGCTTCCTAGTTGTCTACTCCCGGAATGAAGACCGCTGACAATGCCACAGCGTTTCTCTCTGCCCAGAGGAGAATTCTTGATACCTCTGACATTGATGCTCTGCTTTTCGTTCCACCCTGTTGGTTTATGTACATTACTGCCGTCACATTGTCAGACTGGACCTGAATGGCGCGATCTTGAAGAAGATAAGAGGCCTGCAGAAGGGCGTTGTATATGGCCCTGAGTTCCAGAATGTTGATTGGAAGGATGACTTCCTTACTGGACCATCGTCCTTGAAACTGCACCCCCTGAGTGACTGCTCCCCAATCTCTGAGGCTTGCGTTTGAGATAAGCAGAATCCAGTTCTGAATTCCGAGCCTCCGACCTTCAACAAGGTGAGAAGTCTGTAGCCACCACAGAAGGGAGATCCTGGCTTTTGGTGACAGACGGATCTTCTGGTGCATGTGAAGATGCGATCCGGACCATTTGTACAACAGATCGAGCTGGAAGGGTCTTGTGTGAAACCTTCCGTATTGAAGAGCCTCATAAGAGGCCAACATTTTCCCCAGAAGGCGAATGCATAGATGCACCGATATCCAGGCTGGCTTCAGGACATCACGAACCATCGACTGGATTACTAATTCCTTTTCCAACGGAAGGAACGCCTTCTGCGACTCCAGTATCATTCCCAGGAATGAGAGCCTCTGTGTTGGCTCTAGGTGAGATTTCGTAAGGTTCAGAATCCACCCATGTTCCTGGAGAAGTCTGGTTGAGAGAGCAATGCTGTCCAACAACCTTTCCCTGGATGGTTATTTATCAGGAAATTGTCCAGGTATGGAATTATGTTCACTCCCTGTTTGCGGAGTAGAAACATCATCTCTGCCATCACTTTGGTGAACACCCTCGGTGCCGTGGAGAGACCAAATGGCAGGGCCTGGAACTGGTAGTGACAGTCCTGCAGTGCAAACCATAGATAAGCCTGATGAGGCGACCAGATCGGAATGTGAAGGTACGCATCCTTGATATCCAGAGACACTAGGAATTCCCCTTCCTCCAGACCTGAGATCACCGCTCTCAGAGACTCCATCTTGAATTTTAACACTCGTAAGTATGGGTTCAACGACTTGAGGTTCAAAATTGGTCTTACCGAACCGTCCTGTTTCGGTACTACAAACAAGTTGGAATAGTATCCCTTGTTTAGCTGATGAGGTGGAACTGGAACAATGAACTGAGTCTGTACCAGTTTTTGGATGACATGTTGTAAAGTTATACTTGCCTCTTGTGAAACTGGCAAGCCTGATTTGAAGAATCTGTGAGGTGGGAACTCTTGGAACTCCAGTCTGTAGCCCTGGGAAATAAGATTTATGACCCAGGGATCCTGGCACGAATTTGACCAGATCTGACTGAAGAATTGTAGGCGTGCTCCCAACTTACAGCCTTCCAGGCATTGCGGTCCACCGTCATGCTGAAGTCTTTGAGGAAGCTGAGCCTGAGCTCTGTTCCTGAGCACCTGCTGTTGCTGGTTTGCGTTGTTTACCTCTTGCGCCGCTAGAGGATGTAGAATCACCTCTGGATTTGCCTTTGAACTTGGCCGTCCGAAAGGACTGCAACTTAGAAGCTGAAGAAGTCTTCTTGGTTGGGGGTGCTGCGGAAGGAAGATACGTAGACTTACCCGCAGTAGCTGTGGAAATCCATTTGTCTAATTCATCTCCAAACAAGGCCTCTCCTGTAAATGGTAGACCTTCCACGCCTTTCCTGGAGTCCGCATCAGCAGTCCACTGGCATAGCCACAAGCCCCTGCGTGCCAACACTGCCATAGTGGTGGTGCGTGCGTTAAGCACGCCTATTTCCTTTATGGCTTCCACCATAAAGTTTGCAGAGTCCTGAATATGCTGCAGGAGTAAGACAACATCCCCCCTAGATAAGGAATCTAACCCCTCAATTAGGTTACCTGATCATCTAGCAATGGCTTTAGTGATCCACACACATGCAATAGTGGGTCTTTGGGCCACCCCAGCAGCTGTGTACAATGATTTGTGTTTAGTCTCAATTTTACGATCAGCCGTGTCTTTCACGGAAGCTGCACCTGGAACAGGCAATACAAATTTTACGTGACAGCCTAGAGACTGATGCGTCCACTATCGGTGGATTTTCCCATTTTTTCCTATCCTCCAGAGGAAAATGAAAAGATGAGAGCAACCTTTTAAGGGTCTGAAACTTATTATCAGGATTAACACATGGTTCTTCAAACAGGGTATTCAATTCCTTTGACACAGGAAAAGTAAATGAGGAGTTATTTTTTTACATTAAAATAAGATTCCTCACACTCCTCTGACACCTTATCAGGAATATGCAGAACATCTCTGATAGCCTCTATAAGAGCCATTATTCCCTGTGACAGAGCTGCATCCCCCCACTCTGAGTTCACCTCTCCCTCCTCAATGTCTGACCTGTCAGAGTCAGACTGTAGGATATGGGCCAGAGATTGCTTTTGCGGACAAATGAGAGGAGACTGAGACTCTGTTTTGGGGACCGAGTCTCTGTTCATAAACTCATCCACAGTTTGTTTTAAGTATTGCGTCTCTTTCTCATTGTGGGACAATTTTGTAGAAAGAGTGGAAATCATTCCTTTAAGAGATCAATCCCTTAAGAGAATTAACCCATTCTGGTTCAGCCTGCTTGTCTGTGAACCCTGAGTACCCAGTAGTGAGCCCCCTGGTGAAGAGGAACACTCTGCGGTACAAGACACACACGCTTTGCCTGACATAATGTAATGTGACAGAGCACACACACACACACACACACACACACACACACACACACACACACACACACACACACAAAAAAAAAAGGTTAAGCACAATTAACCCAGAAAGAGCCCTTCAGGGAGACAGAGTTGTTTGGAGCCAGCTCCACTGCGCCCTTATCGCTAATGCCAATCTTAGCCGGGTCGCAGACTTAGTACCCTGATAGGGGACTTAGTCCACTAATAATCGCTCCCCCCCTGCTATGACCCCCTGGTACCGCTGAGGTAATCTGGAGTCACAGTGGAGGAGCTGCGTGTCCCTGCCCTGTCAGCGTCTGTGTCCACTGCAGAGGGAAAATGGCACTGGTGAGCTGCTGGATCCTCTCATAGTGAAGCCCCACCCCTTCAATGACGTGCAATCTTCCACTTTTTTTATACTGGCTGAGGAATCTGGTGCTTAAAATGTAGAGAACCGTTTTAAGGCTGTTGTGCCAGTATTGGTACGGTGCACAGTATACTGGGACGCAGTTGTGTACTGAGTCCGGAGACGCAATTTGCCCCGTTTAGAAGCTGTGCATCTACATACCCTCATGCCGCCATAATGGGCGGCGCCCCACTAGCCGGGACTCCGGCTCAGTACTCACCACTCTTCATTCTTCTGGCTCTGTTAGGGGTGGCAGCGTGCTGCGGGAATGTACGCTTGCCGTGGTGGGGCTTGCGAATAGTTCCCTCAGGAGCTCAGTGTCCTGTCAGCGGGGAATGGGACCATTAACCCTTCAAGAGGTTGGGCCGTTCCCCCCCCTAAGTCCCACAAAGTAGGCAGGCTGGTGCCACCCAAAAAAATAAAAATAAAAAAATAATAAAATAACATAGAAAATAAATGCAGAAAACTCTTCAGGAGCTTCCTTCAGCGTGACCAGCTCCTCCGGGAACATTTTCTAAACTGAGTCTGGTAAAAGGGAATAGAGGGAGGAGCCATCCCACACTATCAAATTCTTAAAGTGCACATGGCTCCTAGTGGACCCGTCTATATCCCATGGTACCAAATGGACACCAGTATCCACTAGGACAGCGGTGGCCAACCTGTGGCTCTTGAGCCGCATGTGGCTCTTTCTTTATTCAAATGTGGCTCCCAACACTCTAAATCACGTGACCACAACAGATACAGAAACCGCTGCACTCCAGCCAGACACGCAGCAGCACTACAGGGACTGAAAACTGAAAGAGCCAGATACTAGAGGTGAGACACCCACAAGCAAACAGAGGACACATTAGGGACTGCTGCAATGAGATGAGTATATAGAGGGGGGGGAAGAGGGGGGGGCTGTAGTGATACGTGAGGGTGCTAGAATGACACATGGCAGTGCTGGCTGGGAGACACAGGAGGGTGCTGGCAGGAGTGACGCAGGAGGGTGCTGGAAGTAGTGACACACGGGAGAGCTGGCTGGAGTGACATAGGGTGATAGCAGGAGTGACATATGGGAGAGCTGGCTGGAGTGACAAAGGTTGGTAGCAGGAGTGACACATGGGAGAGCTGGCTGGAGTGACATAGGGTGGTAGCAGGAGTGACACATGGGAGAGCTGGCTGGAGTGACAAAGGTTGGTAGCAGGAGTGACACATGGGAGAGCTGGCTGGAGTGACATAGGAGGGTGGTAGCAGGAGTGATACATGGAAGAGCTGGCTGGAGTGACAGGAGGGTGTTGGCAGGAGTGACAAGGGAGACCTGGCTGGAGTGACACGAGGGAGCTGGCTGGAGTGACACATGGGGGAGCTGAAGTTTATTATGTGAAAGTGGCTTTTTCAATGGATTTGGCTTTAAAAAAATTATTTTATGTCGTTCTGGCTTTTTCAATGTATTTTATACCAGGGGTGTGGTCTAGCAGGCACAAGGCCACATTCCATTTTTGCATGCGGCTCGATGTCGGCTCTTTGACGTACCTAACAAGGTTTTGTGGCTCTTTGTCACTGACTGGTTGGCCACCCCTGCTCGCTCTAGGAAGTAAGAGAAAAAATGTGTTTATATGTCATCCTCAGGTCAGTTATGTGGTAAGGTACAGTATTCACTTCTGTTTGTCCACATATTGTATGACTGAAATGCACAAACAGTGATTTTGCCATTACACTGACCTTAAATAATTTCAGTTGGTCCTGGACCACCAGCCCAGGGCAACCCTACATGTGCCCAAAGGCCCAGCATCCAGTTTGGGAACCACTGTTCTACACACATTACAACAATTTCATAAAAACCCTAAAATACTAAAGTGCTGCCTATTAAAGTTAGTCCCTATGTCTCCTAATTTTCAAGATTACTTTGAAAGATTTGAATAAACAAAAAAATTTTTTTTTTTAAATCAACAAAGGTGTTCACAAAGTGGAAGATTTACTCGTTAGGACACTGCATATTAACTGCACAGTAAAGCCCCCACACACTCCCAACTGTTCTGCATTTAGCGGGACAGTCCCATTTTTCTAGGACTGCCCCAGTGTCCTGCAGTGGTGGTAGTGTGGAGTTGGTTTTACATGTATATTGCACATGACATTCCAACTGACGAGTCCAAAATACTAGTATATGCATATTTGTAAGTGAACTCTGCCCAAGTAAGATTCAAAATACACAAGAAAGTGTCATAAGCAATAAAGTACTGAAGTCTCCTCACTTGCATGATTAATTTAAGTACTCAAACGACGCTAACAGGAGAAACATTTTAGCAGAACATCTTCTTTATTTCATTAATTGAGTGGTCTACAGTGTTAAAAAGGCTTTTGATGATGTAATATTTAAAGGTTTGTGTGCCTTTCGCTTTTGCCGCCTCTCCACACATAAAGACACACTTCTAGTTTAATAGTCGGGTCTCAACAATTATAGCACTGTCAGTTAATTTCTAATGCTGTTTATTGGAACCATTATTACATTTATTATTGTCGTAGGGGCCAGTTGTTTCCAGTAGTTGTCCTAAGGGCACTTCTTTAAATTGTTAATGTTTCCTTAGCTCAGATTCTTCCTCTCATTTCCTGGAGCACTTTACTTGAAGCGCTGTATCTACTGATTATGGGCCTGCAATTCACCTTATCTGGAACTAACATGTCTTGGTTTTGTGAGCCGACTGCACCATCGCAGGCACTAAGAAACTATGTAAGGTGCTACCTAAGTGGGTGCACTAGACTACTTATGAAAAGGAGGTAATAATAGGATTTAAATAGTAAAAATATTCTTTGTCAGCTAAAGTCATTATAATGATGGACTCCAGTAGACATTGGACCTCACACAAATACAAGGAAGGACTATTGATTTATTGAGGTTTTCCAAAAAGCATTAATTTGTCAAAACAAAGGCCCTCTAAAGCAATACAGAAGGGTCTGGGACTCCAGGTCGACAACAAAAAGGTCGACACACCTTAGGTCGACGCCAATTGGTCGACACACCTTAGGTCGACATGGACAAAAGGTCGACATGGACAAAAGGTCGACAGGAACAAGGTCAACATGGAAAAAGGTCGACATGAGTTTTTTATGTTTTTTTGGTGTCGTTTTCTTCGTAGAGTGACCGGGAACCCCAATTAGTGCACCGCGTCCCCTAGCATGGCTCGCTTCGCTCGCCATGCTTCGGCATGGTGCCTTCGCTCCGCTCGACACAGATTACCGTTCCAATCGTAGTCCACGTGGATCATTAAGTATGAAAAAGTTCCAAAAAAGAAAAAAATTGTGAAAAACTCATGTCGACCTTTTTCCATGTCGACCTTGTTCCTGTCGACATTTTGTCCATGCTGACCTAAGGTGTGTCGACCAATTGGCGTCGACCTAAGGTGTGTCGACCTTTTTGTTGTCGACCTGGAGTCCGGATACCATACAGAATTGTTAATGTTTACCGCTCTTAAATATTAACACAAATGCAAGTAAGAACATACATTAATGTTTTAAAGACAGGCAAAATGGAACTGGAATCCTACATATATAATGATGGGCTTCAAAACAGATATGTTCTCAAAAACACATAAAAAAAATTGTTTTTGGCATCATAGGTCTCAATGATTACAAGAAATAAAATGCACGAGCAGGTCCATGCTAATGTCCTTTTAGGAACTGGTCCTTTGATAACTCATTTGCTTTAAAATGCTTTTCAAACAACTTGATCACTGATAAATATAGTGGTTTCTACCAAATCATATCATAATTTTTGAAGTCTTGTAGTTTTTACTGAACTGAGGACCCTAGTGGCCATGATGTCACCACTGCAAGACCCATGAGAGCTGCACTACCTCCACCGCTGCCTCCCAGCACGCACTGGACTCCTCGTCACCACCTCCCCTTGCTTGTTGCCACGACTCAGTATCCCCAAGTGATGGCCTCAGGCTTGCCTATAGGAGAGAGCAGGGATGTGAGGGAGAGGTCACCGGGATTGAGTAGTGACCGCCATCTTTCCCTTCAGCTGTGAGGCTGACTGCAACGGGTGGAAGAACACAGTTCATCATACTGCTGCCTACTCCCTCACCCCACACAGCTGCTTCACCTGGCCAGACATCGGCAGGCCAAATCTCCCCCTTAGTGGGATCAGGACACCACCATTCACACTAGGGTGCAGAGGCATCATAGCTGGATCCAAATGAACTGACCATGGGATGGCATATCCATCCATGGGGCTGCTGCAGGTTATTTTATTATATATTTTAATATATATTTAAATTTTAATAGGTTTTAACCCCGTCCTCCTTACATCGGCTCCGACTGTTCTAACTTGGACTATATGACTTTAATATTGCTGGATTCTTTTATATTCTGCTCTCTCAATCATTTTAATATTGCCTGTTATGCCATGGTGTTTCACTCTTCTCTTATATTTTCTTCCTGTAACCTCCACTGTATGCTATACCTCTACTCTTTCTATACATCTGTTGACCTAGTCATAGAAGGTATATGATGCTACATACTTGTATGTCTTATCTCACAGTTCATACTTGATAGTGCGCCCAGCAGAGATGCCTCACCTGATATGGATAGGGTGATATATATACGTGGAGATGACGGTTATGTCGGGACCCTGCAACCACCCATTTTGTGTCATCTATTGTAGGCATAACCTATTCCAACCAGGACAATCCTACATAGTGCACCTAAGACTCACCTGGTACCATTTGTGTGTAGAATATACAACCTGTGGAATTTATTACCAAACATGACTGCACCAACCATGCATTATGCCTACTCTCAGATTTTTTGTGTACATTTTTGATCCTTACTGTAATACTAAATCATTTGTACCATGTACAATGTTTTTGATGTCTGTAAAGTGCTGTGAGTCCTACGGGAGAAAGAGCACTACATAAATAGCATTATTATTAATTAATTATTATTATTTCAACAAAAAAAAAAGTATGTTCATGAAATGGTTTACATTAATCTCTTGCTTATAATTATCATCATTTATTTATACAGTACCACCAATCTATGCAGCACAATATAGAGTAGAGTGTGGGTAGAAACACAGGTGAAAAGAGGAAACTCACATAAACACAGAGAGAACATACAAACACCACACAGATAGCCTGAACTACTGTATAGGTTATACAAAGGCTCTGGAAGTACTCACTCCACAGGAGTTATTTATTTGTATAAAGTACTGCATATATTAACTCTGTGGTGGAAAACATCAGTTTCAGTAATCCTAAACAACCAACAATCATCATTATCAACAGGATCTGAAATGTATCTATAGCCAAAATATGACTATACTAATACGTAGACACAGGTCTCCAAATTGTTAAAAACAGGCAACAGTACTTGCCATGAATTTCTGCTATTATAAGGCTGGCTTTCTCTTTATTGTGCATTAGAGTTTCCTTAGGATCTATCTTTATGCCTTTGCCAGAATTATCCCTCAATCGTGACTAAGATTTCCTGAAAATCTGAATTGTTGCTTTTTCTTTTACGTCTAGTCATCCAGTATATCACATCTGCTCTGAATTTTTTTTTCTGCTAACCAACACAAAATAAAACCAATACAACTTACTATACAGATTTTGGAGCCAATAAAAGATGTCAGTTATGCTAATCCTATGCCATCATTAGTTGGGAAATACAACAGGCCAAAAGCTGTCACAAATATCATTAGGACCAATTTTCTATGTATTACTGGTTTGTTTAATCCTCAGAATTAAAAAAAAAATGTTTTCATCAGCTCTCTTTAGAATAAATCATGCAAAACTAATTAGCAAGTTAAGTCATTAAATTCAATTCTCCAACCCATTCAATGCTAATACATTAGAGCCACACCGCGGCACTAGCTTGTCCTCCATCATTTTGTAATTTTCAAAAAAGTATGTCACCTGCCATCAAACTTTTGCTCATTGTTCTGTTTCCACACATAGATACAGCTCCGCCTGGGTTTAGTGGAGCCTGAAATTAGAAGTGACAGCAATTCACTCAAACACAGTGAGCTCCCTTCTCTGCCTGCGAGCCACATCCCATTCATATCTCACAAACCCAACAGTCCAGCCAGTCTTGCCTGCCAAAAAGAAGTAAAATAGACCAAGAGCGAGTACATGTGGCTGAGTCGCACAGAAGCAGGGTGGAACCTGCTGGCAGTCCTGTGCCGTCACATAAGGTCCTCACCTTCGCACCGTTGGTAGTCATTCTTTTCCTCCTCAGATGGCTCGAACACCTCTGAAGCGAGAACATCGAGCATTCGCTTGCACGCCTGTAGTACAGCCTCAAAATCCTGATTACTCATTATGACTGTTTCCCACTTGACGGTGAATTGAGTGTCCCTGGGTGCTCTATGATCAATGACCTGGAAGAAGACATATATTCTGAATAAAAGGGATCTTTCAAGGTTGAGGTACCTGGCAAACAAAAGAGGAAAAGAGATGATTAACTAATGCATCATCAATTATAAGCAAGGCTCAAGCTGCGGAGAGATAATGGGAGAAAAATTACATGAACACACAGGACAGAGTTTCGTCAGTTTATACGAGAACTGTGTGAAATTACGGCAGGATGTCCAACACATTTGCAGAGAAAATGCATAGTTTAGATAGGAGAACTTAAGAGATACAAAAGTCCCAATCATAAAAGCTTGATACCATTTTATGTACAATTTCTGTTGACCTGCTGCACTTCAAAAGTACTTGTTAATGAAAGTGTAACAACTGTTACTTTTATAAATACCCTATAACAATGCACATACATTACATAGATGTTTATTATTTCAGTAAAAAAGACCA
This sequence comes from Pseudophryne corroboree, assembly GCF_028390025.1. Taxonomy (NCBI): domain Eukaryota; kingdom Metazoa; phylum Chordata; class Amphibia; order Anura; family Myobatrachidae; genus Pseudophryne; species Pseudophryne corroboree. Next base: position 887,408,444 of record NC_086444.1, on the reverse strand, counting down.
CCATTGTTTTTAGAATTGTACAGTATAAAGCTGAATATGTTTTATAAATGTAGAAATGATAAACATTACTATTGTTACATTGCAATATATACAATATATAAATAGTGAACTTTGAGCAAAGTTTGGTTTTGACTTCCGTCTAGCCCTATTCCCAATGTTTACCTATATCTTGCCCATGAGAGTTATAATAGTTGAGTTATTATATTGTTCGATGATTTTAATTTTAATAAACTGGCAGATATTACCTATGGGACGCAGTGATTACATATGTAATCCGGCCTGGCAGAATGCCGGCAGCGGGGCGAGCGGTACAAGTCTCCTTACAGGCTCACTGCACTCCCCACGCTGCGGGCTCGGATACCACTCTATGGATGTAGTGGACACTCATGAGTGGAAATAGCCCCATGGTGACGGGATTCCGCCTGGCGGCATTGGCGGTGTCGGCATCCTGATCACCAGGATCCCGACAGCTGGCAAACTGAACGGATCCTCTACGCAGGACTTATTGCGCAAATACACTGTAAAATTATCTAGGCGATCTGCTGATATTGTGCACAGCATTATATACATTATTTATTATAGTATACTGAATCAGGGATAATGTTATGGTTGTATCTGTTCATGGCACAGTGATTACACTTTTTCACCCTGAACATTTTTCAAAGTTACCAGGCATGTGTATTCTTATTTCTACTTTGTACAGTGAGTAACTTGAGAGTGGGCTGAAGACGCAGCTGGTTCACAATTCAATCTTCCTTCATTATCCTTGCTGTATGACCTGTATAGTAATGGCTAGTACAGGTTGATAGGCTCACTACTTTGGGTTTGCTGGAATTAAGGAACAAACGATAATAAATATTTGTTATTTAATACTATATTATTAATACATGCATCACACTCATATGTATGAATCTGACTCCGTTATATACAGATGTGTCATTATACATCTAGCCTCAAATAGGCCATGCAGTGCAAGATGCCTGGCACAAGTGAGCCGCCAGGTCTCCTGCAACTCTGCTAGCGTTGGGCACGTTTGAGGGGGCCTGAGTGGTGCGACTGCAGCAATGAGGTATGATGACACATCTATATTATGAAGAGACTTCAGCTATGTATTAAACAAAGCTTCATAAAATAATTATTTTTTGCATACAGCTTGTTTATAATTAGAAGCAACATTTTGTCTGACAATTCCGTCTTGTCTATTACCCTGGCCTATTTAACTGGATTTCCTTGGCTTTCACACAAAATATGACCTTTATATGCATCAGTAATTATGAATATTGACCTTAGCTTTGCACTTGACTAGTCTACCTGTTGTGCAGACTTTAATATCTACATTTATCAAGAGTGTCCCCAATTGGACACTAACCTGTATAGTTTTCATAGGTTAATTTTAGGATACTTAGGCATCGATTCAATTAAAAGCAATCTACCATTAACCACTTTCATTTCAAAACTGCTCATAACATTGCTTCATTTTTATTTTTTTTAATATAGTTTAAAAAGTAAAAAAAAATAAAAAATTCAATATTATATTATGCACATCTGCAGAACGGATCTCCTCGTCAAAAACTGGTGGACACAGTGGGGCGGCATGGTCTGTGATCTGACCATGCCAGTTAAGGGGCTAAATCCTATTTTCTGATGTGCACCATTAGAAACACTATTACTTGACTGCATCTCATGTATATTCACTACCTGTTAGAATACAGATGCTGGAATCCTGACACCCAACATCCTGAAAGTATGTATTAGGGGTAGGCTGCAGGGAGGGAGGGTGAGTGGTAGGCTGCAGGGAGGGAGGGTGGGGAGTAGGCTGCAGGGAGGGAGGGTGAGGTTTAGTCTGTGGTAAAAGTAGGGTAAGGGGAGGGGAGGGAAAAGGTTAGAACACTTACCATAAAACGGTCGGGATCGTGGCCGTCGGAATGTCGGGGTTGGTCTTCTGACCGCTTGCATTCTCAGGACCGGGATCCCGTACCCAACCCCCTACTAGACATACATTCATTGTCAGGCTGTTTCATCATTATCACTGGCCCACACTAAATAGTAATAATAATATCATCGTCCTCCTCATAATAACACCAAGCAAGGAACCAGTATGCTCTGGGTGTGATTTTGGTTTTCAGAGAGAAGCCCAAATCAATGGCAAATAGTAGGTGATACACAACGTAACACTCCAATTCACAGCTATACATCATCGGACTAAACATCGCATCTATAGATTGTAAGCTTGTGAGCAGGGCCTTCCTACCTCTATGACTGTTTGTTATTTCCCAGTTTTGTTTTACCATTGTTGCTTCCAATTGTAAAGTGCAATAGAATATGCTGCGCTATATAAGAAACTGATAATAAAAAAATAAGTAATCCTTAACATTGACACAAATTGAAAAAAAAAAAATGGATTCACTAAGAATCGTCTTTGGCAAAAAAAATCAAAATCGCACCAAAATCACAGCACAATGTGGGTCATTCAGATCTGATCACTGCTGTGCGTTTTCGCACAGCGGGCAATCAGGTACCAACAACATATGCGTATGCACTGCAATGCGCATCGGACAGCAACAACAAAGGACATCGCCACCTAGTGACAGGATGATGCGAAATTTCTAATCGCACGGGCATTTACGCAAGGTGGTTAACAGGAGGAAGCTGTTTGTGGGTGGTAAATGACCGTTTACTGGGAGTGTTCGGAAAAACGCAGGCGTAATGACATGGCAGGGAGACACACAGCACAGGGTACCCCTGCCATCACATTAACCAGCCCCAAACTGGTCACCGGAGATCTGGAATTTCTTGGGAAGTGGGGACTCCTACAATAAAAAGGTACCACCTCCCATAGAACTCTCAGCCCTCCGGTAAAGCCAAGTGCTATGACCAGCATGTTTGGTGGCGGTGGGTGCCGAGTTCATAGAAGAAAACCAGAATATAATTACTGTGGAACTACAGGTCAGTAGCCGGCACAATAAAGTTTTTTTTGTCTCCAGGGCAGAGCACGTGAAGTCATGATGTGCCACTAGGTGGCAGAAGAGAAGACAGCAGAACATAAGTGTGAATCAGAATGTTGCAGGGAGGGAGGAGGAAGCAGCAGAGACAAAGAGGGGTATGGTGCGGTAGGAATAGGGGGCAGAGACACGGGGGGAAGGGGGAGGGGTATGAGACTGGAGAGATACAGGTGGGTGGACGAAGCTGGAGAGAGACAGGCGTGGGGGATGAGGCTGGAGAGACACATGCATGTGGGACAAGGCTGGAGTGACACAGCCCTATGGGATGAGACTGGAGACACACAGGCATGGGGGACAAGGCTGGAGAGACACAGGAAGTGAGTCGATGTACCTACCAGGGATGGATGGTGGGCACCATAAACATGAGTATGCCAGGCCCCAAGATCAGAGAACATCCTGTGCAATGTCTCATGGTACAACTAAATCCCAAGTGGCTTCCAGATCTGACCACTGTAAGGCAGTATAGATGAAGTAAGTGACCATTTCATTCACTACTCCCACAGTGGAGCATAAAGAACAGGAACTTCACCCACCTATGCAACATGAGAGTGCTAGAATCAACAGGAACAGAATCTCTAATACTTTTACCTGCTACTCCTCATCATCACTAGGAATAGATTGAGGCATGGACTCTACAAGACCTCTGAAAGTGTTCTCTGGTATATGGCATCAAGACGTCAGCAGCAGATCCTTTAAGTTCTGCAGGTTAAGCGGTGGGGTCTCCATGGCTTGTCTTATTTTAACAGCACATCTCACAGACTGGATTGAGATTTGTAGAATTTAGAGGCCAAGTCAACATCATGAACTCTTTGTTATGTTCCTCAAACCATTCCTGAACAATTTTGCAGTGTGGCAGGGCGCTTTCCTGCTTAAAGGTGCCACTGCCATCAGGAAATACTGTCGCCATGAAGGGATGTACTTGGTCTGCAAAAATGTTTAGGTAGGTGGTACGTGTCAAAGTAACATCCACATGAATGTAAAAACTCAAGGATTCCCCACAGAACACTGCCTCCGCAGGCCTTCCCGTAGTGCATCCTGGTGGGATATCTTCCTAAGTTAAATGACGCACACGCACCCGGCCATCCACATTATGTAAAAAAAAAAATATGTAATTTACCAGCCAGATCACCTTCTTCCATTTCTCCATGGTTCAGTTCTAACACTCACATGCCCATAGACCAGGAGTGGGGAACATTTGGCCCTCCAGCTGTTGAACTACACATACCAGCATGCCCTGCAAGTTTTGCTATTTGGCCATGCTAAAACTGTTGCAGGGCATGCTGGGATCTGTAGTTCAACAACAGCTTGAGGGCCGAAGGTTCCCCAGCTCTGCCATAGATGCTTTCAGCAGTGGACAGAGGTCAGCATGGGCACTTAGACTAATGTATGGCTATGCAGCTAACTGTGATGCACTGGTTGTTCTGACTACTTTCTATCATAACCAGCATTAACTTTTTATCAATTTGTGCAACAGTAGCTCTTATGTGGCCCATGGCCCTGATGCCAGTCCCCCAGTTGTTCAGTGTTAATTTTGACAAGGATTTTCATTTTAATTTTAGTCTTAAAGGGGTATCCAATTAGCAGTGGCTAATTATCACGGCTAATTGTGTCGCAAGGGCTTTTTTATTAGTCCCAATAAGCCTTCGTGAGCTGTGGCTTATCGGATGATTTTGATTCTCCTGACTCTGGTAGACAAAACCAAATCCACAGAAACCAAATTGCTCATTTCTTTGTGCTTCAATGCTGAGAAATACAGGCAGGTATGTATTCATCATACAATACCATCAAGTAGGTGTCTGATTGGCTCCAGATTTTATTCTGGAGCAGGTTAACGACCCAAAACATAAAGCCAATGTCATTAGGAATTATCTTCAGCATAAAAAAGAACAAGAAGTTCTGGAAGTGATGGTATGTCCCCTTACAGAGCCCTGATCTCAACATCATCGAGTCTGCCTGGTATTACATGAAGAGGCAGAAGGATTTGAGCAAGTCTAAATCCACAGAAGATCTGTGGTTAGTTCGCCAAGATGCTTGGAACAAACTCCATGCAGAGTTCCTTCAAAAACTGTATGCAAGTGTACCTAAAAAAATGTATGCTGTTTTGAAGGCAAAGGGTGGTCACGCAAAATATTGATTTAATTTAGATTTCTCTTCCGTTCATTCACTTTGCATTTTGATCATAAACTATTAACACTTCTATTTTTGAGACAGTTCTTACTTTGGAGCATTTTTTCCACACCTGCTTAAAACTTTTGCACAGTAATGTATGTTATTATACCCTGTACTTGTCCTATACTGTCTCGAACTGTAAGTCACTGTTTTCGTTTATGTACTCTGTAATTGGATGCTGCAGATCCCTTGTGGAACCATATAAAGGTTAATAATAATAATAATAATAATAATATTATATGCACCACTTAACAGTGTATAAACTTTACCCTGCTAATGGTATATATATATATATATATATATATACACAATTGTTCCCAATGTTTTACCCAAGGGGGTTAGACAAGAGGAGACCAGCACACCACCAAATGAAAAAATATGAAAACATTTAATGAGTAAATAGCATTATCAGGCCTTTTGAAAAAAGATTCTTAGTACTCATCATAAGTCACTGAGCAGTATTCATAGTACAGAACAGCCATCCCAACGGCCCGTTTCGGTTGTCACACCTTCATCATGGGGTCAGCTACAACATAATGTTCAAACAGAGGTCCTTATAAAGCTACACCATTAGAGTGAATCAAGTACACCTGCTTCTACCAATCACCAGTGATTCAAAAAACCTTCCAAAGGTATGTGAGCAGACCAGAGTGGAACCACAGAAGCAGGACAAAGTCACCAAAACCACTAACGCTGGTTCCGTCATGCCGGAAGTGACAACACACGACCGCGTTTGTCAACATCCGCCAGTAGGCGGAACCCGAGCGCCGGGATACGTTTCCAAGGCACTACCAAAGGTGCCGCTGTGCCGGAAGTGATGTCGCGTCATCGCGAGAATCAACATCCGCCAGGCCGTGAACCAGCCTCAGATCTCGGGCAATGTCACTGCCTATGGGCTCAAACACACAGCTCGTCACATACAGTAATATAATCAAAAAACCAAAATAAGTCATACAACACGAAAAAATAAATAATAATAAAAAATAAGTAAGAAACAGCAATCATAATAAGGCAGCCTGAATGTCGACACTATTCAAACAAAAAACAAAAAACAAAGGGTCTCATTGTATGACAGAGATCAACCCTAGGTCAAAAAGAACATAATAAACAAACATGCAAAACCGTTTATGTTGGAGAGTGTCGACATAGAGGCATGTCAACAATACAAAATAATTTATGCAAAAAACAAAAAAAATATCAATAGTGACACTGTCATGGGCAGTCCCAAATGAGGAAAATTAGACATAAAGTATGTTAACTTAGTCAATCTACTGAAAAAACAGTAATAACAGTAGAAGAGCTCAAATAAATGGAGTCAAAATTAGTTCTTCATTCAAACCACTGGGGGCAGTTGAATTTAACTTGTAGATCCATTCACATTCACGTTGTAGAAGTATGCGATGTCTATCACCTCCCCTACATAGTGGAGGGATATGGTCTATTGGCATACATCTAAAGTCCGCCATAGTATGGCCACTAGTAACAAAGTGCCTGGCTACTGGTGGTGTGCTGGAATCTAAAGCATTAAAGGCCTTCTTGATTGAACTCCTGTGCATGGATATACGTCTTTTAGCATACGGATAGTTTTACCCACATAAAGTTTGTTGCAAGGACAAAGAATAATGTATACCACATAGCGTGAATCACACGTCAATCGATGTCTTAAAGTATAGCTACTGTTGGTAATTGGATGTGTAAAGGTTTTTCCTAATAGGAGGAATCTGCAATTGGCACAGCCCGCACACTTGTAGGCTCCTTTTTGCAGGGAAAGCCAATGCGTATTAGTGTGTATACCTTGACTAATATCCGAAAATGTAATACGTTCCTTTAAGTTGCGACTTCTCTTATAGCTGAAGAGAGGTAGATTCTTGCAACTTGGTCCAAGGATCGGGTCAGCTTGCAGTATGTGCCAGTGCTTGGTAATAGTCTTCCTAATTAACCCAGAGGAAATGCAATATGTAGTGGGAAAAACCAATCTAAGAGAAGTAGCATCGACACGTTGTGTAAGTAAAAGGTCTTCCTGTTTTAGTAGCAAACATCGATCAATTGCTTCTTCAACTTCATCTTTATTGTATCCCCGCTGGATAAAGTTATCACCCATTTTTTGTAGGGCTATTGGAAGTTTGGAAGGATCTGATGTCGTTCTGACAACTCTAACGAGTTGTGAGTATGGAAGTCCTTTTTTCAAGGGCCGTGGGTGGAAGCTGTCTGCCAAAAGTAATGTGTTTTTGTCCGTGGGTTTCTTAAAAAGTTCAGTATGGAAGGTATTGTTGTCAATAGATACCAAAACGTCCAGAAATTCAATACTGGCGGCACTACTCCTACATGTAAAGGTGATGTTATCGACTTTATGGTTTAATTGCTCCACAAACAGTTCTAAATCTACTGATGTCCCTGACCAAACAAAAAACAAATCATCAATATATCGAAAATAACAGCTAATAAATCTGGAAAAAAGTGGATCTGATATAATGTACGTGGTTTCAAAATCATACATAAAAATGTTAGCATATGACGGTGCCATGTTTGAACCCATGGCGGTTCCTTGAAGCTGTAAAAAAAATGCATTATTAAACAAAAAATAATTTTTGTGTAAGATAATCTCCATAAGCAAAATCAAATAATCAACAGGTGGACCTTTGTAACTAGAGTTGGACATCACTACGCGGCGTACCGCATTGATGCCTGCAGTATGTGTAATATTCGTATATAGGCTAGTTACATCTAAGGAGACCAAAAGACAGTTATCTGGTGGAGCCCCAAACTGTTTCAATTTCAACAAAAAATCAGTAGTATCTTTTAGATGGTAAGGATTTTGTAGTACCACGGGTTGCAGAAAGTAGTCGCAATATTGCGAAAGAGTTTGACACAGAGAGCCACGTGCCGAAATTATAGGTCTGCCGGGTGGCAAACTAAGAGACTTATGTATCTTCGGCAAAATATACAGAAGAGGGATTCTGGGAAAATCCTGTATCAAAAAGTTTTTTGTATGTTCATCTATCCACCCATTAGTAAAACCAAGTTCAATGATGGAATCAATTTCTCTTTTATAAAGACCAGTGGGATCAAAGGGTAGTTTTTTGTAACAGCTTTGAATAGAGAGTTGCCTGTCCACCTCCCTGATGTAATCATCCCTGTTAAGGACAACAATACCACCGCCTTTATCGGCGGGACGTATTATGATTTGTTGGTTATTTTTTAGGGCCTGTATCGCTTTAATTTCATTGGCGTGTAGATTTTGAAAATATTTCTTTTTACGTCTGATCTTAGGTATTGTGTCCCTTTTTACTAGACGTATGAAGGTTTCTATAGCAGAATTATTACTTGGTGGATCAAATGTACTTTTTGCTGAAAAAGGTAAATGTCTAGCAATAGTAGTGGTGTTTCCTTGTCTAGAAAAATAATCTTTTAATCTAAGTTGTCTATGAAATCTATATAATTCAGTCTCCCATTGGAAGTCTGTTTGTTGAAAAGTCTGGACAAAAGTTAGTCCTTTAGATAGCACAGTGTATTCCGGCTCACTAAGAGTATAATCTGAAAGATTAAAGACAACTATTTCTTCAGTGTTTTTGGTAATCTGTCTGGGCCCCTTCTTATGTTTGACCCCCCCTCGTCTGCAGGGTCTCTTTCTGTATGGTTTTTGGTTGCGAGTGAGTGTCTGCTCCCTTAAAAAAGACTTTTTAGAAGAGGAGGACTGATCTGAGTCACTTTGTGATGTATGTGACTATGTCTGTAAATGTCCGATTCTGTCTATATCTATTTGATTGCGCACCTCTCCAAACCCTTCTGGTACTTTGATTCAAAAGCCAGTGATAGACTCGTGAATCTTTATAGTCATCCTTGACTTTTCTATATTTGATTTTTTTTAAAGCTATTAGTTCATTTTTGAACTTTAATACATTGTCATTCAGTTTGGTGAACCAATCAGTATTACTGTCCTTTTTCAATGTATCAGATCCACTTTCCTCACAAGCACTAATGTCCAATTTAAGACTATCCATTTCTGTGTTCACTTGTTGTATGACTAATATCATAAGATCAAAACTGCATTGGTTTAAGATCAGGCACCACTGTCGGCAAAATTCTTTATTGTTGCGACCAATAGTAGGCTGGTTTTTTTTTTTTTTTATTCTTTATTTTTAAGTTTGTAATATAAAACATTTTCCAAAAATGTCAACATATATATCCAAAATAGAACGCATATAACAGTCATATGACTTATCAGCTGTAATTATAGACATCAGTAAATGTTTGCAGCAAAAAGAAATCAGCAGATTCATTTATATTATCTGAAACCGTGTAACGTTCAATTGAATTTGCAAAATCTAAAGTCAAGAGCAGCCCCATAAAATTATCGCTTAATAACATAGCATTGATATAATGTGTGAGGCATTCGACATTTGGAACAAATAGATAAAGAAAAGGACAAGGGGAAGAAGGGAGAGAGGGGGGAAGAAGAGTGGGGAGGGAAGTAAGTAGGCCACATATGTAGAGTATATTGAAGCTAGAGCGGAGGCCCTAAGAACCTCCGTCAGCAGTGTATAGTCAGGGTGCATGATCAGCATAAGTCTTAGTAGTCTTGAATTCAATCCAAGGAAGCCAAGTAGCTATATAATCTGAGTATTTGTCTAAGGCGGCAGAATAGATATCCTCCATATGCATGTAGAAATCAATGCGTTGGAACCATTCCCATAATGTCGGTGGGTTTGTGGATCTCCAATGCACTGGGACTACAGCTCTTGCTGCGTTGTTTAAGTGTTTAATGAGGGATTTCTTATAGCGAGAGAGGGGTATATCTGAATGTGATAATAGCCAAAAGTCTGGGCCCAGCGGGACTGGGCCACCCAAAATCTTTGTGGATAGATCCATGATCGTTTTCCAGAATGGGGCAATTGACTGGCAGTCCCACCATATATGGATCAGTGTGCCCGTATCTGTACCACATCGCCAACACAGAGGGGAGACTGAGGGGTAGAATTTATGTAGAAGTGACGGGCATCTATACCATCTCGTCAGTAATTTGTATTGCGTTTCCACAACGTCTAGACTAGTGGAGCATTGTGCCATAACTTTGCAGTGTGTGTCCCAGTGGATCTTGATTCCCCGGTGTATTAAGTCTTTGTCCCATGTGTCACAAAAGGAGGGGACAGTTGGAAAGGAGCCCTGTTGAAGAATTTTGTAGATACCGGACACTACGTGTGAGGGGGTTATCCCTTGACTACACATGGATTCAAAGGGAGTAAGAGCTTTATGAAAGTCTATCTCCTCTCGTTGCGAGGTAACAAAATGGTGTACCTGAAGGTAAAACCAATAATCTTTAGCGGGAATATCGCCCGTACTCTGTATTTCAGAGAACGTTTTGATTTTGCCATGTGCAAGCAAGTGACCCACCCTAGTCACTCCCGCCCCCTCCCATCTAGAAGCAATCTCACTGGACCCTCCCGGGGGGAACAATGGATTGTCGAAGATAGGCCTAAGGGTTGTTCGTCTAGACGAAATTCCCATCTTGTAGCGAAGCATCCGCCATAACGCTAAAGTGGGCCCCACTGTGGGATGTGATGAGCGGCTAAATCTATGAAGCCAGGGTACTGTCTGTAGGTTAAGATTGGTAGTGGACGATTCCAGTTCAACCCACTGCTTTCTATGTGGGATGGGACGGGACCAATCCACCACTCTATGCAGTAACGTGGCGTGGTAGTATGCGGAAATCATAGGCAATTGTTGTCCGCCTTGAGATTTCAGTCTGGATAGATGGCTATGCTTGAACCTAGGTTTCCGACCACCCCATATAAAGTGGCTTATCGCCTTGTGTGCTTCAGCTAAAAATTGAGGGGGAAGTTTCAAAGGAATGGTTTGAAAAAGATGTAGCAACCTGGGAAGAATGTTCATCTTTACTATATTTATACGGCCTAGCCACGAGAACCTCTGTGTGAGCCAGTGCCCCATCTCCTGTTTCAGTTTACGAAGTAGAGGAGTATGATTAATAGCAATCATAGTGGTAAGTGTTGATGGAATCTGAATTCCCAGATATGTTATATGGGATTTTTGCCATGTGAATTGGAATGATTGCGATAAGAGGGATGCCGTGGCAGATGGAAGCGTGATATTCATCGCCATGGATTTCGAGTAATTGATTTTAAAATTCGACATATCTCCGAACCGTGCAAATTCCTTCACAAGGTTGGGTAGAGAGATCAAAGGCTTCGTTATGACCGCTAATAAGTCATCAGCAAAGAGGGCCAGGCGATGGTCAGTCTTACCTACCCGCAGTCCCGTAATGTCAGGGTTGCGTCTAATCGCACGCGCCAGGGCCTCCATGCATAAAACAAAGATTAAGGGTGACAGCGGACAACCCTGGCGCGTGCCGTTAGAGATTGAAATGGACTCGGACAGGACGCCATTCACCCTGACCCGCGCAGACGGGGCTCTATATAATGAGAGAATCTTTTGTAGAAAAGCATCCCCCAGACCCAATCGCCGAAGCACTGCCTCCATAAAATCCCAATCCACCCGATCAAAGGCCTTTTCTGCGTCTGTGGAAAGGAGCATGAGAGGTGTATCAGTCATCTGCGCGTGTGCTATCAGATCAATGACTCTAATAGTATTATCTCTGGCCTCTCTGCCCATAACAAAGCCGACTTGATCAGGGTGGATTATATCTGGTAACAGTGGCTTAAGGCGATTAGCCATGAGCTTTGCAAATAATTTAACATCTACATTTAACAGTGATATCGGCCTATAGCTAGAAGGGAGTGTCGGGTCTTTAGAGTCTTTTGGAATGACCGTAATATGGGCTCCTAAGGACTGACTCGAAAAAGGAGCCATTGATGATATGGCATTGCAGGCCTGTAGGAGAAGGGGGCTAAGTTTATCCTGAAAGGCCTTATAATATGTGACTTGGAAACCATCCGGTCCCGGGCTTTTACCATTGGGAGACGCTTTTAGGGCAACCATCAGTTCTTCCTCAGTAAAGGGGTCATCTAGTGTCCGAGTAATGTCCGGCGGAAGGGTCGGGAAAGAGATCTCATCCAAAAATTCTTGTATTTTATGTTTGTGGTCAGCGCGTGCAGTTGTCGTCTGTTTAGAGGTCAGGTTGTATAAGGCTGAGTAATAAGTATGGAAGATCGCCGCTATTTCCGTATCGGAGGCCCGGGATATCCCGTCAGCACCTGTGAGCTTAGGTATGTATGTCAACGATCTCTGAGCTCTAAGAGCACGCGCCAGAAGCCTACCGGGTTTATTTCCCCATCTATGATATTTATGTCGACATTTACGGAATGCCCTACGGGTACCGTCACTGAGTAAGTTGTTAAGGGCTTGCCTCGCTGTTTGGAGTTCAATATAAATATCCGACGCCAGCGTGGATTTATGAGTCAGTTCCAGTATTTTGATTTTCTCTAATAAGGCATTTCTACACTCAGCTTTCTGTTTTTTCAGACGTGAGCCCATTTGTATGCATTGGCCTCTAACCACACATTTGTGTGCCTCCCATAATACAACAGGAGATATGTCTCCAGTCGCGTTCAAAGAGATGTAGTCGTCTATTGCTGTCTCCATTTGGCCTCGATAAACAGGGTCTCGAAGGAGTTGTTCATTGAATCGCCAGCGCCAATGTTTGGGGGGGGGATGACGGAGAGCGAGGGTTAGCGTAATCGGTGCGTGGTCTGACATTGTTATTTGACCGATAGTTGCATCTACCAATAAATCTAGATGGGCATGGCTCACACAGAGGTAATCTATTCGAGAATATGAGTTATGTGGGGGTGAGTAAAAGGTAAAATCCTTATCTGAAGGGTGTAAAAGACACCAGGCGTCGACCAATTGAAAGTCGTGTAAGACAGTCCTAAATCTCCCGGACTCTCTAAGAGTGTTTCGTGGGGACCCAGAGGAAGAATCCAAGCGAGGTTCAAGGGCCCAATTAAGATCCCCACCCACCACCAGAGTACCCAGTATGTTTTGCTCGATTAGTTCCAACGATTCTCTAAGGAACCGGGTTTGGCCCTGATTGGGAAGGTAGAGGTTCACGAAGGTGAATGTCTGATGGGCTATGGAAGCTCTAACCAGAATCCCCCTCCCGTCACCGATCTGCGTTACGGAGACATCCAGCATTCTCAAATGTTTGGCGAAAAGAATGGCAACACCCCTAGCCTTCGCCCCAGAATAGTCGTTAAAATAACCAGTGGGAAAATGACGAGAGCAAAGGCCGGGGGGAAGCCCCTTGCTTGAAATGTGTTTCCTGCAGGAAGATAACTTCCGCCCCATCAGTATGTAAGGTATGTAGTAGGCCTGATCTCTTTTCAGGGACATTCAAACCCTTTACATTGTATGAAACAATTTTTAAGCTAGCCATATAGAAATGAAAGCAGGGATCGACTTATTGAATGATACATCTCGACTATGATTCTGACACATTGCTGTACCATGAGATAACTTAAAGTGGTAGTGGCACAGGGGGGGGGGGGGGAAGGCGGGTAGACACATGAGGAAGGAAAGGGGAGACATAGGAATTGTAACATAGAAAAAGAAATGGAAAGAACACGAAAAAAAAAGAAAGCATAGACATTAACATATAGTAGCAGTCTCTGCATTGATAGCCACGGGTATAGATTAAGCCTCCCATGGTCTAAAAAATATACAGCAGAGAGGGGGGGGGGTTCAAAGGGTGATAACGGGCTCAACAATTTTTTAGTAAGTAAGCAAATAAATAAAGTAACAATCCCAAGGGATACATCTTGGTCGGTAAGGAAGTGGGTAGAAGGAGACAAAACAGCCACCTCCCCCCACTCCATCACCTAATCCCACACAGCCCACAGGAAACCGCCCCGGTTAATTACGGAAATAATTTCTAATAGTAAGAAAAAAGCATGTGCTCACAGGGCAGTTGAAGCTCACATATTAATCGACCAATAACAAGATCAATGTGAGCATGCAGTGGGGTAACCATGGAAAGGAAGAAGAAAGATAACACTATTTAGGCTGGTCGACGGAATCAAGAGATTCCGGATGTTTCGTCCGGTTTCCCATTCTGATTGCGTCGTCTGGAGACGCCTACTGTTTTCCAAGGCTCCCTGCGGGGCAGTGCCGATGTGGGAAGTTGCAAGGGGTCCATCCAATTTGGCAATGAGATCAGCGGCAGACCCAATGCGGTACAAAATGATGGGACACCATCATAGTCCTCAAGGACATGTCTATTCCCATCTCGGGTGACTTGGATGCTCAAAGGGAAGCCCCAGCGGAATCTGATATCCTTCTTCCGAAGAGCTTCCGTGAGGGGATGGAGGAGACGCCTTTGTTGTAGGGTCGTCCAAGAGAGGTCCTGGAAGATCTGTATATGGTGGCCATTAAAATCTATGGTCGAGGTCTGCCTTGATTTCTGTAGTATAGTCTCTTTCACTTGAAAATAGTGCAGCCGGCAGATGACATCTCTAGGCCGCTCCGTGGGTGCTCCTCTCGGTCTTAGTGCCCGATGTGCTCTATCAAATTCTATCTGGGAGCTGGGATCGACGCCAATGAGGTTGTTAAATATTGTAGTCAGTGTCGTCACTAGAGCCTGGGGCTGTACATCTTCAGGTAAATCCTTGACCCTCAAGTTGTTCCGTCTTCCTCTGTTGTCTATATCATCCAGCCTACGCCTCATTTCAGTGGTGGTACGTGAGTATCGGGATACTAGATCGTGGAGGTCGGCGAGTTTAGAGTCTGTTGCATCTCTGTGTTCCTCCAGGTCGACCACTCTGTTTGCTACTTGCGTGAGGTCAGACTGAATGGTGGATAGGCTCGCTTGTAGGGAGTCATGGATTCTTTTTTCCATATTAGACAAATCTTGTTGAATGTCTTGGCGAGTCGGAAGAGAGCGTAGCTGTGTGAGGACTGCCGCCATATCCGCAGAGTCTCTGCCCACAGGCCCGGTTTGTCGGTGTTTCGGAGAGGGCGAGGCCCCTGTCTCCTCCATTATGGTTGGCGGTGGGGAGTCAGGTAGAGGTGAAGAGATGGCGGGGTCAGGAACGGGGGCACCAAATAAAGTACGAAAGGCTGCAGCTCGCGTAGTCGCGGGTTTAGCTTTTGACGCGTTGCCAGAGCGGCGTCGTCTTGTCATTTGTCTGAGTGAAGAGAGCAGAATCCAGAACGGTGTCCCGAGGAAGAAAACATTTAGGATGTATCCCAATCTGAAGTAGAACCCGCTATCCCCTCTGCGTGGTTTGGCCTTTTTATAGCATAATATACATCAGGCAAGCTCCTGCAAACGCTGGGGTCTGCAGCATGGCATCATATAGAACACGGTGATTTATGTTCTGCTGTTGGTACTTACATAGCTCCAGTGCGGAGGACGCACCGGCACCCGCTGTTATCTGGGGAGTGGTCACCGCGGGGCCGCGAGGGCTGCAGGTCAGGTAATGTGCCTCAGTTGGGCTTTGCGAATAATTCGCGGTTCGGAGGGGACCACCGCAGATTATAGGAGGATCAAGGCGGCGGGCAGTCGGCAGGAGGCCACAGCGGCCCGCAAACGGATGGAGGACGTCAAGAACCCAGCACGGCCGAGTCCCACCAGATCCAGCGAGAGGCCACGAGTAGTTGTGTGGCCGCTTCTTGGTCCCGAGATTGTACGGGGCCCTAGGCTCTCCCCCGCCCCCGGCACACCAGAGTGGCACCGCCGTCCGGAGGCCCCACTCGTTCTGCCCCGACAGGCCGCAGTGGCGCAGATGGGCCTCGGAGGCGAGGAAGGGGCACAGAGAGAGAGAGATGAGCCCAGGTACACAGACCTGCTGAGGAAGGTGGGGGCAGCCTCCTCTTATCTGAGGGCAGCGTCGGAGTCTGGTCCCCGGTTTCTGCCAGGTGAGAGGGTCCAGGCGCGGGGAAGCGAGGACTGAGGTATGCGTGCGGGGGTACAGGGAGTCTCCGGGAAAGTAAGGGAGGGCAGTCGCAGGGGCAGAGGTCGGGACCAGTGTAGGCCCGAGAAGGCACCTCTTACCTCCCTGCCGTTGGTCTCCGTCCCAGCTCACCAGTCACCCGCCGCGGGTATCCAGGCCGCCAGGCACCGCAGTGTCCAAGTCGCCAGGGGCTGCGGCGTTGATGATGAGGATGCCGGGTCAGGCGTCGCGCGTCCCCGTCCCGCTGCTCACCCGGAGTCTCAGCAAGATGGCGGACGCTCCCGCCGCGGACCTCGCCGCCCGGATTCCTGGAGGCCAGACAGCGCCGGGCACCCTCCGAGGCAATCAGCGTGAGGTAAGGACACAGCAGGGCCCGCTCAGATATCTAAGGGCGCCGGGGAGGGCATCAGCACGTCTCTCACAGCAGAGGTCGAAGCCCACGTTTGTACTCCAGGTCCCGGCTTCAGTCTGGGGGGAGGGCTGCAACCCGCAGGAGCGCTGAAAAGCACTCCCCGATTCCGCGGGATCCCCCCAGAATACTCCAAGCCGGTTTGAGGGCAGCAAGGTAGAAGAGTAGGAGCGGATGGGTAAGTTTCAGCGCCCCAAAACGGTGTTTTAATGAGGTGTCCTGCAGGAGCTCTCAGGCTACACTTCTTTCCCTTTCAGTAGCTTAGCCACGCCCCCTCAGTAGGCTGGTTTTTGATGCGGAAGCCACGTGGAATCAATTTGTCTTTATGATATTGTGAAAGTGTCAAACCGTGGAGTTCTAATTCCACAAGACGTTTGTTTAATTTAAGCAGATCAGAATAAATATCATTAGGGCTATCCGCATCAAAAGCCAGTTGGTCTGTGTCTTTGAATTTTTTTTTAGATATATCCTTTTCTAGTAAACGCTTAGTGCCGGTGAGGTCGCCAAAATCTGAATCCATGGCAGCTTATGAATGGACAAAGTAGTGTATCAACCACTAAAAAAAATTTAAAGACAAAAAAAGCTACTAGCTAAACAGAAAATAAATGTTTGTGGTGCAATTCACAAAACCAAATCATATGGTAAAAAATAAAGTCCAGAAATGAAGCGCACACACTTAAATAGAAATAGAAGGGTGCCGTGTCGATTCTTAATAATACAATTGTTCCCAATGTTTTACCCAAGGGGGTTAGACAAGAGGAGACCAGCACACCACCAAATGAAAAAATATGAAAACATTTAATGAGTAAATAGCATTATCAGGCCTTTTGAAAAAAGATTCTTAGTACTCATCATAAGTCACTGAGCAGTATTCATAGTACAGAACAGCCATCCCAACGGCCCGTTTCGGTTGTCACACCTTCATCATGGGGTCAGCTACAACATAATGTTCAAACAGAGGTCCTTATAAAGCTACACCATTAGAGTGAATCAAGTACACCTGCTTCTCCCAATCTCCAGTGATTCAAAAAACCTTCCAAAGGTATGTGAGCAGACCAGAGTGGAACCACAGAAGCAGGACAAAGTCACCAAAACCACTAACGCTGGTTCCGTCATGCCGGAAGTGACAACACACGATTGCGTTTGTCAACATCCGCCAGTAGGCGGAACCCGAGCGCCGGGATACGTTTCCAAGGCACTACCAAAGGTGCCGCTGTGCCGGAAGTGATGTCGCGTCATCGCGAGAATCAACATCCGCCAGGCCGTGAACCAGCCTCAGATCTCGGGCAATGTCACTGCCTATGGGCTCAAACACACAGCTCGTCACATACAGTAATATAATCAAAAAACCAAAATAAGTCATACAACACGAAAAAATAAATAATAATAAAAAATAAGTAAGAAACAGCAATCATAATAAGGCAGCCTGAATGTCGACACTATTCAAACAAAAAACAAAGGGTCTCATTGTATGACAGAGATCAACCCTAGGTCAAAAAGAACATAATAAACAAACATGCAAAACCGTTTATGTTGGAGAGTGTCGACATAGAGGCATGTCAACAATACAAAATAATTTATGCAAAAAACAAAAAAAATATCAATAGTGACACTGTTATGGACAGTCCCAAATGAGGAAAATTAGACATAAAGTATGTTAACTTAGTCAATCTACTGAAAAACAGTAATAACAGTAGAAGAGCTCAAATAAATGGAGTCAAAATTAGTTCTTCATTCAAACCACTGGGGGCAGTTGAATATAACTTGTAGATCCATTCACATTCACGTTGTAGAAGTATGCGATGTCTATCACCTCCCCTACGTAGTGGAGGGATATGGTCTATTGGCATACATCTAAAGTCCGCCATAGTATGGCCACTAGTAACAAAGTGCCTGGCTACTGGTGGTGTGCTGGAATCTAAAGCATTAAAGGCCTTCTTGATTGAACTCCTGTGCATGGATATACGTTCTTTTAGCATACGGATAGTTTTACCCACATAAAGTTTGTTGCAAGGACAAAGAATAATGTATACCACATAGCGTGAATCACACGTCAATCGATGTCTTAAAGTATAGCTACTGTTGGTAATTGGATGTGTAAAGGTTTTTCCTAATAGGAGGAATCTGCAATTGGCACAGCCCGCACACTTGTAGGCTCCTTTTTGCAGGGAAAGCCAATGCGTATTAGTGTGTATACCTGGACTAATATCCGAAAAAGTAATACGTTCCTTTAAGTTGCGACTTCTCTTATAGCTGAAGAGAGGTAGATTCTTGCAACTTGGTCCAAGGATCGGGTCAGCTTGCAGTATGTGCCAGTGCTTGGTAATAGTCTTCCTAATTAACCCAGAGGAAATGCAATATGTAGTGGGAAAGGCGGTGGTATTGTTGTCCTTAACAGGGATGATTACATCAGGGAGGTGGACAGGCAACTCTCTATTCAAAGCTGTTACAAAAAACTACCCTTTGATCCCACTGGTCTTTATAAAAGAGAAATTGATTCCATCATTGAACTTGGTTTCACTAATGGGTGGATAGATGAACATACAAAAAACTTTTTGATACAGGATTTTCCCAGAATCCCTCTTCTGTATATTTTGCCGAAGATACATAAGTCTCTTAGTTTGCCACCCGGCAGACCTATAATTTCGGCACGTGGCTCTCTGTGTCAAACTCTTTCGCAATATTGCGACTACTTTCTGCAACCCGTGGTACTACAAAATCCTTACCATCTAAAAGATACTACTGATTTTTTGTTGAAATTGAAACAGTTTGGGGCTCCACCAGATAACTGTCTTTTGGTCTCCTTAGATGTAACTAGCCTATATACGAATATTACACATACTGCAGGCATCAATGCGGTACGCCGCGTAGTGATGTCCAACTCTAGTTACAAAGGTCCACCTGTTGATTATTTGATTTTGCTTATGGAGATTATCTTACACAAAAATTATTTTTTGTTTAATAATGCATTTTTTTTACAGCTTCAAGGAACCGCCATGGGTTCAAACATGGCACCGTCATATGCTAACATTTTTATGTATGATTTTGAAACCACGTACATTATATCAGATCCACTTTTTTCCAGATTTATTAGCTGTTATTTTCGATATATTGATGATTTGTTTTTTGTTTGGTCAGGGACATCAGTAGATTTAGAACTGTTTGTGGAGCAATTAAACCATAAAGTCGATAACATCACCTTTACATGTAGGAGTAGTGCCGCCAGTATTGAATTTCTGGACGTTTTGGTATCTATTGACAACAATACCTTCCATACTGAACTTTTTAAGAAACCCACGGACAAAAACACATTACTTTTGGCAGACAGCTTCCACCCATGGCCCTTGAAAAAAGGACTTCCATACTCACAACTCGTTAGAGTTGTCAGAACGACATCAGATCCTTCCAAACTTCCAATAGCCCTACAAAAAATGGGTGATAACTTTATCCAGCGGGGATACAATAAAGATGAAGTTGAAGAAGCAATTGATCGATGTTTGCTACTAAAACAGGAAGACCTTTTACTTACACAACGTGTCGATGCTACTTCTCTTAGATTGGTTTTTCCCACTACATATTGCATTTCCTCTGGGTTAATTAGGAAGACTATTACCAAGCACTGGCACATACTGCAAGCTGACCCGATCCTTGGACCAAGTTGCAAGAATCTACCTCTCTTCAGCTATAAGAGAAGTCGCAACTTAAAGGAACGTATTACTTTTTCGGATATTAGTCCAGGTATACACACTAATACGCATTGGCTTTCCCTGCAAAAAGGAGCCTACAAGTGTGCGGGCTGTGCCAATTGCAGATTCCTCCTATTAGGAAAAACCTTTACACATCCAATTACTAACAGTAGCTATACTTTAAGACATCGATTGACGTGTGATTCACGCTATGTGGTATACATTATTCTTTGTCCTTGCAACAAACTTTATGTGGGTAAAACTATCCGTATGCTAAAAGAACGTATATCCATGCACAGGAGTTCAATCAAGAAGGCCTTTAATGCTTTAGATTCCAGCACACCACCAGTAGCCAGGCACTTTGTTACTAGTGGCCATACTATGGCGGACTTTAGATGTATGCCAATAGACCATATCCCTCCACTACGTAGGGGAGGTGATAGACATCGCATACTTCTACAACGTGAATGTGAATGGATCTACAAGTTAAATTCAACTGCCCCCAGTGGTTTGAATGAAGAACTAATTTTGACTCCATTTATTTGAGCTCTTCTACTGTTATTACTGTTTTTCAGTAGATTGACTAAGTTAACATACTTTATGTCTAATTTTCCTCATTTGGGACTGTCCATGACAGTGTCACTATTGATATTTTTTTTGTTTTTTGCATAAATTATTTTGTATTGTTGACATGCCTCTATGTCGACACTCTCCAACATAAACGGTTTTGCATGTTTGTTTATTATGTTCTTTTTGACCTAGGGTTGATCTCTGTCATACAATGAGACCCTTTGTTTTTTGTGTGAATAGTGTCGACATTCAGGCTGCCTTATTATGATTGCTGTTTCTTACTTATTTTTTATTATTATTTATTTTTTCGTGTTGTATGACTTATTTTGGTTTTTTGATTATATTACTGTATGTGACGAGCTGTGTGTTTGAGCCCATAGGCAGTGACATTGCCCGAAATCTGAGGCTGGTTCACGGCCTGGCGGATGTTGATTCTCGCGATGACGCGACATCACTTCCGGCACAGCGGCACCTTTGGTAGTGCCTTGGAAACGTATCCCGGCGCTCTGGTTCCGCCTACTGGCGGATGTTGACAAACGCGGTCGTGTGTTGTCACTTCCGGCATGACGGAACCAGCGTTAGTGGTTTTGGTGACTTTGTCCTGCTTCTGTGGTTCCACTCTGGTCTGCTCACATACCTTTGGAAGGTTTTTTGAATCACTGGTGATTGGGAGAAGCAGGTGTACTTGATTCACTCTAATGGTGTAGCTTTATAAGGACCTCTGTTTGAACATTATGTTGTAGCTGACCCCATGATGAAGGTGTGACAACCGAAACGGGCCGTTGGGATGGCTGTTCTGTACTATGAATACTGCTCAGTGACTTATGATGAGTACTAAGAATCTTTTTTCAAAAGGCCTGATAATGCTATTTACTCATTAAATGTTTTCATATTTTTTCATTTGGTGGTGTGCTGGTCTCCTCTTGTCTAACCCCCTTGGGTAAAACATTGGGAACAATTGTATTATTAAGAATCGACACGGCACCCTTCTATTTCTATTTAAGTGTGTGCGCTGGACTTTATATATATTTATATTTAGTAACACACATATATATATATTATTTATTGACAGTTTCTCATATAGCGCCAGCAAATTCTGTTGTGCTTTACAATTAGAAACGTAAAACAAAACAATTGCAAACAGTGAAAAGACCATGACTGGACAATATTTATGGACCTGACTGTGTGCAAGATCAAAGCTTTAAATAGAAGTGTGATGGAGTATTTATTGTTTCACTGTACCGCAAATGGTAAAAGGAACATCCTGATGTAACAACATTCACAAAATGATTAAATATTCACTTCATGGATAAACGTACTCATGTAAAAATGTCAATAGTATTTGGAAAATGAACTTGAAGATGTTCACTTATAAACATTTTCTATTCTGACTTATTGGGAATCCAATTAGGTGCGAGCAGCTCGTAACCGCGAGTTAGTGTGGCGGTATACAGCACCGCAGATTTTTATTTGCAGCCCCATACGGCCGTCGCAATGGCAACTCGCATCAAAACCCCCTTTCCAGAGTGCCGTTTGCATCGAATTGCATTCCCTCCCTCAGAATAGCATTTCTGTACCTGTCATCTTCCACTGACATATCTACAGCATAAACAAATCCAAAAAATAGTTGTGAAAAGTGGAATATCCTTTATACACATCTGCATTCTTCGGGGAGGATGGTATAGACAAAAAAAATTGTGGTTGTGACAGAATATATATATATATATATATATATAACAGGTTGAGTATCCCATATCCAAATATTCCGAAATACGGAATATTCCGAAATACAGACTTTTTTGAGTGAGAGTGAGATAGTGAAACCTTTGTTTTTTGATGGCTCAATGTACACACACTTTGTTTAATACACAAAGTTATTAACAATATTGTATTAAATGACCTTCAGGCTGTGTGTATAAGGTGTATATGAAACATAAATGAATTGTGTGAATGTAGACACACTTTGTTTAATGCACAAAGTTATAAAAAAAATATTGGCTAAAATGACCTTCAGGCTGTGTGTATAAGGTGTATATGTAACATAAATGAATTCTGTGCTTAGATTTAGGTCCCATCCCCATATCATCTCATTATGGTATGCAATTATTCCAAAATACGGAAAAATCCAATATACAAAATACCTCTGGTCCCAAGCATTTTGGATAAGGGATACTCAACCTGTGTGTGTGTATATATATATATATATATATATATATATTATATACACATCTATCTATCTATCTATCTATCTATCTATCTATCTATCTATCTATGTTTTCACTGTATAAGCTGTGCCAGGTTAATGCAGCCTAAGGCAACAGAGATGGACCACCGTTGCGATCTATTAATCTATTATGAAGCTCAGCTAACATTGGTGCAGAGCACGTGCTTCTAATATACCTATAGAGAATCTTTATCTTGGGCAATCAAAAGTGTGTTCGGACACAGCACAGTCATGTGATTTTCCTGCCCCTGCTCCTATATTTTGTTTTACAATCTAGTTTTCTTTTCATAGAAAAGGAGCGGCATAAAATAATGAGAGCGCTCAATCAAAAAAAGACTCTCTTAAGACAAGCTTCACTTGTTAATATGCACAGACATGAAAAGGACTGCCCTTTCTTCCTATACAACTACAGCGTGTGCAAATTGCAGGGGGTTCTTTGGCATAAATCTCTGTAGCGACTTCTGAGGGTAAACTGGATTTACATTACTTTCTGACAAGAATTAAATGGGGGCCTTGTGGATATATGAACAGTTTTTAGACTGCAACAGATGGGCATGAATATGCTCCCTAGGCACACTATGAGTGACATCTGTGTCCTCTGAATTCTGGTGGTCCCAGCCAATTAAAAAAGCAAAAGAATAAAGTAGGCAAGCTCCCAAATAGCCGGCCAACCAGCATAACGCACGCTTGTATTTAGCAACAAGACTGTCAGCAACTCAAAGCTGAAAACTTGTTATAAAGGAGGATGGTACATTTGTGGGTTTGGTTGAAATCATTATACTTGCTTCATCAATGTCTGGTAGGTAGTGTATGCATGTGTATATATATTTGCAGACACACTATGTAGTAGTAATAATAATAATAATAATAATAATAATAATAATAATAACTTTTTTGCTGCCGGGTACACTGGGCTCCACAATGATTAACAGCAGGGTGTAGAGTAGGATCAGGGCCGTTTCTTGGGGCAGGTGAGCAGTGCAACCGCACTGGGTGCCCACCGCGGCACTAACTGTGGCTCCCTGCTTCCCCCTCCTATTTCTCCTCGAGTAACCCGCTCGGGGGGCGGAGTTTCACGGAATGACGCTGTTGCGTCGTTACATCATGACGCAACTCCGTCAATCCGCGAAACTCCCACCCCTCCCCCCCGAGCGGAGTACAGAGGGGGATCCAAGTTAGGAAGAGGGTAAGGCCGGCGCGAGGAGCGACTGGTGAGGCGGGCCGAAGAGCGGTAATCGCCTCTGTAAGTATTCTCTCTCTCTCTCAATGTGTAAAATGGGGACACCTGCCGTAATGTGTGAAATGGGGACTCTTGCCTGCCGTAGTGCGGGGATTTAATGTATCAAGGGCATTGCGGTGTGTGGCATAATATGGTGCAGGGGGCATTACTGTGTGGGGCTTAATATGGTAGAATTTTTTTTCCTGTGGTGGTCGTGATCTGTTGAAGCAGGGTCAAAAACTGGATTGTGAGGTAGTCTTTTCAGACGAGGCCATGAGGCCACACCCATTTAGATGAGGTCATGCCCCTTGCCGGGTGCGCGAGCAAGGTTTTTTTTTTATTAATCTAGGTGTGTGGGGGGGGGGGGGGCACATTTTTAAATGTCATGGGGGGGGGGGGGGGCGCATTTTTAAATCTCGCACTGGGAGCCAAATTGGCTAGAAACAGCCCTGAGTAGGATCTTGATCCGGGGTACCAACAGGCTCAAAGCTCTGACTGTTCCCAAGATGCACAGCGCCGCCTCCCCTATAACCCCGCCTCTGTGCACAGGAGCTCAGTTTGTAAGTTGGTGCCATGCAGTTAGCAGGCATACAACAGGGGGGGCTGTTTCTGCAGCCCTAAGAAAAGCTATTTTTCAGAAGAAAAAATAATAATTGAATACTTCAAGGGCTGCAGTAGTGTTAGATGTCAGTCAGACATCCCCTGCTGCAGCTCCATCACTCCCCCAGTGGCACTGTATACTCCCGCGCCCTGGTTGCCGGGTAACTACAGCGGAGGCTCCGGTGTTCTTCTCGGTTAGTCACACACACGCCGCTGTCTCCTGGATCGCGTGGCCGCGTTCAAAGGGGAGGTAAGGGGTCTCTTTGGCCCGCTGCAATCGTAATCCGGCGCGGCCGTGGGAGGCGGGCCGCGTGCGCTGGCGTGGACACTGTAAGGGACACAGGGCACAGGTGGGGTTTTTGTCTCTGTTAAAACCCGTTTCATTGCAGCCCGCAGCGCCCGATGTGAAAGCCAGCAAGGGGATAAGGCCTGACCTGTAGCCCCTCCCCCAGCCCCAGGGCGCCATTTGGGTAAATGTTCCCACCCTGGAGCTACATTTCTCTCCCTCACTCCCTGTCAGCCGCCATTACACGGAGCTGCGCTGTTCCTGGGACTGCTTGGGCAAATCCTCTTCTGTAAAGCCGCCTGCTCGTCAGCGCTGTGCATTTTACAGGACACTTAAGTATTCTACCTGTCAGTGGACAGGGGCCCTCATTCCGAGTTGATTGCTCGCTAGCTGCTTTTAGCAGCAGTGCAAACGCTAAGCCGCCACCCTCTGGGAGTGTATCTTAGCTTAGCAGAAGTGCGAACGAAAGGATCGCAGCGCTGCTACAAAAAAAGATTGTGCCGTTTCTGAGCAGCTCGAAACTTACTCCTAGCTAGCGATGACTTCAGACTGTTCAGTTCCTGTTTTGACGTCACAATCACGCCCTGCGTTCGGCCAGCCACTCCCCCGTTTCCCCAGCCACTCCTGCGTTTTTATCGGGCACGCCTGCGTTTTTACACATACTCCCCGAAAACACTCAATTTCCACCCAGAAACACCCACTTCCTGTCAATCACTCAACGATCAGCAGTGCGATTGAAAAGCGTCGCTAGACCATGTGTGAAACAGCATAGTTTTGTGTGAAAGTACGACGCGCGTGCGCAGTGCGCACCATACGCATGCGCAGAAGTGCCGCTTTTTCAACTAATCGCTGCGCTGCGCACGAAAGCAGCTAGCGATCAACTCGGAATGAGGGCCAGTGTTAGTTAAGAAAGAGTGTATACAGTCAGGGTTGTGTGGTACAAACACCCTGTGATATACATCCAGTATTTACTGTGTTTTGTTATATCTACTGTTTACACAGATATATATAGCTATACTGAGTATTACTTTGTATTGCTAGTCCAGTGCAGTTTTATTATTTGGTATAACTTCTGCATTGTACATTTGTGACTAAATGTGTGTGTGCATGTAGCTGCTGCATGGTTTTCAACTCGTGTATTTCACTCAGCTTGCTACTCCTATATTCTGTAACCTAAGGGGGCTAAGTGCGTCAGGTTTATTAACTAATATAGGTGTTTCACAAGATATACTTACTGTGTATTTTTCTCTGTGATTTATAGTCACCATAAATCTCTTGGATTTCCGGTTTGTGCTGACACATTACACTGGGAGTTCTTGCTAGATATATTGCTGCTAATATTGTACTAGGTTGCCTGTTATTGAGCTTATCGTTATGTCAGCTACACTGGGCAACGGAACTGGGGCTTCTCCCACATTGCGTGGAGGTGATGCTGCAGACATATTTGAGGAAAACATGGCAGCAGAGAGTTCAGGTTCTGGGGGTTCCTTACCTCCCAGTGGGTCTGTAGCACCGGGGGCCAATAATGACCCACCTTGGGCTACCTTCTCCACTTTATTAAATACGCTGGTAACAAAACTTACGTCCCCTGTGGGACCTCCTATGCCAGTGCAGCAGTTTATGGTCCCTGCAGTCAATCCGCCACGAGCAGATTAAATTCAATTTCATCTCAGTTACAGCCCTTGAACCGATCGCTGACTAAAAATAAGTCTCACTCTCGCCCACCTAAGACTAAGACGTCTTCTAAACGGGCTGCTACTTCCTCACAATCCACCGTTGTTTCCGGACACATCCTCTGAGGAGGATGGTGCATATACTGACCCCACAGACACTGACTCTGATGCTTCTGATGGGGAAGGGAAGTCACTGGTGGATATCCCTGATTTGATTGAGGCTATCAGGTTCATTCTTCAAGTCTCTGATGAACCTGAGCCTGTGGCTGTCTCTAAAAATCCGGACAGATTTAAAATGTAAGGTGGTGGTTAAACAAGTTTTACCTCATTCTCAACACCTGGCTGACATACGTCAGGAATCCTGGGAAAATCCGGGAATAAAATTCTAACCGCATAAGAGACTGTTGGCTCGCTATCCTCTCTCTGCGGAGCTATGTAAAAATTGTGAAACTCCTCCGCCTATAGATTCTCATATTGCACGCATGGTAGAGTTTCCTCAGCTCTGCCAGTGACTACCGTCACTTCTCTGAAGGAACCGACGGATAGACGCGTGGAAGGTTGTTTGAAAGTGATTTATACCCTAACGGTGCATAGACCAACCATTGCAGCGACATGGGCTGCTGAAGCTGTTGAAGCATGTGGTCAGGAGCTGGAGGCGGAGCTACCTTCCAACGCTTCTGATCACGCCAGACAATGTCTCTCATATATTGCCACGGCTTCTCTTTACCTTAAGGAGGCGGCCTCCGATGCCGGGGTGCTGGCGGCCAAGGCTGCCACTATGTCCATCTTGCTTCGACGTATCCTTTGGTTGAGATCCTAGTCGGTCGATATGGATTTTAAGAAAAGCCTGGAGGTGCTTCCTTTTAAGGGAGACATTCTTTTTGGAGAAGACCTCAATAAGATTGTGGCTGACCTGGCATCTGCTAAAACAGCTTGCCTACCAAGTACAGCTCCTTCTGCACAGAAGGCTAAAAGTACTTTTTCTCGGCCCTTTCATCCTCCAGGAAAAGCAAAAGGTCACGCATACCCGAAACAAGCTCGTACTTCCAAACCTGCCAAGCCCAGACCAAAGCGGGCCTGGGCTGCCCGTTAGCCTGCTTCCAAAACTGACAAGCCTGCCGCATGAATGGTTGACGACCACTTCAGATGCCTGGGTAAGGGAAGTCATCACTCGAGGTTACGCCGTATCCTTCAAGAAACGTCCCCCTCATCGATTTTGCCTGACAGACGTCCCTTTGGACCCGGTGAAGGCAAACACTCTTCATTCAGTAGTACAATCCCTCCTGACTACAGGAGTGGTAGTACAGGTGCCTCTGGCTCAGAGAGGCAAGGAGTACTATTCACCGATGTTTCTAGTCCCGAAACCGAACGAGTCCTCACGGCCCATTCTCAATCTCAAGTCCTTGAACAAGTATGTGAGGGTCTCCAAGTTTCGTATGGAAACTCTACGCTCTTTTTTTCTGGCCTTGGAGCCTGGGGACTATATGGTCTCCCTGGACATACAGGATGCCTACCTGCATATTCCTATTGCAATGTCACATCAGCAGTACCTGAGGTTTGCGGTGGGCAACCTTCATTACCAATTTCTGGTGTTACCTTTTGGTTTGACAACGGCTCCGCGAGTTTTCACCAAAGTAATGGCGGTAATGGTGGCTGTACTCTGCTGTCAAGGGGTCAGGATCCTGATGTACCTGGATGATTTGTGGATCCTGGCAAACTCCCTAGAAATTCTCCTGCGTCATCTAGATCTGACTGTCCAGTTCATGAAAGCCCACGGGTGGCTAGTCAACTGGAAGAAATCTTCCCTGGTTCCTGCTCGGAGCATGGTGCACCTGGGAGCGTTATTGGACACTCACAAACAGCGGTTGTTCTTGTCTCAGGAGAAAGTCCTAAAGCTTCAGGACCGTATTCGATGCTTCCTATCTCGTCCGCAAGTGTCGATACATTCGGCAATGCAAGTGCTAGGTCTCATGGTGTCGGCTTTCGACATGGTGGAGTATGCTCAATCCCATTCTTGCCCTCTGCAGAAGTTATTTCTTGCCAAGTGGGACAGCCTGCCTCACCAGAGCAGATCTCAAATGATCTCCTTGTCTCCGGAGGTCTGCCTGTCACTGAGCTGGTGGCTTCAGGACCATCGATTGAGCAGGGGTCGTCCCTTCTGGATATCCAACTGGGTCCTGCGGACGACGGATGCCAGACTGAGAGGTTGGGGCGTGGTGTTGGAACACCACTCCCTTCAGGGTCGGTGGACCGAGGAGGAGTCTCTACTCCCGATAAACATTCTGGAACTGCGGGCGGTGTTCAATGCACTGAACTTGGCCCAGCAATTGATACAGAACAAACCTGTTCAAGTACAATTGGACAACACCACCACCTTGGCGTACATCAAACATCAAGGTGGTACTCGAAGCCACATGGCAATGAGGGAAGTATCACGGATTCTTCAGTGGGCAGAACGCCATCTGCCGGTCATAGCCGCAGTGTTCATTCCGGCTGGAGAGTGGAGCCTCCATCCGGAGGTTTTTCAACTTCCCGTGGACAAGTGAAGTCTTTCAGATGTGGTCCTGATGGCGTCTCGACACAATCACAAGGTTTCGGTCTTCGGAGCAAGGACAAGGGATTCTCAAGCAGCGTTCCTGGACGCTCTGGCAATTCCATGGAACTTTCGGCTGCCGTACGCGTTTCCTCCGGAACACTCCTGCCGAGAGTAATAAGGAAGTTCAGTGTGGCCCAGATGGCACTGGTTCTCCGATCTACAGGGCCTTCGCTAGATCGTCCCCTTCTACTTCCACAATGACCAGACCTCCTCGTTCAGGGCCCTTGTGTTTACCAGGACTTGGCCCGTCTGGCTTGACGGCGTGGCTCCTGAAGCTTCCGTCTTGAGGGCCAAGGATTTTTCTGAGGTGGTCATTCAAACTATGTTGAAGGCCCGTAAGCCGGCTTCTGCTCGGATTTACCATAGGGTCTGGAATTCTTACTTTACTTGGTGCGCGTGTCATAATCATGACGTTTTCAAGTTTAGTACAGTCAAACTGTTGGCCTTCCTACAACAGGGCCTGGACTTAGGCCTTTGTCTGGCCTCCCTCAAGGTTCACATTTCTGCCTTGTCGATTTGGTTTCAGAGAAAGATTGCTACCCTACCGAATGTTCATACTTTCACTCAAGGTGTGTTGCGGATTCAGCCTCCTTATGTACCACCCGTGGCCCCTTGGGATCTGTCAGTGGTTCTGGAGGCCTTGCAAGAGTCTCCGTTTGAACCTCTTGCGTCTGCAGACCTTAAGTGGCTTTCCCTTAAGGTTTTGTTTTTGCTGGCTATCGCGTCAGCTAGAAGGGTCTCGGACTTGGGTACCTTATCCTGTAAGTCCCCCTATCTGATTTTTCACCATGACCGGGCGGTTCATAGAACGTTCTGGCCTTTAGTTCTCCTGAGTTGGCTTCCAAAGAGCGGTCTTTGGATGTGGTACGGGCTCTCCGTATCTATGTGAAGAGAACTGCCTTCATTAGGAAGTCTGATTCTCTCTTTGTGCCGTTTGGATTTCACAAATGTGGCTGGCCTGCTAACAAGCAGACCTTGGCCAGATGGATTAGAATGGTGATTGCACATGCTTATGTACAGGCTGGTCTGCCAGCTTCTGCTATCATCAAAGCTCATTCTACCCGGTCTGTTGGACCTTCTTGGATGGCCCGCTGTGGTGCGACCCTTGAACAATTGTGCAAGGCAGCTACGTGGTCCTCAGTGAACACGTTCATAAGGTTCTATGCGTTCGATACTTCCGCCACCCAGGATGCTTCCTTTGGATGCCGGGTTCTTGTGCCCGCTGCAGTGCGTCCCCTTCCATAAGGAACTGCTTTAGGACATCCCCGATGTTAATCCTTGTGGAGCCCAGTGTACCCCGCAGCAGAAAACAAGTTTTATGGTAAGAACTTACTGTTGTTAAATCTCTTTCTGCGAGGTACACTAGGCTCCACAAGGCGCCCACTCTGACGCACTTGGCTTCATTGGGTTGGTATGGCATTAACCGCTGACACCCTCTCCTGTAGTGAGTGTGTGGTGTTTGTGGTTACTAAAGATTGTCGTCTCTGGTACCTGCTACTGCATTGTACTGGTTAACGAAACTGAACTCCTGTGCACGGAGGCAGGGTTATAGAGGAGGTGGCGCTGTGCATCTTGGGAACAGTCAAAGCTTTGAGCCTGTTGGTGCCCCGGATCAAGATCCTACTCTATACCCCAATGTTAATCCTTGTGGAGCCCAGTGTATCTCGCAGAAAGATATTTAACAATGGTAAGTTCTTACCATAAATCTCGTTATTTATACAGCACTTTTCTCCCAATAGGACACAAACGGTTAGATGCATCATCCAGGACCTGATTGTGCTGGTATTTCTCAGTCAGGGAGTGAGGGAGAGTGTGAGGCAGCTCCAGGGTGGGAACACCAGCAGTAGATGGCGCCCTGGGCCGGGGGAGAGGCTACAGGTCAAGCGCCGGCTCCCATATGCTGGACTTCACCCCCTGGTACTATGGAGTCTTATTAAAATGGATACTAGTATATCCGCCCTGTACTCCTATGCCCTGGTGGATATAGTGGGGTCCCTGCTCAGTGACAGTATCCACGCCAGTGTCGCAGTCCATCTCCCTAGACTGCAATCGGAACGCGATTTAATGGCGGGTCCCGCCTGGGGGACCCTCTTACCTCCTCCCTTCTGTAGCAGCCAAGCGAACCAGGAGAGCGTGTGCGACCGTGTGCCTAGAACCGGAGCGTCTTTGCCGCATGTACCCGGGAACAGAGCCAATGGGAGTATGCAACGACGCTGGGGAGGTGATGGAGCTGAAGCACAGTATGTCACACTGACAAATGAAGTGCTGCAGCCCTTGAAGTATTCTAAAAAGCTTTTACAGGGCTGCCTAGCGCAGCCCCCTGTTAAGTGGCCTGCTTCATGCAGGCACCAACTCTAAAACTGAGCTCACAGTGCCTGGAGGCGGGGTTATAGAGGAGGCCCCGCAATGCATTCTGGGACAGTCTAAAGCTTTAGCCTGTTGGTGCCTCTGGATCAAGATCCATCTCTACACCCCAATGTATTCCCTGTGGAACACAGTGTACCCCACTGCAGAAATGAGCGATATTGCTTACAAAATCGCCTAGTTTGTACAGGCCTTTAAATTGTTGGTTTTATTCCTGCTGTATCATTGAAAAAAAGATTACAAAGAATCTGCAATGTTGGATTGCCAGTAATGATGTCAGCGTGCATTTATTGCTCACTCTCGTGAATGCCGCCTGTGTGGGGGATATATATATATATATATATATATATATATATACATACACAGACAAATTAACCAAAATGTGCTAACACTTAGTTATAAATCACCTAAAATACAATAATCCTTAGAGGAGTTGGTGGCTAATCCCAGACAGGTCCTCTTGCCAGCGGAGAACCAGAAACATAATGGAGTACAAGGGTTGTCAAGGAGCGCTCAAAGATAATTGAAAGTTCTTAAAGATCCCTTTTGCGGTTTCTTTCAGACTGAAGATCAGCTGGAGAGGTAACTCTGAAACAGACCCTCGTACCAAATCACCCAACAGTGATACCACTCATTAATTCATGATCTTCCAAACGATTTATTAAAATGTTTTTGTTATTAAGATTTAGAATGAGACTCTTACATTAGTCTTGACATAAATGGGTTAGTTGGTATCACTTGGGACTCGCTGTCTACCCCAGCCGGGGCGGAGCTCCTATGACAGCTTGTCCACCCACTTTGTCTAAGATTAACCACCCAGCGCGTTTCGTCCACAAGACTTTCTCAGGGATGTCTTTGAACAAAGAATCAAAGAATACATACAAAAAAGTATGGGTGTATGAGTTTTGACCTGATCACAGAGCCGCAAAAAATAGCTAGCGTGCGATCAGGTCAGAATTTTGTGCTACTGTGTGGCGTAATTTGAAATGTAGACACTATTGTGTGGCTAGGCCCTCCCACACCCTTTTTTTTTGCAATGCACGCCTAAGACGCGTGCTGTCCCAAGTATTGGAGGGAAGGCGCAAATTTATAGTTTGCAGGGGGGTGCCGAACTCCCTAGCAGCGGCCCTGTGTATATGTGTGTGTGTATATATATATATATATATATATATATATATATATATGAGGGGGCACCCCACAGACTGATTTAACAGATCAAGCAGTAATTTTTTTTTTTTTTAAATAGGCACACTCAGTTTATAGTCCCAAACGATTTCGGTCCTAACAGGACCTTCATCAGGAGACACTAGCGCAGAAATTCTCAAGCAGCATATTCCATAATGATCTAGCAGCTGCTTGAGAATATGTGCGCTACAGTCTCCTGATAAAGGTCTTGTTAGGACCGAAAAACGTTTGGGACTATAAACTGAATATGCCATAGAAGATGTGAGTGCGGCCATATGGTGAAATTTTTTTTTTAAATTTTATATATATATATATATATATATATATATATATATATATATACACACACAATAAAGAAAAAAAGACAACGGTACTCAGAGACTTGAATATCTAACTGGATGCATTAGACATGCATCAAAAAAGGCATCAACGTTTCGGGGCCACAACACCCCTTTGTCTAAGGTGAAGTAACTTCACCTAGACAAAGGGGCGTTGTGGCCCCGAAAGGTTGGTGCCTTTTTTGATGCATGTCTAATACATCCAGTTAGATATTTAAGTCTCTGAGTGCCGCTGTCTTTTTTCTTCATTGTGGCCATTTACTCCACAGGGCACCGGAGCAGCATACTTTGCATAAGGAAGTGCCGGTCCTACTATTTTTATAATATATATATATATATATATATATACACACACATACTTACAAACAGAAAACTCAGCACTCACCGTAGGAAGCTCGCTTATCTTCAACACATCAATAAATAAGTGCAGTTATGTACCCCGCTTCTGGGGTGGCAAGTGCTGTGGTTACATGCACACCACCCCATGAGTGATAAGTGCATTTGTGTACCACGCCTCTGTGGTTTTGTATTTGTGTGTATATTGTGGGGTTAACCTATGGTTAACTCTTATTAACTGTGGCCACTAGCTTTCTCATGCACCCCTATGTAGACTCAGTTATCCTGAACCTGTCTCAGCTGTTCCTTAGTAATCTATTAGTCAGTGTAAAGTGACTAGTGTACCTTTAAAAGCCATAAGGTGTGTGGTAGGTGAACATTAAACCTAGCAGGCATATGATGTGTGAAACAGTTGCCAGGTTTTAAGACTCTGTAATAGTGTAGGACCTGCATGAAGGTGGGGTACCAAGGCAATTAGTTTGCAGGCTTCTGTGCATTGGTCAATTCACTAACTAAACCCCCATCATTTATTTATTGATGTGTTGAGGATAAGCGAGCTTGCTATGGTGAGTGCTGAGTTTTCTGTTTGTATGTATTTGAGTAATGTGGTCATACGCTACATGCACCCCACCCAATGGGTGGTAAGTGCAGTTATGTACCCCGCTTTTGGGGTGGCAAGTGCTGTGGTTTTGTATTTGTGTGTGTGTGTCCTTTCACTCTGGTTGGTCTGTGGTCACAAGAACCACAGTCTCCTGCAAAGGTGTCTCCTACTGCAGATATACTGTACCAGTGTAATAGGCTGCCCACAGAAGCGGCTGTGGGCATTTTATTTATTATTATTTTTTTACTTGGTACATATGCGCATATCTTTTATCTGCCTCTATAGTGGTGCAAGGGGATAATTATTTTTTCATTACATATTAATCATGTTGAATCTTAATATGTTTTTATGCACAATTCATTACATGTACGGAATTTGATTCACTCTCTCTGCACTCTCTCTCTCTCTCTGTTCTATTTTTCCTGTTGTGCAAAAGTGCTAAAATCTAACAATTTGTTATTAACGTGCAGAAGCAAAAAATATCTCCCTGCATGGAAGAAAAGACCCTATGCATCACAACATTTGTTGTCCAGGTTATGAATTTGCAACCTTTAGCCATGTTTGCTTCTAATGTTAAATGAGGACCAATGTATTAAAATTAGACTGTGCCACATGTGAGGAAAGACTATCTGCACCTTTTCCAGTTACTCCTAAAGCTGGGTGCACACTTCTCCAATCCTCATCGGATCAGATCAGAGGTGATATTGATTTAGAAGGGGGACACTCAGTTTGTGGTCCAATGCCACCACATTAACCAGCCCCAAAATTGGTAAACCCAGGACTGGAATTCCTTAGAAAGTGGGTACCCCAAAAATTAGATCTCCCCTCTTGAACAACCAAAAGTCCAGGGTTATGCCCCGCACCCCTGGTGGCAGTGGGTGCTGGGTTCATGGTATATCAATATTGTTCTTTACAGGCAGCCTATAACTCTAAGCAGGTCAGTCAGCATGCCTGCACTAGGAGAACCATAAGTACCAGAATGCCTGGACATCAAGGGCCCACCAGTAGCCTGCCTTTAAAGAAAATATTAAAGCAAAGACAAAAAACACTGAAAATTGTAATACTTTATTGGGCAGCACCTTCAGCAGGGGGAGGGCTTGCCGTGGCAATCTTTAATTTTATAAATCGCTCCATCTTTGAAAAGGGAATCCACCACCATTGTACACGCTGCCTGCTGCTGCACTTTGCTGAAGAAGGCTCCAGTCCTGCCACAATGCCTCCACCGCCTCCCACTGCTATACCCTACCTCGCCATGTCTGCATCATGCCTCTGCCACCACCGAGTCTTGCAGGGCCCTGCATTAGTGAAGGTCCCGCATTAACGGGGGATCCCTCACCGCCACCATGCTGATGATGTGCTGTGTTGCCAGGACCGTAGGTGGGTTGCCAGCTCCGGTCTCAGCAGCCTACACACTACAAAATTGGTCAGTGGTTGGGTCTCCAGGTTTTTAAGCATGTTTTAAAATCAGGAGACCCAACAGGCGACCAGGATCGGGCGCACGGGTTGTTCGGAGGAGAGTACGCACTTGTCCAATGTCAGACAAACTGGTCAGACAGGAGTTGGATCTCCTAAGGATTGGACAAGTGTGTACCCAGTTTTCGCTACGGCTACAGTGCATATGCCCCCCTCCCCCAGCCCACACTTCACCCCCAAGGATCATAGGAGACCCATTAAGACAATGGTTACTTTATTTTCCTAATATGACATGCTTCTCATTAGAGACGCCTGTCTATCAGTTTGGAAGTATTTCAGATCTGGGGCATTCATTGGTCACAATAAATCAGGATGAAGCACCTGTTGTTTTTTTTCCATACAGACACAATGAAAGCAGGATTGTATTTTTCTGTATGGAACTATTTTCATCAAGCAGGAATTAGAAATAACGCATATCTACAGTCAAGAGATTAAAGCCTTCCACTAAAAGGTGACAGTGAATTCAGTGCAGCACATCCCTCTCACATCAAAGATACCTTTTAAACACCCCTTAATCCAAACTGCTAAAGCACTTCCTCTCTGTCCACTGCAGCCTGTTGTCAAATAAAATGGAAGTTAAGGAAATTATCTTTATCTGCAAATGACCAAAAGAACTCATCACCTAATGACAGACTTGTCACAAATGACAATTGGGCAAATTGTTAGGAAGGCGAGGCCTAACGACTTAAAAAAATAATCTAGTTGAGTGCACTAATCTGGTCATGCAGTTCTACACTCAATACCAGTCAGATGGCGGCCTGAAAACAGCTAGGTCTTTGTCATTAGTAATCGAGCCTAGAAGGGCTTCTCTTTCATGAATATGTATTGCTAGCTCTGTGTCTTTATAGGCAGAGCCCTTGTGAGGCATACATAGACACAGCTTAAGCTGACTGACCTAAACCCATGCCAACATTTGGGAAAATAATGAGAACCCACGCTTCTGGAAATCAAGCAGGGGAATCCTCCATAGCTCGGGGCTTTCAGCTTCTTTATTTAGTAAACATTCAGATCTCTAGGAAATCTTACTGTGAGGACAACGTAGAAAGGGCAAAATTTATCAGGGTTGCTTAATTTATTTTCTTCAATCTTCTGAATTACTATTTTTTTCACCTATGTTTGACACTAACAGGGGAATTAACTGTAGTTAATTTTTCTGCAATCAAAAAAGACTTTTTCGTGAGTGTTTTGCCCGATGGCAATTCAATTAATGCCCCTTTTTTTGCAGAAAAATGTACTCGTCTCCAAGTGAGAAACACAGGATCCGGGATAAATTTCCAGATCCATATGTTTTCGCAATCGCGGCTGCGAAAAAACATCACTTATTGTGGATTTTGTTTCCATGTATCCAAGTAGGTGAAACAAAATACCTAGGAATACCAGCTATGGGCATCAATTGAATTACCCCCAGTGGATCTATTAGCTGCAGTAATTTACATCAGCTAATGGAATTTCTCCCTTCGGCTTCTATATAGCAAATTCAGTTCTGTAAGGATTATGCCTGTACATTGAAATAAAAAAAAAAATATGGGGACAATTTTTTTTAATTTTTTTTTAATTTTCATTCCGGAATCACGCAAAAACTACTGGAGGAATTTGGATCGCGTTTTCACTATTGTATAGCTAGGGGACCTGGAAAAAAATGATGTATGTATGCTCTCGATGTGACATCAGGGAGAAGAGCAATAAAGGAATAACCAGACGCTTGATACTCGGCACACTAAAAGTCAGCAACATAGAATTTGACGAGATATCAGAACCACTTGTCCCATCTAGTCTGCTCCTATTTTAACCCCATTGTTACCTCAAAACCTGATTATGTTTGAAAACATGAGGTAGAAACAATTACATTGACAGAGGAGAAAGTCCTAACCAAACTCTCAAAACTGAAATTGGATAAATCAATGGGGCCGGATAGGATACATCCAAGGATGCTATAAAAGCTTAAAGAGGTGCTCAATAGCAGAATTATTTAACCAATCACTAACAACAGGAGAAATTCCAGTGGACTAGAAAAGAGGGAACGTAGTCCCACTACACAAAAGTGGAAGCAAGGAAGAGGCAAGTAACTACTGACTAGTAGTAGAGAAATTGCTGGAAACCGTTAAAAAAGAGAGTTGTAGATTATCTCAAATCCAGCAATTTACAGGATCCCAAACAGCATGGATATACTGGGGGAAGATCGTGTCAAACAAATCTTATTGACTTTTTTGACTAGGTGACTAAAGTAAAAGATAAATAGATAGCTTATCTAGACTTTTGACACTGTCCCACATCACAGACTTTTACATAAACTTGAAACCATGAGATTGGATACTAGGATGGTTAAATGGATAAGATCTTGGTTGCAGTATAGAAAACAGAGTTATAGTTAATAAATGGCATTCACAGGAGGGAAATGTCACAGGCTGTTTTTGAAAAATGACAGTTTGGAGCTGGTTGGCTGGTCATTTGTCACTATTTATCAGTCTCCACTTTATCTTTTGTTAAAGCTTAATACATTTGAGCCATAATCCAGAAGTGGAAAGAACATAATTTCACCATACACTGGCACCAACAACGTGCTACTCACAAGATTTCTGACAGAGGAGTGAAAAGAATTATCAGAAGAGTTGTTCAAGAACCACTTGCGGATAGATTCAGAAAGCCCTGGAATTTGCAGGTATAATTATTTCAAAGAAAACAATAAGTAGTGCACTCAACCGCCATGGCCTGTATGCACGCTCACCACTCAAGACTCCATTGCTAAAGAAAAAGCATGTTGAAGCTCGTTTTAAGTTTGTTGCACAACATTTGGATAAGCCTGTGAAATACTGTGAGAATATAGTCAGGTCAGATGAAATCAAAACTGAAATTTATGGATGCCATAATACACACCATGTTTGGAGGAGAAATGGCACTGCACATCACCCCAAAAACACCAAACCAGCTAGGGAGGCCAATCTCGGGATCGGCAGGATCCCGGATTAGACCCCAAAATGTCCGGGATTCAATCTCGAGATTGGAAGCTCCAATCCCGGGGATTGAGGGATAAGCGTTGAGCATCCTCAGGACACTTAGACGCTGCCTGGCTTTCTCCTGCCAGCTCCCCAGCGCAGCGTGACGTGCAGTGAGAGGTCACGCTGTGCCATCACATGCCGCTGGGAGCCACCGGGAGAGAGCAGCTGATATGTCCCATCCGCCCGCCCCTGGTGTATGATGAGTTATGTGTGTGGGACGGGCAGGGTGGGGTGTGCGGCCACACAGGGAAACGCCAATCCCGGGATTGACCATTTTTCAATCCTAATACCCGGGATTGGAAAAATTGCCCGGGATTGGCCTCCCTAATACCAACAGTGAAGTTTGGAAGGTGGTACACCATGGTATGGGGCTGTTTTTCAGCATACAGTACTGGCACACTTCATATAGTTGAAGGAAAGATGAATGGAAAAATGTACCAAGATATTCTTGACAAAAAAAATCTGCTGCAATCTACCAGGATGCTGAAGATGAAATGAGGGTGGACATTTCAGCAAGACAATGATCCCAAACACACAGCCAAGGACACTCTCAATTGGTTTCAGAAAAAGAAAGCTGCTAATGGTCCAGCCAATCACCTGACTTGAATCCAATTGAAAATATATGGAAAGAACTAAAAATCAGAGTTCATAGAAGAGGTCAACAGAACCTTCAAGATTTGAAGACTGTGTGGTAGAATGGGCCAAAATCACACCTGAGCAATGCATGCGACTAGTTTCTCCATACAGGAGGTGTCTTGAAGCTGTCATTACCAACAAAGGCTTTTGTACGAAGTATTACATACATTCCAGTAAGCGTGTTCAATACTTTTTCCCTGTGTCATTTCACATTATTACACATAACTTAATTTATGGACATCTATGGTTTGATTTATTTGCATGTGTCGATTGCATGGGTTGTTGCTGACATTTGGTGAAAATTTCATTACAATAGCCCTATTCCAAAAACATTTACTTAGAAAAATGTTGATGTGTTCAATCCTTCTTTTACCTGCTGTATATCTCTGTCCATATATATCTCTATCTAGCTATAATGGACAGCACTCAGAATTTCACCAACAAATGAAGCAACACAAGTCTAGTATTTTCTCAACGTTTCAGAGATCTTGATAAAAGGGATATGGTCCCTGAAACATTGACTAGATACTAGACAAGTGTGCTTAATTTCTTGTTGAGATTCTCAGTGTCATCAATTATATTACCTGCATGTATCTTCTGATAGGGAAAGACAATGAGCAAGATGTAGCTTGGACATTGCATTGCATACTAATATAAAATAAATAAATATAAAAGAGAGAACAGAGTAACCACTGGTGTCCACACTTCTAAAAGTCACAGAAGACTAAAATGTGAATAAAGATATATGATCAAAAAAAAAAAATATATGATCCCCTTGATGAAGTCCAACAGGCCCAGACTGCTCTTCTCACTTCCATTTAAAAGGTAAGAAGGTGTTATCTGTGTTATTAGACATTTTTAGTGTTCACACTAGGCTGTTTTAGCTGCCCGATTTGAAAAAGGCTAATTTGGCCACACCATTTTGTAGATGTGTCTGCATCTCACCCAGAGCCGGATTAAGGGGGGGTCACGGGGGTAAGTAACCCCAGGCCCCATCTGTCTTGGGGCCCCCCATGGTCAGCATTTAGTTTGATGGGTTTTTTTTAAGTTTCTAGACGGCACACGGGTGTTAGGTAGTGCTGTAGCTTCACCTGGCTGCCTGAGCCGCAATGATTAATGGGCACCGGCAGCTACAGTACATGCTGAGCATCGGGAGCTGGGCACACTGACTACACACAAGTGCAGTGCATTACTGGGAGCTGATTAAGTCCCAGGAGACTTTGCACTAAAGGTCAGAGAGGCATATGCTCAGCTCTGATTGGTGGCGCTCATCACATGATTCTCTGGCCCGTGGAGGAGATCTGCAGCGGCCTCATCATGGGAGGGTCTCATCAAAGTCAGTGAGTGACTGCTTGCTGACTGACTGATCCTGTGTTCTTCTACAGAGCAAGGTATAGAGGGACAAACACAGGCTTTTCTTGAGGGTATGGAGTTTTTTTTAATAAAGAAATACACATATATATATATATATATATATATCTATACATCTATCTATCGATCTATCTATCTATATTTTTTTTTGCAGAATATACCTTACATATAGCGTACATACTGCACAGCGGGGTATATGTATGATATAGTATGGAGAGGGGAGTGGTATCAGCACAGATTATGATACGGCTTTTTCACCATGTATTATAGCGGCGGTGTGCCCACTGATAGCTGCAGGTGACGACGGCCTAACTCCACAGCAGTGACAGAGCTCTACCTGGCTGTGGCGGGTGCTGGCACTCAGCAGCATGTGAGGTCTTACGAGATCTTACGCATGCACAGTGAGCCGGCTGGAAGGGATAGATACAACGCATCAGCACTAGGCTGATGCGCAGTGACCACCGACAGGCATCGCAGGAAAACTCCCCCTCTCTGGCAGCCAAGATGTTAATACATCTTGGCGCTAGTGCTTCCCGCTTCGCCTTGGTAAAGAGATGAAGTGGGAAGTGTGATAGCGGCACGATATGTGCCAATATCATACATTTACCCCAGTATACCTTGTGCACACACATCACTGACAAGGCTGTCTCCATCTCTGGGGAAAAAAATTTGGTTTATCAGGGGAGGGGTTTTGGATACTCAGGACGTGCGAGGTGAGGAGGTACAAATAAAGCCGGCACAGCCAGGCGGGCAGTGGTGACAAGAGGTGGTGGGCCCCCCAGTCTTAAGTGACCCGGGCCCCCCAAATGCTTAATCCGGCCCTGATCTCACCTACTTCTTACTGTGCAATTTGTGCTAATAAACTGGAGTATGGCAGACAGCGCTAAGAATCTAACATAACTGTGTATAGCGATATTAGTTAGGAGAGTATGGATTGTCTAATATTTGGGGTTTAATGGTACAGGTACAGTTTTTAATATAGGGAGACAGATATAAATGGAGTTTAGCAGAATGCACGCGGTTATTAATGTTTATAGCATGACAATCTAGTATAAAGTGCTGGGGTATCATGGATCCCTTCACCAGCCAGATATCTGGTTGGAGCCACTCATTTGGAGGCAAGTTACTGTTGGTACCTACAAAGCGGAAGAGCTTTATAAGGCAAGCTGTA
This sequence comes from Pseudophryne corroboree, assembly GCF_028390025.1. Lineage (NCBI taxonomy): Eukaryota > Metazoa > Chordata > Amphibia > Anura > Myobatrachidae > Pseudophryne > Pseudophryne corroboree. The sequence continues at coordinate 887,366,674 of NC_086444.1, read as the reverse complement.
TTACGAAACGACTACCTAGATATAGCATCTGACATTGCTGGAGCACTCATTTTCAGCTAAAAAGGTAAATTGGATACTTTGGGATTAAAAATAGTCAGGAGCATAAACTCAGGTAAACCACTTATGAATTTTGGTCTACCAGTATAAGAACTAATAAGAATACATTTTTCTGAATTTTAAGTGGTATGGAGCATTATCTTTTTTTTTTTTTAATATATACCGAGCAAGGTTTGAATACATGTAATTTATAGTGTAGTAAAAATCTAAGATTCATATTGGTAAAAGTAGCTATTTTCTTGAATGTGCGCTCATCTTCTGCCAGCTGTAACAGGGTATGCTGATGCCAGTGGAAACCCTGATAGGCTCACATTTTGGACTCATGTATCTCATTCAATTGCACAGATATTGTGGAATGAAATAAGAGGAATTTGTAATCTTTTCATTCTTAACAAATAATATTATCAGCACCAAGAGAGCCACAACACTAACAGAATACCTTTGATTTTGCTTTGAAGATCTTTTATCTATAATATTATGAACTTGTTACACTAACAAGCTACAGTATTCAAAATCTAGCAAATTCCTACACATTGTTCATGAATAACACCAATATGTAAAACATGTTTTAAAAACAATTTTCATAGTAACTGTCTTATATAATACTTTTTCAAGTAATCTTTACTTCCAAGGATAAAGCCAATGGGGGTCATTCCGAGTTGTTCGCTCGCAAGCTGCTTTTAGCAGCTTTGCACAGCTAAGCCGCTGCCTACTGGGAGTGAATCTTAGCTTATCAAAATTGCGAACGAAAGATTCGCAATATTGCGAAAATACTTCTCTGTGCAGTTTCTGTGTAGCTCGAGACTTACTCTGCCAGTGCGATCAGTTCAGTGCTTGTCGTTCCTGGTTTGACGTCACAAACACACCCAGCGTTCACCCAGACACTCCTCCGTTTCTCCAGCCACTCCCGCGTTTTTCCCAGAAACGGTAGCGTTTTTTCACACACTCCCATAAAACGGCCAGTTTCCGCCCAGAAACACCCACTTCCTGTCAATCACATTACGATCACCAGAACGAAGAAAAAACCTCGTAATGCCGTGAGTAAAATACCTAACTGCATAGCAAATTTACTTGGCGCAGTCGCACTGCGGACATTGCGCATGCGCATTAGCGACTAATCGCTCCGTTGCGAGAAAAAAATACCGAGCGAACAACTCGGAATGACCCCCAATATAAGCACCACTACAGAAGCGAACACTGTAGTCAGGGATTGCATTTCTGCTCTGACAACATGTATTTGTAGTAGAAGAGACAAAAGTCCAAAGGTCCAATGCTGCCACCTTATGGACAAAATGCAGAGCTACCTTATGTTTGTTTCAACTTTCTGTAGGGGAAAAAAAAATTGCTAGCTTTTATTATAACACATATTTTTGTGACATCAGAGTACAAATCTGTGCACTAAGAGTACTTAAAAGTAAGAAATGTAAGAAAAAATTTAGTGTGTGTATAAAATCAAGTCTAAGCCTAGATATTTAAGTCCTGTCCACCTGTCACATTTTACATAAGTTCTTGGATATCACAGGATTATGTCCTACCATTTATAACAAGAATAATATAAACATTTATTTGTACATTTGTAATGTATAAGTTATTGGACAAAACAGTTAAATTAAATAAATTTAAGTGTGGTATGTAGCAGAATATACCAGTCAGCCAAATCAGAGGCTAACTAAAAAATCTCACATGCATTACAGGTTTAACTAGTAATAATCTTTCTTGGGAACATCTAGTAATTTTACATAAAAGTATTGTGATTACTAGATCTTCCAGCTCATGGTGAATTTTTTATACAATTCATACGATTCATACAATGCAATTCACACGAGCGTGCATAACCCGTGTTGTTGTGCAATGTGTACAGTGAAATAGCAATATATGCATTATCTGTTAAAAGATATGTCCCAGTCATAAAACTAGTTACATTAAGTCTTACTTGAAACAGGAGGCAAGAACCAGTCACATTAATCAATGTATTTTAAGCACACTGGCGTTGTGGTTTGCAGAAACTTGTGAAATAATGTATACTTACCATTTTTAAAATGATGACTAAGACAAAGTGTCCTACAAAATTTCATTTTGAAAAAAAAAAAGTAGCTAAAAAAAACAGATTTATGGTAAGAACTTACCGTTGTTAAATCTCTTTCTGCGAGGTACACTGGGCTCCACAGCGAATGACATTGGGGGTGTAGTGTAGGATCTTGATCCAAGGCACCAACAGGCTAAAAGCTTTGACTGTTCCCAGAATGCATTGCGCTGCCTCCTCTATAACCCCGCCTCCGTGCACAGGAGCTCAGTTTTTGTTAACCAGTCCAATGCAGTAGCAGGTAAAAGACGACAACTGTCAGTAGCCGCATACACCACATTCTCACGACAGGAGAAAGTGTCAGTGGCTAATGCCTTACCAACCCAAAGAAGCTAAGTGCGTCAGGGTGGGCGCCCTGTGGAGCCCAGTGTACCTTGCAGAAAGAGATTTAACAACAGTAAATTCTTACCATAAATCTCATTTGCTGCGGGGTACACTGGGCTCCATGGGGAATGACATTGGGGATGTCCTAAAGCAGTTCCTTATGGGAGGGGACGCACTGTAGCGGGCACAAGAACCCGGCGTCCAAAGGAAGCATCCTGGGAGGCGGACGTATCGAAGGCATAGAACCTTATGAACGTGTTCACTGAGGACCACGTAGCCGCCTTGCACAATTGTTCAAGGGTCGCACCACAGCGGGCCGCCCAAGAAGGTCCAACAGACCGAGTAGAATGGGCCTTAATGGTAGCAGGAGCTGGAAGGCCAACCTGTACATAAGCATGTGCAATCACCATTCTAATCCATCTGGCCAGGGTCTGCTTGTGAGCAGGCCAGCCACGTTTGTGAAAACCAAACTTCTGATGGGAAGCAGTTCTCTTCACATAGATACGGAGAGCCCGTACCACATTCAAAGACCGCTCTTTGGAAGACAAGTCAGGAGAGGCAAAGGCCGGAACCACAATCTCCTGATTAAGGTGGAAAGAAGACACCACCTTAGTTAAATACCCGGGACGTGTTCTAAGAACCGTCTGATCACGGTGAAAAATCAGATATGGTGACCTACAAGACAAGGCACCCAAATTTTTTTAGCAGTTGGGCAAAACCATGGGGGTGATTCAGAGTTGTTCGCTCGCTAGCTGCTTTTAGCAGCATTGCACACGCTAAGCCACCGCCCTCTGGGAGTGTATCTTAGCTTAGCAGTGCGAACGAAAGATTAGCAGAATTGCGAATAGAAATTTCTTAGCAGTTTCTGAGTAGCTCCAGACTTACTCAGCCATTGCGACCAGCTCAGTCCTTTTCGTTCCTGGTTTGACGTCACAAACACACCCAGCGTTTGCCCAACCACTCCCCCGTTTCTCCAGCCACTCCTGCGTTTTGTAACTAGAACGCCTGCGTTTTTCCGCACACTCCCATAAAACGGCCAGTTTCCGCCCAGAAACACCCACTTCCTGTCAATCACACTACGATCAGCACAGCGATGAAAAAGCTTTGTTATGCCGTGAGTAAAATACCTAACTTTTGTGTAAAATAACTAAGCGCATGCGCTCTGCGAACCTTGCGCATGCGCAGTAAGCGACTAATCGCAGTATAGCAAAAATCGTCAACGAGCGAACAACTCGGAATGACCCCCCATGTGCACTGCAGGGGGCAGATATAACATTTGCAGAGAGAGTTAGATTTGGGTGGGTTATTTTTTCCTGTGCAGGGTAAATACTGTCTGCTTTACTTTTACACTGTAATTTAGATTGCAGATTTAACTCACCACACCCAAATCTTTCTCTCTCTGTACATGTTATATCTGCCTCCCCTGCAGTGCACATGGTTTTGCCCAACTGCTAACAAGGGCCCTCATTCCGAGTTGTTCGCTCGCTAGCTGCTTTTAGCAGCATTGCACACGCTAAGCCGCCCCCTACTGGGAGTGAATCTTAGCTTAGCAGAATTGCGAACGAAAGATTTGCATAATTGCGAATAGAAATTTCTTTGCAGTTTCTGAGTAGCTAGGGACTTACTCTGCCACTGCGATCAGTTCAGTCAGTTTCGTTCCTGGTTTGACGTCACAAACACACCCAGCATTCGGCCAGACACTCCCCCATTTCTCCAGCCACTCCCGCGTTTTTCCCAGAAACGGCAGCGTTTTTCAGCACACACCCATAAAACGGCCAGTTTCCGCCCAGAAACACCCACTTCCTGTCAATCACACTCCGATCACCAGAACGATGAAAATTCCTCGTTATGCCGTGAGTAAAATACCTAACTTTTGAGTAAAATAACTAAGCGCAAGCGCTCTGCGAACATTGCGCATGCGCAGTTTGCGACAAATCGCTCCGTTGCGTAAACCACTAACGAGCGAACAACTCGGAATGAGGGCCAAAGTTCCTGCTGCGATCAACTCAGAATTACCCCCATAATTGGGGAAGGGGACAGGATTTTAATGTGTCCCCCCCCCCCAAAAAAAAACACAACTCTTTCTGCGAGGTACACTGGGCTCCACAAGGAATAGACAATGGGTGTAGAGTAGGATCTTGATCCGAGGCACCAACAGACTCAAAGCTTTAACTGTTCCCAGAATGCATAGCGCCGCCTCCTATATCACCCCGCCTCCCTGCACAGGATCTCAGTTTTTAGTTAACCAGTCCAGTGCAGTAGCAGGAAAAGAGACAACAACAGTTAGTAGCCACAACACCGCATTGCACGACAGGAGACGTGTCAGCGGCTAATGCCATACCAACCCAAAGAAGCTAAGTGCGTCAGGGTGGGCGCCTTGTGGAGCCCAGTGTACCTCGCAGAAAGAGTTTTAACAAAGGTAAGTTCTTACCATAAAACTCGTTTTCTGCTGCGGGGTACACTGGGCTCCACAAGGAATGGACAATGGGGATGTCCTAAAGCAGTTCCTTATGGGAGGGGACGCACTGTAGCGGGCACAAGAACCCGGCGTCCAAAGGAAGCATCCTGGGAAGCGGCAGTATCGAAGGCACAGAACCTTATGAACGTGTTCCCAGAGGACCACGTAGCCGCCTTGCACAATTGTTCAAGGGTCGCACAACGTTGGGCAGCCCAAGAAGGTCCAACAGACCGAGTAGAATGGGCCTTAATGTGATCAGGAGCAGAGAGACCAGCCTTCACATTAGCATGTGCAATCACCATTCTAATCCATCTGGCCAGAGTTTGCTTGTGAGCAGACCAGCCACGTTTGTGAAACCCAAACACAACAAAAATAGAATCAGATTTCCTAATAGGAGCAGTTCTCTTCACATAGATACGGAGAGCCCGTACCACATCCAAATACCGCTCTTTGGGAGACAGATCAGGAGAAACAAGTGCCGGAACTACAATCTCCTGATTAAGGTGGAACGAAGAAACCACCTTAGGTAGGTAGCCGGGACGAGTCCTAAGAACCGCCCGGTCACGGTGAAATATCAGATATGGGGAACTACAGGACAAGGCACCCAAATCCGACACTCTTCTAGCTGAAGCAATAGCCAGCAGAAACACCACGTTAAGGGAAAGCCACTTAAGGTCAGCTGAACCAAGAGGTTCAAACGGAGACTCTTGTAACGCCTCCAAAACCACCGACAAGTCCCAAGGAGCCACAGGCGGGACATAGGGAGGTTGGATACGCAACACGCCCTGAGTAACGGTATGCACATCACGTAAGGTCGCAATTTTTCTCTGAAACCACACCGACAAGGCAGATATTTGAACCTTGAGGTAGGCCAGACGCAGGCCTAAGTCCAGGCCCTGCTGAAGAAAAGACAACAACTTGGCTATACTAAATTTGGAAGTGTCATAGTCGTTAAATGCGCACCAAACAAACTATAATGAGTGTGGATCCGCACCAGTCACATGAATGTGTATAAATGTTTGAATGACATATTATAATGACCAATATATGGGCAGTTTACAAAAAGATTCTGAACTGCTTATTGATTGGTGGTGCTCCCAGGAAATTTGTAGATAAACTACATTGAAAAATAGGAGAAAAGACAAAAAACCCTTGTTTGGGAGCACTCTTGATTATTAAATATATGTTGTGTAAATGGAAATCTCAGAATTAAAACTTAACCTTTAATTAAGCTGTAGCTGTAGATGAAAATGGAAGGAAACAGGAGTTAAAGGACTCCTCCTTTAACAACGGCCCACGGCCATACTATCCTGAATACGCCCGATCTTGTCCGATCTCAGAAGCTAAGCAGGTATGGCCTGGTCAGTACTAGGAAGGGGAACCTCCTGAGAATACCAGGTGCAGTGGGCCATTTTCCAAGGAGACTACTATTCAACTCACTCCTGTTTCCTTCCATTTTCATCTACAGCTAGACACCATCCACATCCCTTTGATTAACTACAATTCTTTGTCCCTCACTATAACTGGTGAAGCTTATCCGAGGCATATATTTTCACCTACATAACGATCTTGCACCATATTTGCTAAAAAGGTCAACAAGATCCTTTTAATATTAGCATTATTTGATTGTAAATTTTCATATCTTTTACTCAAGAATTAATTAAAGGTTAAGTTTTAATTCTGAGATTTCCATTTACACAACATATATTTAATAATCAAGAGTGCTCCCAAACAAGGGTTTTTTGTCTTTTCTCCTATTTTTCAGCGCACCAAACAAAGTAAGAATGCCAGACCCTATAGTAAATCCGAGCCGAAGCCGGTTTCCGGGCCCGCAACATAGTTTGAATGACCGCCTCAGAAAACCCTTTATCCCTTAAGACGGAAGCTTCAAGAGCCACGCCGTCAAAGACAGCCGGGCTAGGTCCTGGTAGACACAGGGGCCCTGAACGAGGAGGTCTGGGCATTGTGGAAGTAGAATTGGACGCTCTGACGATAGGCCTTGCAGGTCTGAGAACCAGTGCCGTCTGGACCACGCTGGAGCTATGAGAAGCAGAATTCCTTTTTCTTGCTTGAACTTCCGAATTACCCTGGGCAGGAGTGACACCTGAGTGAACACGTATGGCAGCCGAAACCTCCACGGTACCGCCAGCGCATCCACGAATGCTGCTTGAGGATCCCTTGTCCTTGCTCCGAAGACCGAAACCTTGTGATTGTGTCGAGACGCCATCAGATCTACGTCTGGAAGGCCCCACCTTTCCACTAGGAGTTAAAACACTTCTGGATGGAGGCGCCACTCGCCGGCATGCACGTCTTGACGACTGAGAAAATCTGCTTCCCAATTCAGGACTCCCGGAATGAATATTGCCGATATGGCCGGTAGATGGCGTTCCGCCCACTGTAGAATCCGTGAGACTTCCTTCATTGCTAGGCGGCTTCGAGTGCCACCTTGATGATTTATGTAAGCCACTGTGGTGGCGTTGTCCGACTGTACTTGAACAGGACGGATCTGAATTAAATGCTGGGCTAGGTTCAAGGCATTGAAGACCGCCCGAAACTCCAGAATATTGATCTAGAGGAGGGACTCCTCCTTGGTCCACCGCCCCTGAAGGGAGTGTTGCTCCAGCACCGCACCCCAACCTCTTAGACTGGCATCTGCCGTCAACAGGACCCAGTTGGATATCCAGAACGGACTGCCACTGCACAGTTGTTGGTCCCGGAGCCACCAGAGCAGCGACAGACAGACCTCCAAAGTCAATGAGATCATTTGAGACCTGATCCGGTGAGGCAGGCCGTCCCATTTGGCTAGAATCAGCCTCTGGAGAGGAGGAGAGTGAAATTGAGTGTACTCCACCATGTCAAATGCTGACACCATGAGGCCCAGCAACTGCATCGCCAAATGTATCGACACTTGCGGACGAGATAGGAAGCAACGAATCCTGTCCTGAAGTTTCAGGACTTTCTCCTGAGACAGGAACAACCGCTGGTTGTGAGTGTCCAATAGTGCTCCCCAGATGCACCATGCTCTGAGCAGGGATCAGGGATGACTTCTTCCAGTTGATGAGCCACCCATGTGCTTGCAGAAACCAGACCATCACATCTAGATGAGGCAGGAGAAGTTCTGGGGAATTTGCCAGGATTAACAAGTCGTCCAAATACGGCAGTATCCTGACCCCTTGACGGCGGAGTACCACCGTCATCACCACCATGACTTTTGTAAAGACTTGCGGAGCCGTTGTTAAACCAAAAGGTAACGTTAGAAAATAAGAATTTACTTACCGATAATTCTATTTCTCGTAGTCCGTAGTGGATGCTGGGGACTCCGTCAGGACCATGGGGAATAGCGGCTCCGCAGGAGACAGGGCACAAAAGTAAAAGCTTTAGGATCAGGTGGTGTGCACTGGCTCCTCCCCCCATGACCCTCCTCCAAGCCTCAGTTAGGATACTGTGCCCGGACGAGCGTACACAATAAGGAAGGATTTTGAATCCCGGGTAAGACTCATACCAGCCACACCAATCACACTGTACAACCTGTGATCTGAACCCAGTTAACAGCATGATAACAGCGGAGCCTCTGAAAAGATGGCTCACAACAATAATAACCCGATTTTTTGTAACAATAACTATGTACAAGTATTGCAGACAATCCGCACTTGGGATGGGCGCCCAGCATCCACTACGGACTACGAGAAATAGAATTATCGGTAAGTAAATTCTTATTTTCTCTGACGTCCTAAGTGGATGCTGGGGACTCCGTCAGGACCATGGGGATTATACCAAAGCTCCCAAACGGGCGGGAGAGTGCGGATGACTCTGCAGCACCGAGTGAGAGAACTCCAGGTCCTCCTCAGCCAGGGTGTGCCCCTGACCAAGTAGCAGCTCGGCAAAGTTGTAAAGCCGAGACCCCTCGGGCAGCCGCCCAAGATGAGCCCACCTTCCTTGTGGAATGGGCATTTACATATTTTGGCTGTGGCAGGCCTGCCACAGAATGTGCAAGCTGAATTGTACTACACATTCAACTAGCAATCGTCTGCTTAGAAGCAAGAGCACCCAGTTTGTTGGGTGCCTACAGGATAACAGCAAGTCAGTTTTCCTGACTCCAGCCGTCCTGGAAACCTATATTTTCAGGGCCCTGACTACATCTAGCAACTTGGAGTCCTCCAAGTCCCTAGTAGCCGCAGGTATCACAATAAGCTGGTTCAGGTGAAACGCTGACACCACCTTAGGGAGAAACTGGGGACAAGTCCGCAGCTCTGCCCTGTCCGAAAGGACAATCAGATATGGGCTTTTGTGAGACAAGGCCGCCAATTCTGACACTCGCCTGGCCGAGGCCAGGGCCAACATCATGGTCACTTTCCATGTGAGATATTTCAAATCCACAGATTTGAACGGTTTAAACCAATGTGATTTGAGGAATCCCAGAACTACGTTGAGATCCCACAGTGCCACTGGAGGCACAAAAGGGGGTTGTATATGCAGTACTCCCTTGACAAACTTCTGGACTTCAGGAACTGAAGCCAATTCTTTCTGGAAGAAAATCGACAGGGCCGAAATTTGAACCTTAATGGACCCCAATTTGAGGCCCATAGACACTCCTGTTTGCAGGAAATGCAGGAATCGACCGAGTTGAAATTTTTTCATGGGGCCTTCCTGGCCTCACACCACGCAACATATTTTCGCCACATGTGGTGATAATGTTGTGCGGTCACCTCCTTCCTGGCTTTGACCAGGGTAGAAATGACCTCTTCCGGAATGCCTTTTTCTCTTAGGATCCGGCGTTCAACCGCCATGCGTCAACGCAGCCGCGGTAAGTCTTGGAACAGACATGGTACTTGCTGAAACAAGTCCCTTCTTAGCGGCAGAGGCCATGAGTCCTCTGTGAGCATCTCTTGAAGTTCCGGGTACCAAGTCCTTCTTGGCCAATCCGGAGCCACGAGTATAGTTCTTACTCCTCTACGTCTTATAATTCTCAGTACCTTAGGTATGAGAAGCAGAGGAGGGAACACATACACCGACTGGTACACCCACGGTGTTACCAGAACGTCCACAGCTATTGCCTGAGGGTCTCTTGACCTGGCGCAATACCTGT